>NW_027466829.1:6760000-6830000 GCF_046128005.1 Genypterus blacodes
CTGATCCAGGCTCCAGATCAGTCTGATCAACCAAACTACTCACATTCTGTTCATCACATTGTTCTTTTTTAAATAAAAAAGCTCAGGATCTGTAGTTATTTATTCTCTCAGCGTTTCGTTATTTTTCCCTGAATGTGTTTGGTTTCTTCACAGATTGATTCTGGTTTGAGTTGTTGTTATAAATCTTCACTTTTTCTCTTATTGTTTGTTATTGTTGCCTGTTTTCTTTACGCCTGCATGAAGACAAACTGGGTCTCTTATCTGTTATTTGATCACATATCGTGTTTTGTTGTTTGTTACTTCTGCAAATAAATAAATAAAACTAACAAGAAAATAACAAGAAAAGAATCCTTTTGCAGACCTTCTTCGGGGGTTAGGGTTGTCTTTAGCTATTATCAAACATTTTATCGATGAAATTATTCCCCCAATAATGAATGAACCAATACTAAAAAATCAGTTCAAAGTTCATATTGTGACGATATGAGTTACATTTCTGAATGGACTGTTTGTTGCATGAAAGCATCAAACTCTGCTCTGTCACATCACAGTGTCACACACACGCACACACACACACACACACACACACACACACACACTCATTCTGCCTCATTGTGTATTTACTCTCTTTCTTACAGGTTATCAAACTGAATCAGAGCCACATTGGAGTCACCCAGCAGCCGCAGGTAAACAAGGTGTGTGTCTGTGTGGGTACGTGCAGATGTGACCGTTGATTGTGTTGTTTCTCCTTACTGTTAATCCTTCAGCATCACAAATCCTGCTGTGTGTGTGTGTGTGTGTGTGTGTGTGTGTGTGTGTGTGTGTGTGTGTGTGTGTGTGTGTTTGTGTGTGTGTGTGAGACAGCCAAATGTCCACCCCGTAGCATTAAAATCCCTCTATTCATTTTTGTACATGCGGATATTAATACAGGTATAAGGGTGTGTGAGTGTGTGTGTGTGTGTGTGTGTGTGTGTGTCCGCCCTTACCGCTGTGTGCGCTGAACCAGCGGGGTGCAATGTGCAGGGGCAAGGTGTCAGCCAGCGACCCCCGGGACCCCAGATAGAGCACCCCGTCCGTGTGGTGCCCCCCGCCCCCTGTGTCCTGGTAGCCGGTACCGTGGGGGGCGGCGGTTGTTCCCCCTGACCCCCCTCCGGCTCGGTCCGTGTCCGTCCCTCTGGGGGTGTAGAATCCGAAGGGCACGGCGGGGCTGTGCTCGATGCCCATCCCGGCTACGGAGCTCACCGAGCGGCTCCGCAGGCCCATGGTGCCGCTCGGTCGGTAGTGGCCAAAGTGGGCCGAGGGTGGCACCGCGCTGTCATCCGTGGAGACACCGGGGAAAGCACCCCGGGGCCGGCCCGCCGTGCTCTGCTTTCCCCCCATCCAAAGCGGGAGACAGCTGGGTGGGGGTTCTCGGGGAAAACAGGCGGGGGCTCGGGTCCGGAGAGCCGTCGCAGGCTGTCGCCCCCCTCCCCTCTCTCCTGGCGGTCTCTCGGCCTGCCTGCCTGTCTGTCTGTCCGTGTGTCTCGGCGGGCTCGTCAGCTCAGACTCTCCGCAGACGCAACAGCCCGTCTCCCTGCTGAGCGGAACATGAGCAGCACCGCAGACAGAACCGACACGACCAGGGGACGGCGGCCGGCGAGCTGAATGACGCCGAAAGCCGCGCAACGACACACGGCAGATGCACGGCGCGTCCCTCCCTTCGCTGTCCCGGGTAATTAACACCGGCGTGTCATTGCAGGCGGGACGCGGCAGCAACACGTCTCTCTCCCGCCCGGCCCGGATCACAGCGGCGCCGCAGCGTTCACTCCGCTGAGCTCACACATCGTGACAACTGTTGCTGTCTGTCTGCCGCCGAGACCTGCGGTGTGTCTGTGCCCGGTGACGCCGCTGCCGTCACCGCGCTGTCTGTCCGCTACGGCCGCTGGTTCCCACAGTAGCGCTCTCTTTCTCTCTCTCTCTTTTCCCGGAGATCGGGGTCACAGTGAGCCGCTCCCCTGCGCTCAGATCGGCGCTCCGCTCCTCTCCGCTCCGCCGCCGCCGCTGTTGTGCTGCTGCTGCCTGCTGGCCAGACAATGGAGGCGCCCAGTGCGCAGACTCGCAGGCAGCGGGAGGACGCAGTTTGTTTACTTGTTGTTTTGGTTTACTGTCGGAAATGACTCCAGCTGATGGAGACTGAAGCGATGCCTCGAATTTTTCAGAGATTTCCATCTTTAAATTTTGGCGTTAATGCAGTAAATATTTCAAACGTGTTGGTATTTCTAAGGAGTTTAAGCAGTTTTAAGTTCTGCTACATTAGGTCCTGCTGTATTGTTATTATAGTTCTGTGTTTTATCCGTTTTGGCACAAAGTTCTCATCTCCACATCATCATCATCATCATCATCATCATCATCTTCGTCATCTTCGTCATCATCATCATCATCATCTTAATCTTCATCATATTCATTATTATCATCATCATCATCATCATCATCATCACAAACCAGTTACACGTCAGATTTTGGGAATAAATAATTTAGCCTGGGATTCTTCAACCACAGGTATGAATGTCTGGGCTCTATGATTGTGTGTTGTGTGTGTGTGTTGTATTGTTATTGTTCCCTTTGTACCTCACAGTAACTCCTAATTCTGTGGAGACCTCCGCCCATCTAAGTTCTTCTTCTACTATCTGTCCTGCACAACATCCTCTCAGCTCCTTCATCACACGAGCTGCAGACTGATGAGAGAAGACACCCGGAAGTTACTATAGGATAGAGATCCATGACAACATACAGAGGGTTCAGGGTCAAAGGTCAGAGGTGAACATATTTGTATCTAAATCCAGGTTTTACCACAGTCAGGGTGTCTATTGGCTGTCAGACCTGCAATGCCTGTGTCCTCGTCCCTGATTGGCTGCAGGCCTCCAGCCAGCCTTCATCATGTTCTCATCATCATGTTAAGCACTGATTTCTCCACCATATGTTCAGTATTTGGGATTGCTGGTGTTCACATTTGGTTTAGGATTACTTGGTTAAATCTCATCCTGTCTGTGTGTGTGTGTGTGTGTGTGTGTGTGCGCGTGTGTGTGTGTAATCAGGCTGATTTGTTGGCGTTGTTTCTCTGCAGTAACACATCCAGTCTTGCATTGTCCTCTTGGCCTCTCTACCCAATAAGGCAAACTATGGCAGAGTGCTTCGTGCAATAGGTGTTAATCTATCCTCTGATAATGACAGCAGGCCTATAAATGGTCACCTGGCTCCTCCTCAGGCATGCAAACACACGCACGCACGCACACTAACACACACTCTCACACACACACACTCAAATCAAATGGTTATACTGCCATTATAAGACCAAAGGGAGCAGAGTTCTTCCTCCTTCCAGGCTTTGATGTCTTATCTGAGGTAACTGAATGTTTTCACAGAAATGGAAAACAGGCAATAACAAACACACTGTAAGGATTAATAACGGTGTGGGGCAGGGTGTCAGATACACTCATACAGTTTTTTAAAGCAATAACAAAAGGAGGAGAAACTTTACATTCATGACACGGAGGAGAAAATGCACATCCTCTGTTTTTCCAATTTTTCTTTGCATTGAATTTGGATTTGGTTTGATGTAAAGCTGCTTAGTCACCAAACATTACATCATCATGTTGGTGTAAGAGCGGGGGAATTTTCCATAACTTGAATAAAAGACACAGAGAAAGAAAGATCACGTTGATATTTTATTTTCGTAATGTCTATTCTGCATCATCGGTTCACATTTGGAGCATGATTGAATTGAAACCAAAGCATTTCATTCACAGCCAAATCAGTCCCATGACGTGCTGAAGCCCACACGCGGCTCACATCACAGCTTTGTGTTGATTTGAGTCTGACCCCTTGTGGCCGAAAGCTTCCACTGCAGCTGTAATAATCGAAATCAAACTCATCGTCGCTTCACTCCTGCTCTCTGCATCACAAATAAAGACAGTTGTGATTTTGCCAATGCTTCACAGTAACAACAACATCTTCCTCCTGTATGACACACAGACAAACTCACAGTCTGTCCTTCCTCCTCCTCCTCCTCATCGTCCATAACAACCTGGATAACAAACAAATGCACTCTGGCTTTCTCTAACTCTGAAGCAGATTTGGTTTGAACAGAACAGCAGCATGTAGAGGAGCCAATCAGCCAATCAGAGCCGTGGCTAATTTGCATAGTGTCAACAAACATCTCACTCTCTAAAATGAGAGTGAGATATCCTTTAAATAAACTACAAGTCCAAAATATTTATGAATTCAAATCAATTCATTTAACTCATTAAAGGAATTATTTATGAATCACTACAAACAATCAATTCATTAATCATCACCATCATCATCATCAACATCAAGTGTTCTGTATCTCATAGCTTCGGCAGTGTTCAGTCTCTTTCCACACTGTGACACACACACACACACACACACACACACACACACACACACACACACACACACACACACACACGTTGGCATTCACAGCTGCAGAACCTTCCCAGGGTTCATCAGGTTCTTGGGGTCCAAGGTGGTCTTGAGCATCTGCATGAGCTGGACGGCGGCCGGTCCCATCTCCTCCCGCAGCAGCGCCCTCTTCCCTAAGCCCACGCCGTGCTCGCCTGTACACGTGCCGTCCATGCTCAGCGCTCGCCTGCCAGGGAACACACACACACACACCAACATGTTCACGCAGGGAAGGAAGGAGGAGAGCTTCAGATACGCAGCAGCAGACAGCAGACAGCAGATACCTGGCCAGTCTGTCAGTGAAGAGCTGGACCCTGTGCAGCTCCTCCTGGTCCTCTGGGTCCATCACCATGATGCAGTGGAAGTTTCCATCGCCCACGTGACCGGCGATCGGCCCTGAGCGCAGACAGAGAGCAAACAACTTTATACAAGACAATTCATCCTCTCACTTCCTTTCCTTAGGACACAGAGAAGTAGAAGAAGAAGAGGAGGAGGAAGAAGAGGAGCTCCTCACCGGTCAGGCTGTTCTCAAGCAGGTCCTCTTTTGTCTCCACCAGGATTTGAGGCAGTCGGGAGACAGGGACACACACATCTGTGGAATAGGCCTGTGAGAGACACACACACACACACACACACACACACACAGGCACAGGAAAGATAGAGTCACAACACTGGATCTGAGTGGAGTCTCTGTCTTTTACAGTCGGTGAGGGTTGGAAGCGTTAACGATCGTCTGAGGTGTTTGTGGCGTCACTGAAGGCAGCATGAGGAAGACGTTTATATGATGCCTTCACCGCACAGCAAAGTGTCACATTACAGCCCATCATCACATTTGAGGTCACAGTTGAGGTCTAATGAGCAAACCTGACACACACACACACACACACACAAACACACACACACACACACACACACACACACACACACACACAGTATCCCTCCTCCTTCCTCCTCTTCATCCAGAGGAGCTCGGCTGCAGCTTGTATCTGTAAAAGCTGGATCAATCAGTTTTCATACGTACAAACCCAGAGACACTTCCACCGCCTGAACACGACAGGCTGACAGACGTGTGACAGGTCGACAGACGTGTGACAGGTCGACAGACGTGTGACAGGTCGACAGACGTGTGACAGGTTGACAGACATGCAGACTGCTCACCGTGCTTCCTGGTCTGAGAGCCAGAGAGGCGTACCAGGCGTCATGGCGAGCTTTCCACAGGAGGCCCCGGGTCTCTGCATCTCGAGCCCACTGGAAGTCTGAACCGCCATTACTCTGAGTGATCTCTTCTGCAAACACACGCACGCATACACACACACACACACACACACACACGATTCAGACCTCAGTGAGTTGTGTCATTGTGTAGATGTGTGTTGTGTTTCTCTTCAGGTCTGCAGGTCTCTGATGGACCCTGATAGATCCATCAACGCGTGTCAAAGCCTCTAAAGCTCCTCTACATGAAGATAGAGGTTGAGTTAGATTCACACATGTTGACCTCCGACCTCTGACCTTGGCCTCACACACCTGCTGTGGTCACTTGTTCCTCCAGGCTTCGCTCAGAGCCGTGAAACTCCAGGAAGAGAGTCGGGCTCACGGGGTAAGAGAGGGCGTTGAACCTGTTGCACGCGTCGATCATCACATCGTCTAGAAACTCTGGATCACACACACACACACTTGAAAACAGGTTTAAACCAGACCACCAGGCGTCCCTCTCTGTCTCCGTCCTCACCGATGCGAGCGATGGGGACGCCCGTCTGCAGGATCTGCACCGTGCTGTCCACAGCAGCCTGGACGGAGGGGAAGGAGCAGACGGCGGACACCATGGCCTCTGGGACGCCGTAGAGTCTCAGCGTGGTCTTGGTGATGATGCCCAGGGTGCCCTCCGACCCCACAAACAGGTTGGTCAGGTTGTAGCCCGCTGCTGTTTTCCTGATGGAGAGAGGAACTTGATTAATGTGTGGGCGCCCTCTGCTGGACGTCCAGAGAAACTACCGATCTGTTGTTCCCTGGTCTGATGTCTTGTTCCCTGGTGTGATCTCTTGTTACCTGGCTCTCCGGCCCTTCCCGGCCGTGTGTACGACGGTCCCGTCAGCCAGCACCACCTCCAGGTTCATGACGTTTTCTCTCATGGTGCCGTAACGCACCGCGTTGGTGCCGGATGCACTGGTGGCAGCCATTCCACACAGAGAGGCGTCGGCTCCAGGATCTGAACACAGAGACTGAAGTTACAGCAGAGAAGAAACACTACTAAACTGAAACACACCTGGCAGTCAGCATCTCATACAATACATCCTTTCTCCGTGAGAGCTGCAGTGATTAATCCAGAACATTCACAGGAAATGAGACTGAAAACCAAATCGATAACGCGACTGACCGACAGGAAACCACAGGCCTGTGTCCCTCAGGTAGGCGTTCAGGGCCTTGCGGGTCACGCCCGGCTCCACCGTCACGTCAAAGTCCTCAGGGTGGAGATCCAGGACCTGGTCCATGTTCCTGAGGCTGAAGCAGACGCCGCCCTGAGGCCAAGAAGAAGAAGAGAGAACCTCAGCGTGGTCATGATGGTGTCAGAGGTTCAGACGATGAGACGTCCTGGTGCCGGCTCACCTGCATGGCGCAGACGCCTCCCTCCAGGCCGGTGCCTGTGCCAAAGGGGATTATGGGAAGGTTGTGATGGTGGCAGATCTTTGCCAGGGCGCTGACTTCCTCCACACATCGAGGAAAGACCACCACATCGGGGGGGCGACACCTACGGGACACCACAGGACTTCAGTAGCTACAGAGCTCCATCCTGAACTCACGGATGATCGATGATGTCACAGAGCTGCTGACCTGTGCAGAGACTCGTCTTTGCCGTGTTGTTGTCTGACAGCTTCACCCACTGAGACTCCATCCTCACCACACACAGACCTGATGGCTGGGAGCACGCTGTCCAGAGAGGCAGTCTGAACACACACACACACACACACACACACACGGAGGCAGATTAACACACATACAGTGTTTCCACAGACGTGGTGCAGAGGAACAGAACCTTCAGGTAACATCTTGTCGTTGGGTTGCTGCATGCGTCCCTGCTGGAGGCTTTTCATTAAAAACTGATTTCCACCAGATTCTGTAAATTCTTTCTAACTTGCAAGGAAGTTAAAAACCTCATTGTCAGAGGTGGGATATGAACCCACGCCTCCAGGGGAAACTGCAACCTGAACGCAGCGACCCATCGGCCATCCTGCCTGCACACTAAGTTGAATACACAGACGGACGAGGGTCATATCCTGTATAAGGACAGAGACAGAGGAGGTATGGGATTCAGAGCCTTTATCTGGGCTGTGACCTGTCTGTCACCTTCAGCCTTCAAGCTGCAGTGAGTCTGACAACACAACAACACAAATGAATTAATTGAATTCAAAAGGTCAATGTCAGAAGTGGGATTCGAACCCACGCCTCCAGAGCAGACTGCGACCTGAACGCAGCGCCTTAGACCGCTCGGCCATCCTGACTGCTACAAGAGAAGGTCAGAGGGTTAGAAATCATTTCACACGGGATTGAGTTCACCATCTTTTTTCAGATAGGACTTTTTAACATTATGTTCTGGGTTCAAACTCCTCGCACATGACAGAGCTGTTATGAGTTCACACACATACGCACACGCACACACACAGCTGTGCACTCACACTTCCTGTGTGGATATCGCGGCGGCGGAGCAACCGGAGGGTCGCAGGGAGGCGAGAAGACCACATGACGAGGAGAGACGCCACACACACTCACGTACACGACTGACCTAAACGAGACAGTGTTAACACGCCACTAGACGCTTCCGGTACGATTTCAGAGTAAACGCAGAGGATTTGTCGTTAGTCGTTAGTAGTTAAAGTGAGAGAGAACGTTTTGACAACGCGCGTATTTTATTTTGAAGTCCAGGTTGCGGACGTGCTGACGTCATGGCGCTGTCAGAACTGAAGTATGGCGGTGCAACCTGTTGGGACTAATGTAAACACAAGTCATGTGGTTTCAAAGCGAAAACTCAGGAAGTTCAGACGGGTTCGACCCTCAAACAACAACAACAACAAAGTGCCTCATAGTGTGGAACCTTTAAGTGAGTGAATGAAGCCGAATGTTTGATCTGAAGTTCCTCCTTCCGGGCGGGTGGAGTGAAACTGAACGTCACGTGATGACGTTATTAGGCCGCTTTAGCAGGGGGCGCGCGCATCAGACACTGGAGTTGTTATGGTGAAGTTTGGACCCAAAATGTCGCCTCTGTGTAAACGGAGTCGCTTCCGCTTGTGTTACATTCATGCCGAATTTACCAGAAGGCTCGAAAGTTTTGTCTCTCTATAGATTTAAGTGTCGTTAATGTTCCATTTTATGGTAAAATAACCGCGGAAAATCAATGTTCTTATCTGTGAGGGCAGTCTGGTGTTAGGAAGGTCAAAGGTCAGGGTTTAGGTTTATTTACTTTATGTAGAAGTGCGTATTTACACATTCAAGTCTCTTTTTAACCGTTGAATCATTATCATTAAATTACTAAATGTAAATTAAAGGGTTTGCCTGCTATAATCACGTCATTATCAATTCACTAATACAAACTGAATTTAAATTCTATTGTTACTTCTTACAACAATAATATGGTCTCAAATAAGGAATCTGTGACTAATTAGAGCCCATTAAGAGCCACAAGTATCCTATACCTGTAGTCTAATGGTTCTAAGATACGTCTTCTGTACCTGGAGACTCTTTGTTTTGGTCCCTAATGAGGAATAAATGCTTGTGTCCCTGATTTCTGACTGATGTGTACAAACTAGGAGCAAACATTCATAATGCAGATCTTGTGCAGGTCCTGTGCTGTGCCTGTTGGGGGCTGAAGTGATCTGTTTGCTGCCATGTATCCTGTGGACCTGCCTGCCGTGGAGCTCAGTGATCTGACCTCAGCCTGTGAGCAGCGCCTCTCTGCTCTGGAGGCTGCAGCTCACAGTGCAGACTGGTTTGAGTCAGAGCTCACAAAGGTACCGTCACTTTGTCACCACCCCCCAGGTGATGTTGTGATTTATTTAGGCTCTGTGGGTTTGAATTCAAGTTCAGAGCACGACCACTGTAATGGGATGGAACCCACGGGACTGACAGATGTTTCCTCTGCTTGCTCAGGTCGCCATCACCAGAAACAACGTGAGCAGGTTGAAGCTGTTTGAAGACGACCAACCTGACTGTACTCTGCTGGGTTTACACACTCCTGATGATAACACACAAGGTCTGCAACTGTATGCACACACAGACGCAAGCATCCACACACACATGCACTCACACACACAGACTTTCTTCTTCTCTGCCTCCCAGTGATGGCGTTGTACCTGCACGGGTCGTGGTGGTGTGTGCACGATGTTTTACGGACAGCCACTGAATCCAGATCCGGCCTGGTGTTGGTAATCTTACTCACAGATTTGTTTGCATGTCACTGACACGACAACAGACTGATGGAGAGGTGACGAAGTGTGTGTGTGTGTGTGTGTGTGTGTGTGTGTGTGTGTGTTCTGAACAGGTGCAGTCGCTCATGGAGAGGGTGGCTGTGTTCGTGCTGAGTCAGCTGCTGGAGAGGCCGGCACAGGATCAGGTCCTGTTCTCACCTCACCCCCGCAACGAGCTCGCCAAGATGTTGTGGAGAGGCGGCCAGGCGGTGGGCTTCTACACCGTCAAGCAGAGAGGTAGGACGAAGATGAGCATGAGAAGGAGGAGGAGGAGGAGGAGGAGGAGGACGAAGACCAATGAAAAGAAATGGATCTAAAGTGAGCTTGTATAGAAGTTCTGACACCATAGAAATAGAACATGTGTGCTTTTATTTACCTGAAGTTCACTGGATTTTCCATTAGATGGCAGCAGAACACAGATCAGGCTGTGAGCTCCACATCACCTGGCCTCCCCTTGATGCCTTGACCTCCTTTCTGCTGCTCATTTACATTGTGGATGCATCACAGCGACCTCGCAGTAACATGGAGTGTAACTGAGGTGTATCATCTCCTCCTGGCCCGCTGTGTTTCAGGCCGTCTGTGTGGCCGATGGAGCGCTCAGTCTTACCTGCTGCCTGTGCTGGACACAGTGATGGTGAGGAGGCGCTGGAGGAGGAGGGGCCTGGGCCTCCTCATGCTGGGAGACTTCTGCTCCTCCTTCCCCGACGATGAGATGCTGGGGGTCAGCACGCCACTATCGCCCAGCATGGCTGCAGGTCAGTGAGGAGGATGGACACACTCACACACTCTCTCTCTCTCTCTCTCTGAATCATTTGTATTTGACTGGTGGAGCCCATATGAGGTAACGTCTTCCTCTGTGCCCAGTGTGCAGGAAGTTCCTGCAGCATCACGAGGAGCAGCGTGAGCGTCTGTACGAGGTCGACGCCCCCGGTGGTTGGACTCAACGCAGAAACATCTGGCTCGGCCTCCAGCTGGGGCGCTACTCCCTCTGTGAAGACTAAAGGCGTGGCCTGATGAGGCTCTCTGAGCATCGATCGTCTTTACATCCTGACATCAGTCTGTGTGTCTCACCAGCCGGAGGTGAAGTTCCTGCTGCATCATGATCTGCTGCCTTTCCTCCAGCAGGTCAGATGTTTGCCTCTGCTTTGTTTACATTCCACGAGTGCATTATAAATGTGTGTGCTGTATAAATAAAGAGGATCTCAAACACACTGAACGCTGCTTCATCTGGGTGTTGGATTATTATGGATTATGGATTTGCATTCATTCAACAAAGCAAACGCTGAGTTTACCACCAGATCTCCAAACAATAGAACAACGGCACAGCAGTAACACCACAGCTGAACTGTGTGTGTGTGTGTGTGTGTGTGTGTGTGTGTGTGTGCGTGTGTGCGTGTGTGTGTGTGTGTGTTTGTGTGTGTGTGTGAAACCTGTAAACACACAATCACAGTCTGCATTCCCCTTGGATTCAACAGGATGTGCAGCCAATTAGGTTATTGTCTTCGAGGTCAAGGGTCATGGAGAGCAGCGTTCTTGGCCGCCCATCAGACGGCAGCGAGTCTCACAGGCAGGCGAGAGACGCACGGCACGATCCGCGTCTTTGTCGCTGGAGTGTTTCCACCGAGAGCCAGCTGAACATCTGCCGCTCCAGTTAATCACCGTGGAAACGCTCCAGGGGGGAGAAGAAGAGCGGTGGGGTGGATGAAGAGGTGCAGTGCGTTGACTCCACATCGCCCCCTGCTGCTCGGCGAGAGAATGTTGTGGTTTCCTGTGGAATAAGCTAGAATCTACGATGGCATCATCCCAGGAAACACACAGATCGTGTTTATGTATGAAGACAGAATCATCACATACGTGTTCTTTACCTCACTGACGTATTTAGATCAGTAAAGAGGCGTGAGAGAAGATAAACATACACACACGTGAGTTCATGTATATAAAGCAGATGTCTCTCATGTTCTTACTGTATGCAAACAAACGCAACAAGCCAGCGCCAAATAAGCCGTTTACACTCAAATACTGAGTGAGTGAGTAAATGTACGCCTATGTGCTGCAGTAATTAAATGTAAAGCGTGTTTAGCGTGTAAGTGGAACGTTAGAGCGTGTAATCCCCAACTGTACACACACGCACACACACACACACACATCAAAGGCTCTGATGGCGGCTGCTGCATGTCACGTCTCATGTATGGACGCTTATCTCTCTCTCTCTCTCCCTCTCTCTCTCTCTCTCTCTCTCTCTTATCACACTCATGCCTAAGCAGAGTTTAATTACTGTTCCCATCCTTCGTCCCGACCTGCAGCTCTCCGGTCCTCCTACATTCTGCTGATTTGTAGTCTCAGCGTGTTCACGTGTGTTTGTTCGCTCTGTCACTGGGAGCTTCAGGAGAGAAACCAGTTCAACCAGCAAACCAAGCAGCCGTCCTGATGGAGGACAGACAGCGTTACCATAGAGATGAACCTGTCAGTGCTGGGGAACATGTGACCTTACCTGGTGAAGTTCTGCTGCCTTCTGGTCCAGAGTCCAGCAGACCTGCAGGTTTACTTTTTCTTCTTCTTCTTCTATTAAATTCGCTTTTTTTTGTCTTTTTGGTTCCCATAGTTACTGTATCAGACTCCAGACACACTGTCAAATTTCTTTCATCTGTCCCTGAATGTCACACCTGAGTTGGAGCGAGGAACCTTCTGATTGCTTGGCGAGTGCTCTACCACCCCGACCTATGCCATGACCTCTCGTGACCCCGAGCCCTTAATGACCTCATACTGTGACTCTATACTGACACTTCCACTGAAACAAGCTCAGGATTCCTTCCTCAGCAGAGCTTCACACTTCGTCTCTACCTCCTCTGTAAATATCAGCACCTGACATCACTTTGGCTCTGCAGTCGCTCTTGGCGGTGAAAGTGCCTGAGCGTGGTAGAGGGGCAGAGTGGAGGAGCGGCTCTGCCTAATGAGGCTCCCTCTTCAGCGAAGGTTAAGTGGCGCTCTGGAACACGCAGCAGGTCTCCTCTGCTCTGTGTGGGCGAGCAGGCCGACGCTCTCAGGCTCCACGGGGGAAATCAAACCGCCAACACGCCCGCCGCAGTTTAACCTCTGAACTCGGGGTTTGCAGTGATGAGGTTTGATCGGTGTGACGGGAAATTCCGAGGAAGAGGAGGAGGAGGAGGAAGAGCAACAGGCTCATGTCAGGATGGAGAGAAGATTACAGACAAACTAATAAGAAAAGAAAGATGTAAAGACTGAAACCCTGTGGAGCTCCTGGCTCGGAAGAAAAAGACCGGGCGAGTGAGGCTGAGGAGCGTTTCCACGGCAACCGGGAGGCCTCGCCGATCGGAGCCTGAAGTCTGATCTGCCTGAAGTGAATCTGAAATATCTGACGATGATGTAACACTTAAATGTTAGGGCAGGCAGACAGGAAATAAAGCTCGTCTCACACACACACACACACACACACACACACACACACACACACACACACACACACACACACACACACACGTGATGTGCCTGTCTGACAGTGTGATGGTTTGTCCCCACGTTTTTGTTATTCGTGTTGGTTTGGTTGTGTGCGGCTGAACCGAGTGGGCGTGGTCTCAGTTCCTATAGTAACCCTTACACCGCAACCAGCAGGAGGGTCCCGGCCCCCCGCTGGTGCATCGGCAACCAGCAGGACACCTTTTCATCAGGAAGGGTGATTATTCTTAGGATTGTAGTTGTACAAGCACACACACCTCACACACCTTACACACACACACACACACTCAATCACACACACACACACAGACTCACGCAGTCGCTCACACATACACACATACAGACTCACACACTCACACTCACACACACAGACTCACACACTCACACACACTCACACACAGACTCACACTCACACACACTCACACACAGACTCACACTCACACATGCAGTTTCACACTCACACACAGTCTCACACACTCACGCACAGACTCACACACACAGTCTCACAAACTCACACACAGACTCACACACACAGTCTCACACTTACACACAGTCCCACACACTCACGCGCAGACTCACAGACACAGTCTCACAAACTCACACACAGACTCACACACTCACTCACACACTCACTGCAGCAGAATCTGACCAAATCCAGCCCAAAATGTGTTGATGATGTGAATCAGGCGTCACATCGTCCAGCCCTTATCTGCTACTCATAATGTGTGTGTTGTTTCAGGGATATGAGCTTGTGTGTGTGTTCGTGTGTGTGTGTGTGATGGGACACCTCTTGAGTAATCTCTGGACAGGAAAGCTTCATTTCCTGTGCAGGCCTCACATAATTACCAGCCCAGACTGTTTGTGTCGTGTGTGTAATGTGGTTTGGCTCATTACGTTTCTTCTTCTCTCTTTTTCTTCAGTTTTTAACAATGTTTCGCTCTCAGCACGACATCAATCTGCCCGACACTGAGCGAGTCGTTCACGTCGTCGCATTTCACAAGGTCAACATTACATCACCCAAATCTATCTCAATTAAAAGTCAAACTACTTTAACAGACACAGAGAGAAGTACTGTGACACACACACACACACACACACACGGGTATTATATAAGATGCTGAGTGCAGCCTGAGCTCCTCCTGCGCATTGACGTTCGTGCGGCTCAGTCTGAGTAATGACCTGAATGACAACAGGACACATTAGCTCCTGATTTGATTTCGTGTTCATGTAAACACTTCCATGGGAATTTCCAATTGGATTGAAGAAACTAAGTGGCTCACGTCAGCGAGAGGCCGTCTTTGTCTCTCATCTTTGTCTTCCTCTCTGCAGCGGAACATCTTCACGTCTTCTGTGTTCCTCTCCGCTGCCTCCTATGTGGGACACGTATGGGACGTGTGTGAGTCCTGCCTGATGCTACGTGTTTCCATCACAGTCGTATCGTTGCCACATTTAAGGAAATGTATCTTCTTAAGTTAAATGGAGAAACATTTGTAAGATACGACTCATAACAACACAGAGAATCCTGTGAGGGATTCAAGTTGTTCAGCTTCCATTTTCTAATAACGGAGAGACAAATGCTGCATTCACGTCACACACGTAGGATCTAAAGGCGGTAAACAAACACACGGCACTGTAATAACAGGGAGGGCTCGTCTGATGTGGCAACACGGCCCTGGAGCCATAAAAAATCAATTTATACACACACCGATATTTACTCTGAAGATAATCAGTCCTGACTCACTGCACTTCATTTAGGCTTCCATTAAAATGTAGAGTTTCATATGGCAGAGCAGCAGCAACAACAGCAGAGGCCCGGAGACCTTCAGGGGCCCACAGACCTTCAGGGGCCCACAGAACTTCAGGGATCCACAGACCTTCAGGGGCCCACAGAACTTCAGGGGCCCACAGACCTTCAGGGGTCCACAGAACTTCAGGGGTCCACAGAACTTCAGGGGCCCACAGACCTTCAGGGGTCCACAGAACTTCAGGGGTCCACAGAACTTCAGGGGCCCACAGACCTTCAGGGGTCCACAGACCTTCAAGGGTCCACAGAACTTCAGGGGCCCACAGACCTTCAGGGGCCCACAGACCTTGTGGGCCGCTATTTGCTCGTCCCGTTCTCTCTCTCTGGAGAAATTACCGTCTGATAAATCAGCTGTTGTTCCAATTAGACTCAGACAATTTCACTTCACCTTCCCCCCCCTCATCAGGAGCTGTTTGTACGTTTCCCTGATCCTTCCTCCCTGAGGCCCTGTGGAGCCTCATCCATATACATTTGTTCTTCATAATCATCTAAATGGTCATTGAGCGCCGGAGGCACGTCTTCGCTGAAGCGGTGGCGTTTCGCAGCTCTGAGGCTCCGCCGGTCGACGGCGTGAGGTGACGATGAAGACGAGGGTGAGCAGATGTTTCATTTATGTAATACCTCACAGCTGACGTGAGCTGACGTCCTTCAGTCTGTTTGTGTTGAGAGAAGCGAGCTGTCAAAGATCTCACAGGTTTCAGTGGATCTGGGACGAAGCTGCTGCGAGGTAAACATTCACATTTATTACTTCCTGTACGTCAAACACTCACAGAGCCAAGGTGAAATGCAAACACACAAACATATTGCAGTCTCTTAGTAAATATCATGGATCACTCAGACCCACTAAGACCCCCAAGGCACCACGAGACCTTCAAGTTCTGACAGACCACGTTGCAGTCTGGCAACCAAAGACAGGCGAAGATAAAGAACTTAGAGTGCAGAGAGCCACCGTAGAAGAAGAGCAGAACACATAATCAGGGAAAGAAAATTAAATCCAGTTGCCCAAACATGCAAATTGAATTCACATCCGGTGGCAAATTTATTCCATCAAATAACAGAATTAATTACAAACCCCCAACTGACATTTCTGCCTCTCACAGCGGCAATAATCATTTATATTCCTGTGAACAACAAGCAGAGATAGATGAAGGTTTTACCCCTGCGGCCTTGTTTTATACGCTCACTTAGAAACATGGAAGCTGCTCTCTGCTGCTCTTACACCACTCACGTTCTGCCATCCTTCACCATCATGGAACTCTGTCACGTGTCTGTGAAGTCGTCTGGTTTCTCTCATGAACACTCTTCCTCTCTTTCTGAACCAAACTCAACACAACGCCACCACCGTCTCCTTCACTCATTTGTCCCCCTGCAGCTGCTTCAGTCTGACCCTAAACCTGGTTCTCCTCTCTGATCAGCTCAGTGTTTACGTCCAAACATGCTCCTGATACATAGGCATGACCTCATTAACACGCTCACTGTGATTGGCTGTCACAGATAACGCCACGGTGACACACGGAGGAGATTCAGCCCCGCAGGAGAAGTTAGAAGAAGAGTCAGGTCAAGGTTCATGTCCCCAGGAAGAAAGAGAGAAACTAGATCACAGAGGCATAAATGTAGTAGTATTAGAAAGTTAACAGTTAACTTATAAATATACTTAAGTGGAGTACTTGAGTAAACACACTTTGTTACCCCCCCCCCCACACACACACACACCTGTCTGTTGGAGTTGTTCATCTTCTCCTGTGTGTTTAATCGATTGTGTGTGTGTGTGTGTGTGTGTGTGTGTGTGTGCGTGCGCTGCCTTCTTATCTCTCTCCGACGCCCCCAAACATAAATGCATAACTGATAGCAGCATTTTTCCGAGGCAGGTGTTAACCCAGACGCTTTTCCCTTATCTGTGTTTGTTAATTAACCCGCTGAGGACGAGCACAGATCAAACACTGGACAGGGAGCAGAGACGAGCAGCGAGGAGCAGCGAGGAGCAGCGAGGAGCAGCGAGGAGCAGCGAGGAGCAGCGAGGAGCAGGGAGGAGCAGGGAGCTCAACAAGTCTCAAATCCAAATCCCAAGTCTAAGTCCAGGTCACAAGTCCTAGTCTTAAATCCAAGTCTATGTTTCAAGTCCAAGTCTCAAGTCTAAGTCTCAAAAAGTGGACTCTCCATACTAAAAAAACCTTGTCTCTCCAATTTAGAAGCTTCACTGTTTTGCATGAATGAGGCCCAGACTGTTTTTATACTCTGACTCACTTTACTCATACTTTGACTCTGACCTCTGATGCAGGTCTGCTGTGTTTGTGCTCCAGGACAGCTGGGGTCTCTTATCTTTTTCCAGGTGTTATCATATGTGGAGCCTCTGTTTGGAGGCCGGAATATCAAGCTGCACAAACCAACTTCCTTTAAAGAAACAAACTAAATATCAACCATCCAAACTCAGGTCCTGATTGACTGACAGGCTCTGACCTTCAAACCTGCCTTCCATCCTCTCACAACTAAGAGGATAGGAATTGATATGCAGTGTTGATAAGCACTGAAACCTAACAGCTTTATTTAATTATACTTTGAATCTTTCATCCTGAGAGTAGCCTGACAGAATAAACACAGAGGAGGCAAACACACTCAGGAGGGAAGTGCTTTGATTCTACATGGAGAAATGAAAAAGCAACGTCAGGGCTCTGTGTTTCTGTCCCTTTAGTGTCCATTGTGACGTCCCAGAGTGCACCATGTTCTCCAGCTGTTTCCACACAGCTTTGGCTCAAATCAGTGTCTGAGGGGTGAAAGTAGATGGAAGTTCTTGCACATACTACGACCACATCTTCTCCATCAACTCCAAAAAGCCCTGCAGGACCTGAAGACACGAGACGGTCAGGACGCTGATATCAGGACAAACCAGTTCCGGTCACCATCTGTGATTCGCCCCAGAAGGCAAGAACACACAGAATCTCTTCAGAGTGAATCCATGTTGTTTGTGATTTCACAGCGAGTCCACAAACATCAAGGGCCTCTCAAGATCCAAGAGGAAGCCGCTCTAAAGGTCATCCTCATCACGCTGGAGACAAGCTGCACACTTATTAAGTCAGATACTGGACGTTAATGAAGCTTCCTCTGACAAACCTGAGCTGTGAACAAACTAACCAGCTGTCAAAGACCTTCTTCCTTCCTCTTTCAGGATCTTCCTCTTCCTCTCAAAGCCAAGAGGAAGGACTCCTTGATGAAAGGTGGAGTCCTGCTCTCTTGACACAATGAGACGATTAAGTCCTCATCACCACACAACATGTTTGATGTCATTATAATTAAATAGGATAAGGCTTCTTCAAACAATGTGAGGAGATAATGAAACCATATAAATGTTGGATTATGGCCCATTATATCATTATACACACCACTGCAGCAGCGCTCAGAGCGTTCAATTAAAAGTCAACTCAAAACGTCAAAGAAGTTAAAACTTGATGATCTGCATTATTGTGGATTTTTGAAGTATTTAGGCTGATTTATGCTTACCGTCCCATTGTAGAGTAAAAAGTACAACTGCAACACAGCAAAAAGGCTCATAAAAGGTTAAATATTCAAGTAAAGGTGGATTTTTACAATTGTACTTGTATTTGTTGAGTAAATGTACTTAGTTACTTTGTGTTACTGCTGAACTCAGCACGCTGGGAAATGAAATCATGTTTTCACACTCACACACAGCACAGGATCCTCAGAGGCCCTCACGTCCACAGATATAGATTCGGCATCCTCTGAGTGTTAAGTTATATAAAAGCATCACACACACACACACACACACACACACACACACACACACACACACACACACTCAGAGTGTGGGAAGATCACAGTTTTGCAGGTTTCCGTTCGGTCTTCTGTGTTCCACAGCAGCACAGCAGCACAGCAGCTCTGGAACATTGTGTCTGTTTGCCGCCTTCACCCGTGTTCACCGGGATGGAGTGTGATGAGTTCATAGAGCTTATTATTCACAGGATGTACTAAAGTGCTCTTTCTGAAAAACAAGCAAGCAAATACTCAAATCCCCTCCAATGTGACTCACTCAGACTAGACACCTTGATACACACTTGAACACACTTGTTAGCTGCACCTATAAGAACCTCAGAGGTGAGGGGGGAGGACATCAACGGGGGTGGGGGGGGGGGGGGGTCTCCATTGACCTCCAGGTTGTCCTTTACATCCCATTTCCTCCTACTTGAGCGTGGGGTACATACATTTACTGTGCAGCATGGAGTCAAATGTGTCGCCCCACTGTCAACAAAGACAAACGCTTAAATGTCAACACAGTGATGTCGGATATGGAATGAGTTGCGTGGATGGCTGCTGAGCGTCGCGGCGGTCCGACTCCTGCCCCTGCCTGTCTGGTGCCAGGTTGGATCGGTGCCCGGGGCCCCTCGGATCGCTGATGGATGATGGAGGCGTCTCTGCGGTTGCCAATTAGGAAAAGGAAAAGTTCCCGGATCTTTGCTCTCCTGAATGTTTGCGTTTTGTCAAAACTTGACAACTAGAGGTGGCAGGAAGCCAGGAAACCTCCAGAGCCTCATCAGTCACAGAGCAGCGACAAGGACGGGCAAGGACAGGGACAAGACAAGAGACGGGGAAGACACAGGAAGTGTTCGCTCCAGACTGGGAGACAAAAGGGGAAACTTAAAGGTGAAGGCAGAAACCGGAACAGACACGGAAACATGCACACCAACCATGTAACGCATGAAAGCAAATCATTCTACAGTCACAGAACACAATTACCATGAACCCATCACCACCAGAGTCCAATGATTAAAAACTTGTTAGTTCGTCAGAGGAGATAAAGGCGCCTGTCACTCT
The DNA here is from genome assembly GCF_046128005.1 of Genypterus blacodes. Lineage (NCBI taxonomy): Eukaryota > Metazoa > Chordata > Actinopteri > Ophidiiformes > Ophidiidae > Genypterus > Genypterus blacodes. The sequence goes on from NW_027466829.1 coordinate 6,780,017, forward strand.
GCTGAAGCTCCAGCCTGGGGGCAGAAGCTCTGAGAGGGAAACAAAGATCTGCCTCAGAGCTCAGAGCAGACAAGCAGCTCCTACATACAAGTTTAGTTATACACACATATGAATGGATCAATATAAAGCAGGAGGATCGATGTTGGATAGGTACGGTAAACAATTACACATGTGGAGTCACGTCAGATTTGTTCTTCATTAAAAATGATTGGAAGCCAGCAAAGAGTTATAAAACCAAAATATATGAGCCCTAAACAAAGCGACGTCATCCTAAAGCTCTGTTTGTAGCATGGAAGCTAAAAAATGTGTAGTTTGTTCTGAAGGAAAAGAGGAAGAGACTGGATAGGATCAGACGGGTCTCTCCTCAGGGGAGCAGGAACGTGCTTCCATGGAAAGTCCAGTCAGGTTTTCATTCTTTGCTCTCTTCGGTCGGGGCCTGCATTCGCCTGGTTAGCAAGTCACGTACAATCACACGCTTCTCCCTGCTGCTTTAAGTTTGCTGATCAATCAAAGACCCTTTTCCACCCCCCGACGCCAGTGTGGTTCCTATCCCGCTGAGGGCCGAGGGACCTGGACCCCCCCCCTGCACGCACGCTGGAGGTGTTAAGGATCTGGAATCCCTGCATGAGGCCTCGGCTACAGACTCTCTCTCTCTCTCCCTCTCTCTCATATGTTCAGATAAACGTCTTCAAATTCATTTAGGAGTCTTCCAGGCAGTCGCTTACGGCTCGTCCTTGGGCGACTGCAGACAGGATTATCTATCGCACACTTCATGGGAATCTAGAGGAGGTTTTTGATGTTCTTGGACGAGGGGGTATTTTGGAGTCACGTCTTAAAGTCTTGGACAGAAAGCAAAACGCACAAAAGCTGAGACGAATCTTAGTGAAGTGCGGAGGAAACGGGATTAAAGGGTTTGAGGGTTTGGCAGGAAGCGGCGGAAGTGGTGCCCACCAGAACCGCCTGTGCTGACTGACAGTGGAATCATGTTGCTATGGGAACAAGGCTGATGAAAAACTGAGTTGAACGTACGACAACCAGGGGATCTTTTAGGAACAAAAGAGATAAGCGGCGTCGGCATTATGACTCATTACAGGTGACGGTTGAGTTGAGTTGGCAGAGGAGTGATGGTGTGTCAGGTTATTGGCTCAGACCCTGGAGGCAAGCGTCCAACCAGAGCTTTGGTTTGATCCTTGATGCTAAATCTGCAGCGATGCCGCCCGTCGCGTTGGCGTGAGTCCAGTGTACGCCCATGTTGTTCACTTGTTCTTCTTTACGAACAAAGTGAAAGTGTGCGAAAGAAGATTTGTGCATTTTACTGCTCACAGCTCTTTTCTGTCCGATTGGCGATAAATGGAGTGAAATGATGTCACTGCCAAAAAAGACCTGTTTGAGCCACTTCCATTCAGAATTTGAGGTGTGTCGACGCACACGTGATGATGCAACACGCACACGTGATGATGCAACACGCACACGTGATGATGCAACACGCACACGTGATGACGTGACGCACACGTGATGGAAACGATGACGTCAGCTAAAGTGGAATTGTCACAACAGCAGTCTTAGTCTTCTGTTGGTGAGCAGATGAACGCTCAGAGACACAGCAGCAGCTGATAAGGTGGCAATTATCACCGTTCGCTCCTGTCATTATTTCTTTTTAGCTCGTGGACACACACACACACACACACACACTTAGTCAGACCTGCTCTTTTTGTCTCGTGGGTGTTCTTTGCGTGTTCTTTGCGTGTTCTGTGTTTTGACCTTGCTCTCTTGTTTGCTCTATTTTCGTGTTTGTATCTAATTGCAGTTTATGTCTCATTGTGAATGCTTTGTTGTTCCTGCAGGGGACAGAGTCCTCCTCATGTTCCCTCATCTTTATTCATCACATTTGAAATAAATAAATTCAATTAAATCAGTCACGTCACTCTGACACATCATTCAGAAACATTCTCGGCATTCTTACCGCCTGTTTCTGCCTTTGGGTGAAATGTTTCTCCAGCTGCTTTCCTCTTCATGTCCCTCCTCTTCATGTCCCTCCTCTTCATGTCCCTCCTCTTCATGTCCCTCCTCTCACATTTCTCCTCTCAGGTCTCTCCGCTCACATTTCTCCTCTTATGTCCTTCGTGTCCCTCCTCTCAAATCTGTCCTCTCATGTCTCTCCTCTCATGTCCCTCCTCTCATGTCTCCTCTTCATGTCCCTCCTCTCACATTTCTCCTCCTATGTCCTTCAGCATGGCGTTCTGTGATCGTTTCCCATCCCTTCTCTTTGTTTTGCTTTTGTTGGATCCCAACCAAACATTCTCTTACATTCCTTTCCTCCTCTTTCGTCGGTGAGCGTCCATTTCTCTGTACGTCTTTACATCCAAACACGCTCTTGATCATGCATATCCTCATTGACATGTTCACTGTGATTGGCTGCTGCCTTTAACGCGGCGGTGATGACATTCTGGGGGCGCCGATCAAAGCCGCGGTGACATCATGAATGAGCCAATGAAATTGGAGCATTTACCATCAACCTCTTCAACCGCATTGATTTTGGTTTTTATTTGAACTTTAGAAATGGGAATGAAAGCCACAGATCTTGAAAAGTAACATCTTCATCGTCATCATCGGCCTTCTGCTGCTGGATCGTTCCACATCTGCGTCTAAGGACGTTGTGTTCCTCTTTAAGAATGATTTGAGTGATGCTCCATGGAGGAACTCATTACATGTGGGTGCTGGTTGACCTGATGGTGGCGCTATCAGAACCACGTTAACACTATGACCTACGACGTTATAAGTCATAGAAATCTGTTCTTTTTCTATTTCTGTTATGATGCCATTCATATTTATGGATGCCAAACGTGCTGCGGCTGAGAGGTGAAGGCTTTGGATTATCCGGGCCAGAATTTAATTGAAGAATGTTGTTTAGTAAATCCGCGAGTTATTAAATCGATGCTCGAGCAGACGCGGCCCGACCGAGGCTCTTAGCGAAGAGCAGCTGCACGCCATGACAACAGGATAATGAGGATGTCTGATTGACACGCGGCCGCACACAGCATTAAGAAGAGCGTTTACAGCAGCAGCAGGTAAAAGCATTTCACATTGTTCTGTGCAATATTCGGGTTTTACTGCTTTGAATGGTGCAATATTCGTTTTTTTTTGGTTTTCTTTCTTTTGCTGAATATTTTTGAAAAAAGCATCTGGCACTACAATGAGCATCCAGCTATAGGAACATTTGTGAGATTATTTTATACAGAAGGGAAGAAAAAAAACAAGAGAAAAGAAAAAGAAGAGGAGTAAAATATATTGTAAGAATATTTCAAGGTTGAATGTGAAGATTTTATGAGTTTAAATCTACGCATGTACGCATTTGTCAGTCTTTGTGTGATTTGTTGAAAGCCTGTTATGTGACGCGACAAGACCAATGTTGCGTGACGCAGGCCTAGAAAGAAAGAGGCAGTGGCTTAGTGGGTAGAGCTTCCGCTTGAGAACCGGAGGGTTGCCGGTTCGAGGTGCCCCTGAGCAAGGCACCGAACCCTCAATTGCTCCCCCCTCTGCGAAGGGTGGTAAATGTAATGTAAGTCGCTTTGGATAAAAGCGTCAGCCAAATGACCGTAATGTAATGTAATGTAACTCAGCGGTCTGTGTCGATGTTCTACCTTCAAACCAGGAAGAACTAAATAAAGGACGAGTGAAGTGAAGTGAAGTGAAGGGAAGGGAAGGGCAGATGGGCTGTAGGAGAGATGCGTTGTTTTCTGGTTAGCGGCGGTGGAAAAACGGTCTCTTTTCATCGCTGTGTGAAGAATGAGAGCACCATCGAGTTTCTCTGACACCGTTATTTGTCCAACAGCTGCGGCGAGGCGGCGTTTAACCCCATTATGTGCTCACGCTGACAATGACAAGCCAACAGCACTCCAGGGCCATCTTCTCTGCTGAGTGTTGCTGTTGTCAAGACAAACACACTCCAGTTGGTAAACGGCTCAGAAACCCGAGTGTGCAGAGGTCCAGCCCGGTCTGAGCTTTGGAGAAACGGACGGAAAAAGGTAACAAACTCCTCTTTCTTTACCTTGAAGATAACAAATGTCTGCGTCCCGTATTTCAACCTGGATCTTCTTCAAAAAAAAGAAGAAGTCACCCCCCACACCTGTGACCATCAATGGGGTGACACAAATACTTGGGAGTCCATTTGGACAACAAACTGGACTGGTCTAAGAACGCTGAGGCTGTTTACAAGAAGGGACAGAGTCGACTCTACTTCCTGAGGAGGCTTCGATCCTTCAATGTCTGTAACACCATGCTGAGGATGTTCTACCAGTCTGTGGAGGAGAATCATGAACAATGACTCTCCCCCTCTCCACCAGGTGCTGGCCTCATACAAGAGCACCTTCAGTAACAGACTCATTCCCCCCAGGTGAACTACTGAGCGCCATAGGAAATCCTTTCTCCCTGTGGCCATTGGACTCTTTAATAAAGCTACCTCGGGTCGAGGTGGGACGGTGGGGACATAGGGATCTGAGCCCCCCCCCTCCCAACCTGCTTCACTGTCACTTATAGTATATTGCACTAAACCTTGCTGTATGTCACATATACACATGTGTGTGCTGTAGTTGTAGATTGTCATTACTCATACCTCAGTCAGATGCACATTGCACTTGCACATGTACTTATGCTGTCATGTACTGTTCCCCCCATTGTATGAACTTCGTACCCCCCTTATTGTTTGTACTTATCTTGTAGTTTCTACTTGCATTCTTGCACTTTTTTCATTATTGCACTTGTTGGGTGATTTCTGATTTCTGGGTCTTGTGTTTTCATGCTGTGCTGTAACTGTTGCACAGTAATTTCCCTCGGGATAATAAAATTTCATCTTATCTTATCTCTCTTATCTTATCTTAAAATCCAATCTTTTCCAATCAATCTACAAAATCCATCATAATCTGTTTGTTTGTTTTCTCAAAAGGTGACAAAGGATGAAGAAGAAGAACAAACAGCAGCACCCAAAACCCACTTTGACCTTGTGACTCCTGTCCATCAGTGTTGTAGATCAGTGGACGTTCCATCTAATGGCTGCAGCGTATTCTGGGTCTGTGCCGTGGTCTCCTTCAAGTTGGATGTGACTGGAACATCTCCCTCCTAATCTCCGTGCTCCTCTCTCACTCCCTAATGTGAGTGCGAAGGAGCCTCATGTCACATTCCCTTGGTAACCAAAGATCCTTTAACCTCTCATCTTGTGGTATCAGCTCCCATGAGCCTGATCACCAGAAACTTCACGTCTAGCAGCAGATGCGGCACGTCGGTCCTCATTAACCTATGTTGCTCCCCCGCCAGTCTTGCGTTTGCTCATCAACAACATCATCACATCATTATCATCAAAGCCTCAGCGTTTAGCAAATGAGCCTTGGCAGAGAATCAAGCTCCATCAGTGATGCCAGTAAAGACACGGCTGATCACTTGGTGAACAGCAGCACCAAGGGAGCTTTGTCTGCCGGACAGACAGGAAGCTCCAACTTCTGCCTCTGCTTTCCCTCCTGGGCTGTCAGTCATTCACTCTGTCCCTAGAAGTGTTGCCTCCTTGGTTTTATGCCAAATAGCAGCTTCCTTGCATTGATCTTACACAAATGTGGCTTGTGTTTTTTACTCTAAGATGGGAAGTAAACACATGGCAGCTTTCCACTACCATCTAGTCGCTCTCAGAGTTTGCACACAGTGGTCATGGGTAATGTAATTGTTGTGGCGGTGCAGATGTGAATCTCCACAGCGTGACTGAGATTCATCCCATCAGACTGGAGCCCTGAGGTGTTCCTGTGTGTTCAGATTGTTGGTTTGTTGTAAAGTTTGTGTTAAGCCTCTGTGCTCCTGCTGCTTTCTGTCCCCGAGGGCTTCATCGCCTCTGCGGAGTTTGATTAGACGTATAAATCTCACCACAGTCCAGCCCGCTGTACTCGCGCCAAATCCCCCGGGGGTCTCCAAACAGAATCCAGCTCGTTATTTATTCTTTCCGCCCTCATCGCCTCCAGTTCTGTACACATTTGTAGTTATGCCATCTCAACCACCTCAGCTGTAAGGAACAATACCACTTTACACAGTCTGTCTACCGAAGTGATCGTCTAGTCGCTCTCTCTTCCCTACTTCTCTACATTAGGATGCTAAGACGTCTCCACTCTGTCCTCTTAGTCTTCTTCATCAATATTGTGCCGTTGCTTTACGTCCAGTAGAGCTGCAACTTCTTCTTCTCTCATTAAAGTCAACGGAGACACAAACTCTGTTCACTTTTTCACAGTTGTACTGATTCGACACAAACTCCATATCAAGTGAATGTAAACAAGTCAACATGTTTGAGGGAAAATCTACATTTTTTTAAGACACATTTTTGAATTTGTACTTTCTTAGTGAGCACAACACAGCTTAATGGAAACCCTGCAGCTTGAATTAGACCACCACATCATTATCACACACACACACACACACACACACACATTCCCTTAATTTGCAACCTCCTCATGGTTAACAAAATGTCACACCCTTCCTCCTTCCTGAGAGCTCATTTCCAGCTCACAGAGAGAACAAACCCTCTGCACACTTATCTGCTCCAGAAATAACCTGAATGTGAGGACAATTACAATAATGAAAGGAAGGCCGAGGAAGAGGAGGAAGAGGAAGAGGATTCACACAGAGCACAAACTTGGATGGATATTTCTGTGGTTTGGTCGCATCCACATTCGATCCGTACCAGGAAAATACCTGGACGTGATATTTTGCTATCTTTGATCAAATCAGTTTCTTTTTACAGTCGTGCTGTCATCTGATAAAAGCTCTCACTTTATTGTTTTACGATTTTATGGCTTCATAACATCGTTAAATGCGTCTTTGGAAAGAGTGACACTGACTGAACTGAGAAGGTTGTGAAACCTCGTGTTTGACCCAGCATGAGACGGAATAAAGGAGAAAGAGAAGGCAGGCGAAAGGATGTCTTCACAAAACAGAGAGAGAGAGAGAGAGAGAGAGAGAGAGAGAGAGAGAGACAGAGACAGAGACAGAGACAGAGAGAGAGAGAGAGAGAGAGACAGAGACAGAGACAGAGAGAGAGACAGAGAGAGAGAGAGACAGAGACAGAGAGAGAGAGAAAGAGAAGAGAGAGAGAGAGAGACACACACAGAGACAGATAGAGAGAGAGAGAGAGAGAGAGAGAGAGAGAGACACAGAGAGAGAGAGAGGCACACAGAGACAGATAGAGAGAGAGAGAGAGAGAGAGAGAGAGAGAGAGAGAGAGAGAGAAATTATTTTGCTTGATAATTTCCTGTTTGGTCTTTGAGAAATGAGCCAAAACGTAAAACAAAAAACGCATATTGTCATTTAACATAAGACACTAATGAACCCAACACCAGGATGTCTTTTGTTATTTTAATGAAGCGAGCCGCTCACAGGTGAAATCAATGAGCTGATGGAGCCGGAGGACAAACATCTTGGTTTGTCAACATGAAGCCTGGACAATGCTAGATGCTTTCGATTTATAGATGGAGAAACTGAGCTTTGTGTTTGTGTGTGTGTGTGTGTAACAAGGCAGGCTGGAGCCTCTTCTTCCTCACCAGCTGGACCAGACTCCAGCATACAGTCGATGCTCTGTATCAGATGGTTCTATACTGTTGCTGCTTTAATGACCTGCATGTTTTCCCCTCGTGCATCATTATAACATTCTCTCACGTTGGTATGGAGCAGCTCCACTAGTTTGCACCGAGACAAACGCACGCACGCACACACACACACACACACACACACACACACACACACACACAAACACACACACTTCTTTACATCAGTTGCTGCCTCTCTCAGGCTCCTATGTGACTGGAAGGTGAAGTCAGTGGCTCAGACGTGTGGAGCACCCATGGGTGTCACAGCCCCACAGATATTGCACAATACCACTGTATCCACTGATTTAGAGAATAACTTAAGGTTACTTTTAGTAAGTTTGAGTAAGGTGAGGCGTTCACTTACCAGGCCGCTGGTCTGTAAACTGGAACATTTCAGGTCTCAGTTTCAGTGAACTTTGTTTAATCTGCTGCACATCACTCAACTTTGCTGCTGCCGCCTCTCGTGTGGCTCAGGTGTGGCCCCTGAAGCTGTGGGTGCGGCCCTGCGCTCCGTGCTGCTCCCCCTCCCGCCCTGCCGCTCTCGGGGACGCGCGTCCTCGGGCACCAGCAGCAACACAAGTGAGCTGCGCTGAGCGGAGTGTCCAGTACGCAGCGGAGTCGGTGAGTGACGGGGACCCGGTGAGCAAAGTGTCAGCGGGGTGATGAAGCTTTGGGGGGGTCCTGCTCCTCCTTCCCCTCCTCCTCCTCTTTCTCTTCCTCCACTTCGTCCTCTCTCCGCCCTGGAAGCTTCTTCTCTCCGGGAGCGCAGGAGGTGATGCGCTCTAGGTTAGGTCAAGGGAGAGAATGGCGGAACTGCGGAACCACACCACTGTGTTTTCTGCGTGGAACCGGTCCGCTGAAGGTCAGGACCGGTTCGGCAGCCTGGACGACATCGACGTGCCGGCGGACGGCTCCCCGGCGCTTCGCATCATCATCTCCATCGTGTACTCGGTGGTGTGCGCCGCCGGGCTGGTCGGGAACCTGCTGGTCTTCTTCTTGATGAAAGCGCGCCGCGGCAGGAGGAAGAGGTCCAGCATCAACCTCTTCATCCTCAACCTGGCCGCTACGGACTTCCAGTTCGTGCTGACGCTGCCGTTCTGGGCGGTGGACACGGCTCTGGACTTCAGCTGGCCGTTTGGAGACGCCATGTGCAAGATCGTCCTGTCCGTGACCGTCATGAACATGTACGCCAGCGTGTTCATCCTCACGGCCATGAGCGTCACCCGGTACTGGTCGGTGGCCTCGGCCCTGAAGGACCGGACCCGGAGGCGGGTGTGCCCGGTGCGCTGGGTGATCGCCGGGCTGTGGGTGTCCGCCACGTTGGCGTCCGCGCCCACCGCCGTCTTCTCCACGGTGAGGAACGTGGCCGGGGAGAAGCTCTGCCTGATGGGCTTCCCGGACGGACAGTCGTGGCTGGCGCTCTACCACCTGCAGAAGATCCTGGTGGCCTTCGTGTTCCCCATGATGATCGTGACCGTCTGCTACCTCATGCTGCTGCGCTTCGTCCGGCTGAGGAGCATGAACAACAACCAGGTGAGTGAGTGAGTGAGTGAGTAAGTGAGTGAGCGAGTGAGTTAGTCAGTTAGTTATTTTAACAGTTTAGCAGATAAACATGCAACAGCTGCGTGGATCAAAAAGTTTGATCCTAATGGTGTGTAAGGGTAAGAACTGCAACTGTAACTGAAGCAGAAGAAGAATAAGAAGATGCAGGATTGGCTCGAAGTCTGGAGCCAATATGGAAGAACCACCCAGGAGTGCAAAGACTCAAAGTTTCTACAGGTTCAGTCAGGTTACAGTGCCATGTTCATAAAAGACTGAGACACAAGTCTGACATCTGGACCAATCACATCCTAGTTGTTGGACTGAAGTTGGGGAACAGTTGAATTGTTTGTGTTTTTTTTTTAAAGTTTCATCTTGGGAATGTGTTCTGTGTTGTTTCCCGTCCCTGCCAGGTGAAGCGGAGGTCCAGGGTGACTCGCTCCGTCACCATCGTCGTCCTCTCCTTCTTCATCTGCTGGATGCCAAACCACGCCATCACCTTCTGGGGGGTCCTGGTGAAATTCAACCTGGTCAACTGGGATAAGACTTACTACATGGTCCACACGTACGTCCACCCGGTGACCGTGTGCCTGGCGCACACCAACAGCTGCCTGAACCCGGTGCTCTACTGCCTGATGCGCAGGGAGTTCAGGAAGAAGTTGAAGGATCTGTTCTGGAGGATTTCCTCGCCCGGCGGGACCAACACCTGCCACCTGAGGCCGTTCTCTGGGACGGTGCGGGCGGAGCCGGACGACACCCAGGTGGCGATCCCGTTGAATAACATGGAGACGGAGAACTGCCGACTCTCTGTTTTAAATGACCAGTGTGACACGGACGCTCTGCAGACGCTCACATAGAGCTGTTTGCGTTGGGCCTCAGTCAGCAGGAAATCTGTCCAATCTGATCAATATCTGCGGTTATTAGTGTAATAATAATCCAATCATGCAGCCACTGTACTGACATGCTGGTAAACAACAGGTTTCTCTGAGCTTCAAATGGAGAAAACACAACATGGACCTGCTGCATCTCAGCGGGGTTGGAGGGATTCCTGACTTTATCCTGATGTTCTTATACTTAAATCTCCTTGTTCTTTCCTCTCTTTATTTATTTTTTATCTTATTGTACTTTTTTCTTTAAATCTATCTGAATACTTTTGGACTTCAGATGTTTTAAAGTGAAAGTCTTTTGTTCGTTGTGATTTTCAAGTCATTTACCTGCAAACTAGGACCTGGTTTGTTTCTCTGTTGTCTCATGGTGTAGATATCTGCTGTTCACTTTAGCTCTTTAAACTCACCCCTATGGATCCATGAGCTAAAACATGTGGAGAAGACTGTAAAGCTCCTCTACATGAAGTTTGCTTAGATGCAAATATGTTGCCTGAAAATTACATTTGACCCTTTAATGTTTATATGTGTATGGCAGGAATCCAGGAGATATGTTGAGCTTTTATTGTGGAGGGCAGAACTTCTATCTTTGTGCTGTAGAAGAAACATAGACATGGATCCATAAGAGTCTGAGCTGAAGAGATGGACCACTGGATGGACCACATCATCGTATTTGTGCTGGGTTCACATGGAGACTGTGCAGATCCACAGGACGAGCGGCGTAGGAGCACACGGCGCCCAATGAGCTTCTGACTTTGCATCAAAGTGACATTATGTGTCGTCAAGTGAGCGGTAAAGAAGTGAAAAAGCTCACCAGCGTGCAGAGAGCCAAACAAATATTCATCTGCCTCTGCCAAACTGAGAATCCAGTGATTCCACTGGAAAAAACAGGCTGGAGGAACCTGTTCCCATGCCGACAAGCGTTCTGGTCTGTCATAAAGGGAACTAAACAAGCTTTTACAACTAAACACTCAGTGTCTGTTGAACCAAAGTGCTTTCTGTCAACCGGCCCACAATTCCACCAGTTTATTGCGTCATCATTAGCCACCGTCGGCGCGGCTCACACTTCAGGTCCAACTGTTTGGGTTCCTAACCAATTGATCTCTGGTGGAATGGTTCACAAACAGGAACAGAACCAGCATTTTTCCTACGATTAAATTAGTTTCAGAGCCCAAAACGTTGGTGTTTGACATGAACCAGCAAAAGTTTGGGAGGTGTCAAGCATGACATCATGGTCGTGTTTTATTCCACCCCTGCAGTAGCGCTTCAACAAATTGATGGAAACGCGGGCCGGTTTGCTATAAAGCACCTTAGCAAACGTAACTGGGTCGAGAACTAGAACCTTTTAGGTCGAGCCGAGGCTTGAGAGTGACGGAGGTCCGTTTCATCTCATGGTAGTAAATCTGTTGTTGGTTCCAGCTTCTCTGTTACGTGAAGTTTTTGTTTTTCTAAAGTGTCTTTGTGCCGACGCTGAGGATGATCAGTCCAGCTGCTGCTTAGTACAACATCTGTGGAGTATTATCGACGTTTGTTATCGATGTACGTGAATGTAAAAATGTTTGGAAAATAAAATGGTGACTTTGTGTTTACAGTTGATGCTGTAGGGAGCTGAGCCTGATGGGTTCAGGATCTGTTTGGGGGCACTCATTACTCATGTCAGTGTATATCTGAATATCTGTGTGGTAGCTGTTGGGTTTATGAAGCGGCAAGCAGCAGGAATGCAGCGGGAGCGTCTGGCCTACAGCTCCAGAGCAGCAAGGACGGCACATAATAAACATAAACGTGGAGGTGGACTTTGCTCCTTCTCATACGAGCCTGAATCTTTCATCGCATAAACCTGCAAAGCAGCCAGAAACAAGAGACCAGTGGACTGTGAAAATACAGCTGTCCATTATCTCACACACACACACACACACACACACACACACACACACGGTTTTGATGAGGTCAGCAAGTGGTAGTGGTAGGTTTAAAGTATCGGACATAAAGTGCAGGATCTACAGTAAACAAAGAGGCAGCAGGTGGCGCTAACATAACACAGTCAATACAAACAACCACAACGTCACCACTTTAACAACACACTGACCTGGGGACCGGACAATGAAGGAAGCTGAACCAGAACCAGAACCTCTGCTTTGTTTCTATTGTTAAATCATATTTCAGAGAATCAAATACAAAATTAAGAACATTCAGGATTCATTTTTCTGAATGATGTTTGCGACTATAACAGTAGAAGTCCTGAACCGTCCACAGACAGGAAACAGGAAGCAGGAACGTCTCCCTCCATTGAAGTCCTGAGCCGCAGTTCAGCGCCTGGCAGACGATCGGGTCACCGCCTTGGCAAACTGCTCACAGTGGACCCGCCCGTCAGTACCAACACCCGCCTCCTTCAGCAGCTCGTCCACTGAAGACACAGGACACAGCTGTCAATCAGACAGCTTGTGATTTCACACATTTTCCACTGAAGGCTCAGCTGGAGAGGGAGGTCACTCACTGCGGCCTGAGTGAGGGACTGAACTGAACATGTTTCTGTCATAACCTGGTCTTGTGTGCACATAAACAATGATTTGGACAATAAAATCACTTCCTGCCTCCTGTAAATGGATCAATCACCTCGTTGTCCTAATTTTACAATCTGAATAGTGATCAATTAAAACTCTGACGTCCTTGGAGAGATTAGTCCTGTCTGAATAGTTTTGGACTGAAAGCTCTCAGAGGCAAACAGAATAGGGGGTTTGGTTTGTGTGAACAGGCTCCGCCCACGTCTGCGTTCTTTTGTGCATGTGGAGATGAAGACGTTGCTCCTCCTCACCCTCGCGGTCGGTCAGTTTCTCGCCCTGGCTGGTCAGTTTGGATCGGAGCTCAGAGGCCAGGATGAAACCCTTCTGCTCCTTGTCGGCCATCCTCAGGGCTTCTGTGATCTCCGCCTGTGGCGCCTCCTGCTGAAACTGCCGGTGCATGATGGTCAAGAGGGTGGAGAAGTCGATCTCTCCTCCTGCACGATCTGCAGCATGACGCCAATATTTACCCACAGATACTTACATTTAATCACATTATAATCTGTAATTCAATTCAGCAGGACTGAAACAAGAGTGAGTGTTCACGTTGCTATTATGTTGTAATGAAGTTTGCGATGGACGATGGAAAAAACGAGAGAGGGCAATCAATGTGTGTGTGTGGGTTTGTGTTTGTGTATGTGTGTGTGGCCACATTTCTACCTTGTGTTAGTAAATAATGGTTTGTTTATGTAACACTTTTAAGCAGTGGTGAATGGTTCTCCAAGGTGTGTGTACCTATACTGTGGCTCAGCAGGTGGCGCTGGACCTCGGCTGGCGTCGGGTTTGACCCCAGGCAGCGCATCACTGTGATCAGCTGCTGAGCCTCAATCTTCCCCCTCCGCTGGTGGTCATACAGAGAGAAACACTCCTTATACTCTGAAAGCACACACACACACACACACACACACACACACTCAGTCATCTGTACTTGTATGCACAGGCTGGAGTAAACACAAGAACTCAAATAAGGTATGTGATACAAGCACAAAGCCTCCAAGAAGAAGAAGAGTTTAGTTTCAGTGCCGAATGGAAACCTCATCCCTCTTTCTCTCTCTCTCTCTCAAAGGAGGGAGATAGGGACAGACCTCAGCAGGAAGAAAGAAAGGATGGATGGAAAGAAAGAAAAAGGGCAGAAGGGACAGAGGAAGAGGGGAAACAAGGATGGTAAATAAGACAGAAAGAAAGAAGGAAAGAAGCAAGCAAAACGAGGGATAGAATGACATAAAAGAATGAGGGGAAAGGTAAGGACACAAGGATTCAAAGAAAGAAAGGAGTGATGAGGACACAAGGGACGAGAGGAAGCATAAGAGAAGACGATTGATGGAAAGAGAAAGAAGAGTGAGAAAAGGTAAAGGACAGAGGGAATAAGAAGAAAAGGAGAGAGGGAAGTGGGGAAGATCTAAACAGCAGTGTGAGTGAATGTGAGTGAGTGGAGGCGTCTTACCGTGAATCTGATCCTGCGTGAAGAACTTGGCCTGCAAGGGGAGAAGAAGAAGAAGGAGAAACAGCATGAGGAGCAGCGTGAGAAGGTACAAGAGAGAGAAGGTAGAAGCCTGAGCGACGTTCTCACCATGGCGGCTCCAGGGGAAACTGATCCAGGCGCCTGTAAGACGAGGACGGTAACAGAGGAGGAAGGAGGACGGCGAGCAAAGCGGAGAGATCAGCTCCTCCCTCAGATCCTCTGACACTCATCTCATCAGTCTGGGAGCGCTTGGCTTGATTGAAAAGTTCTCAGCCTGGCCCATCATGATGTTTATTCTTTAACAAGGTGGGCACTTGCTTTGTGTGTGTGTGTGTGTGTGTGTGTGTGCACGTGTGCGTGTGTGTGTGTGTTAGTCGACACACACTGACATATTGTTAAACTAAACTGTCTCTCTGTGCATCAGCGGACTTTTCTTCTTACACCAGTTTGTGTTCTCCAGGTGGTCTAAAATGTGACAAAGGTCACTGGGGTCATATGCTGCTGATGAAAAGCAGATTATTAAAAATGGGAGGAGGCTTGTACAGATTAATCTCCTGACAGCTGAACCTGGGGGCTCACAGCTTAACCCCGGCGGAGAAGCTGATGACCGACTCTCCTCGTTTGAGGGCCAACACAATGAACTGCGCTTTGATGGCACTGTCGGCTTTTGTGGTATGAGCTGGAGGAGACTCAGGTCTGGAATAGATCTGTTCCATGTTACGCCCAGAAGAGAAGGATGCAGCCGTTCACCCGGAGACGACAAATGCCAGCAACTATCATGTCCAGGTTTGGGAAGTTCCATTTTCCTTGGATGTGCTGGTTTTGAATCTCTTCTGTCTTTCTGATCCTCCACTTGGTCTCGGTCCTTCAGAAGAGTTCAGGCTGTTTATTCCTTCAACCACTTTTTGATTAAGCAGCTGCCTAAATGAATCAGATGTCTACAAAAAGCTTCACGTATGTAAATCCATCCGTGTCTCATGGGCTCTGTGTCCTGCAGCCGACCGGCCGCTTGCACAGGAGAGAAGCCGACTCTGCCAAAGCCTCGGTTCCACACACACATCTGGGTCTGCTTCACCATTCAGAGCTGGCTCCTGGATGTGGGTCGGCCCGTCATCATGGTAATGCTTGAATGAAAACTTTTTTTTTTAATTCTCCTAAAATTTTTACTATGAATATATTTGTCTACTGCAGCTAAAGTTGGCGTACATGTGACCTTTGTTGTCCATGAATTTGGAACCAAAAATAGCAGAATCTAAACTATTTCCTCTCTTCCTCCATTTTGAATTCTGTGTGAACACTGGAACAACTACCTGCCTGCAAACCCAACGCATAGCTTAAAAATTTCCCTCAGGCATAAACAAACAAACACAGATTTTTTTGTTGTTCCGTTTCGCAGCTGCTCCTCCCAGCAGACTGGTTTCCTCTTAACCGTCCAGGCGCTGCAGAGTTCCTCCACCTGATTTACAACATCAGCACGCCGCTTTTACTGCTCAAGGTGAAAAAGCCAGGACACGCACTGAGTAACACACACACGCAAATACACACATACACGTCACACAAGTCACTGGTCTGTTTTTCAGTTGCTTGAACGCAGTTCCAGGACACTGCCCCTCCTGGCGGTTCACCTCTGTATCATCGCTGTCGTCATGGGAACAAGCATCCACCTGGTGGCCGACTCCATCACCCAGCGGCTACAGCTGATCAGCTTTCAGCTGCACCTTTCTGTCAAAGACAATCCAATCATGATGGACCTCAAGCTTGTTTCCCTGGTAGGTGCTGGTCCAGTGTGACCCATCCGGTTTTTGATTGGCCAAACAAAAGTGTTTTGATGTGATTCTTCTATAAGCAAAGCGAATCCAGTGTAAAAGTTCCTGACGTGCTCCAGTGTCCTTTAGGTGATGCACTGACAATTCTACAAAATCGCAATTTTCAGGAAACTTACTTGCGAACTCTGTCAAAGACATATTATTATTTTTGAAGTTGTAGCATTCTGAAGATATTTGGCCTATAATTAGTAAGATGGACCCTTATGGATCCATGAACACGTGTTAAAGCTTCTAAAAGCTCCTCTACAACTAGTATGTTCAGTTAGAAAAATCAAATGGAAATAAAGGTACTAAAAACTGAAGCAAGTCACCCTTTTCCTTCACAGATTGATGCATTTGAGCTTCTGTGTTACTATGACGACACTCTCGGTCATTTCCTGTGGTAAGAAGTCAATGAAATAAAAAAGTACCATTATTGTTTTATCTTAAATGGTGACTAAAGCGACATATTGTGGATGCATTCATTTTAAATGATCTCTTAGTATTTCTTGATAAGTAGCCATAGTCTAGCGTTGGTTCTCGCCTCTGTCTCCTGCAGGTACGTTCCCCTCTTCCTGGTCCTCCTCTTCTTCTTCAGTGGGTGTTTCCATCACAGGAAGCAGGAGGCAGTGTTTCCCACAGCAGCGTGGATGCTGCTCGCTCCCAGTGCTGCCCACTACTGGTCAGACTGTTTTACTACTCCAACATATAACTGAGGGGGGGGGGGTCTATACGCAAGACACTGGACACCACTGGTCACTCATATCAGCACATTGTTTGCTGGCTCTCAGCTTTGACCCACACATCTTTTGTTAAGTGTAACATCTGACCATCATCCCACAAGATAACAGCAAAACTGAAACTTAAACTACAGCCTGATAATCAATACTGAGCCTGAGGTAGTGTGTGTCTGTGTGTACCTGTGTGTGTGTGTGTGTGTGTGTGTGTGTGTGAGAGCCTGCAGGCGTGAGTAATAATTTATACGTCTGTGTTTCTCAGGTGTTGCTGACTAATTACTTTGCTCTGTCAGGGACGCACTTATGCAGGTAGCGTTCAAGGCCACAGTGACGCTTTTTAATACATGAATATTAAGGCACGACCCAGCAATCCACTTTGATAAAATGAGCTGAGAAGCACAGAATCCCAAGAATAATCAGTATTAGAGTGGAGGTGGAGTAGCATATTTGCACAAAAGTGAGGAAGAAGTAATACATTTCAGTATCACATGATACACACTAATCCACATGAGCTTGCCCCCAGCACCTGGAAGTCTCCTTAATCTTCCTGGTTTTATTGATTACTGTTTTTCTTCTGCATACTTCCACCTACAGCCACCATTCAAATCCCCATTTAAATCTCTTTAAATTTCCTTCAGGCACTTCATGCCTTCAGGCCCTTTTAACTTCTCCATACTTTCAGGCGGAGAAACCGTTTAATCCTTTTCCAGTCCTCAGACTTCAGACTTTCAGCCACCCATTCAGCATTTTCAAATATTTCAGATAAGGCAAATTTAAAACACTTCTGATTTAAAAAGGTTGTTCAGCCATCTTCATGTGTGTGTATTGCGTCTTGTTACTGTGGAGGCAGGTTGAAACTGATTGGAAACGTAGGAATTTTCAGAATATGTAATTTGTCAACTGAAGCATGTTGAGCTGTTGTTAAATTTTCAGCTGAGAAAAATATTTTTAGTTCTTGGTTTTGTTCTGGCCATTTTGGATCATAGTACAACCCCACGTTCACGAAGTTCTCCAGCTTCTCATGGTCCAAACCGTTTTCAGACAGCAGTTACAGTTTTTGTGGGAGAGACAGTTGTTCTCAGTTGTTTTCAGGCATCTTCTGCCTTCAGACTGACTCAGCTCTGTGTCTCTGCTTAATTGGCTGCACCTGATTAAAAACAATCGGCAGCCTCAAGGGATTTGAGCTGTAGCTGTCACTCAAACTTATTGTAACTTCTCCTTTCTTTCAGGTACAGAAATCATACAGACATTTTCATTCTATCAGGGTTTTTTTTAAAGCATTTTCCCATATTTCATGGGTTTTTGATTGTGCCAGTTTAAATGCTTCCCATTTGAAAGTTTCCTATTCCCTATTGAAATACATTAAAACTTCATACTTTTAGGCCCTTCTTACTTCTTCATACTTTCACATACAGAAACCATTAAAACATTTTTCAAGCCTTCACACTTTCAATCTTCGGGCAAATTTCAGCGATAGCAATCTCAGTATCATTTTCTTCAGGAAATGCATTTCCGGTTTATCTTGTCCCACTAAAATGTGATCAAAACGCGGCACTACAGCTGCTCTGGTTGAAGATGTTTTGTTATTTGTGTGCTCTGAAAACCCAACAGCGATCGAACCAGAGACTGTGTTTCAGCACCGTATGGACCACTGACCCGCTCTGTGTTGTCTGCAGGTATCTCATCACTGAGGGACAGACCTTCATCCTCTTTGTCTTCACCTTCTTCGCCATGATGGCCACAGTGATGCACCAGAGAAGGCAGGGCTTTGTTCCTGACAACAATGGCCTCTTCCTTTTCTACAGGTAACACATGGGCAGCAGCACTGATAAGTAACATTCTCCTTTCCTTTTGTGCCCGAGTGATAGAAGTTTACATAAGCAACGACACTCAACAATAATGACGTGGACTTATTCTTCTAGTGATGAACCGGTTCTGTGTCAAGTTTCTCTGCAGCTCTGGTCCTGGTGGTGCTTTGGGTGATCGGCCTGTGGAACGACAATGTCCTGAGGAAGAAGCATCCTGGGGTGATCTACATCCCACAACCTCGAGTTGTCTTCAACCTCCACCACCTGCAGCACAGACAAACCTAACAGCTGCTCTCCATCAGCCAGTGTTCACACTCAACCTGACTTATACACTGGCTTGATGCTGTGATGTACAGTTAGCACATTGGCTAGATGTAGCCACACCAACTGTTTCAAACAGAAGTGTAGGCATTGTCAACCTCTTTCGGATGACGTAATCCTTTAAACCCTATTTTCTACTCGTCATTTCTACATTATTATCCAGCCTTGTTAGACAATAATACATCGTTACGTTCCGGAAGTTCTCCTGCCACTCACGGTCCAACCTGTTTCAGATTGGAGTTGTGTTTTTTGTGTGAGAGCCAGTTGTTTGCCATGTGGTTTCTGCCTATAAAATGACTTGATCAAAGGATTTTGAATAACTAAACTTTATTGAGGACCACACACAGCAAACACACATTACCACGCTTTCTGCTTCATTGCAAGCAGCTGCGGGCAACATCAAAGCATTTTGCCTGCCACTCGACCCCCCCCCAACACACACACAGACTCGCAAACAGTGTGTGTGTGAAAGTAAGTTAGTTTGATAGCTGTAAGTCTATCCTTTAAAGAAAAACCTTTTCAGATATCACATTTAGTATAGTATTTCTAGTTTGACATTGTTCACTATCTTGCTTCAGTTACCTGCTGTTAAATACAGTATATGCTGTGTCGTCCTCTACTCCCTAACCCTAACCCTACTCCACAAGCAGACAGTAAACATGTGATACACATACCAATTTAGTCTTGTATGTTCTTGATGTTGTCTTTGGTTCTCTGAAAGGTGGGAATCAGGAAGGAAAGGAAGGGCAGGAAAGAAAAAAGAATAAGGACAGAGAGAAGGAAAGCGAAGGAAACAAGGACGGAAGGAAAGGTGGCTGATAAGAACAAACCTGCTCTGCCTCTCTCTCCCAAACTAACACAACGTGAGGCAAACACTGGACCCTCTGTCAGACAAGAATGTGAATAAAATATAAACAATGCAAGTCTAATTCAACACTTTAATTACAACATCTGAAACTTAACTGAGGGTTCAATGTTTGCTTCATGTTGTGATATGTTGGGAGAAACCAGAGTGCCTGGGGAAAACCCAAATCTCAAGTGTTGTGACTGATTTATGCGGTCAGACGTCGTCTGGTACGTCTCCGCCGCCTCACAGTCTTGGGTCTGCGACGCCTGACGACTCTTCGGCGACGTACCACCCGCTTCCTCGACACTCTCTGTTGGCGACGTGCCCCGACCCGGCGTCTCCGCCTTGTCTTAGAAAGACTCCTTTGTCTTCGGCGACGTGCCACGGCCGTGCGTCTCCGCTTTGTCCTTGACAAACTCCTTCTGCGACGTGTCAGGGTGCGGCGTGTTTGCCTCGTCAGACTCCTGCGGGTTCTGCGACGCCTCACGACCCCGCGTCTTCGCTTAGTCTTTGACAGACTCCTCCGCCGTGTACTAGGACGCCTCATAACCCGTCGCTTAGTCAGACTTCTCCTTCTAGCTAGGCGACGTCGCAGCTGAGTCACCGAATCTTTCCTTGCAGCTTTGAGAGGCATTAGTTCTCGTACATAACAGCAGACACCGGTTTTATTTATAGATTCTGTCGAACACTGACATGGAAAGTGATGATGTCATGGTGACGAGGTCGGTGTTGATGATGTCGATGATGATAGCAGTGATTCAGCGACGGGGTTCTCTTGGTTTGGTAACAATGCCACTGCTACTGTCTTCAGGCTTCTGTCTCCAGATTTACAAATCACCACCAATGTGAAAAGGTTCAAACGCTAAAAAACCTCATATCTAGCACTACACGGTAAATGCTCAATGTGAATGATTTCATGCATATTGAGATGAGTCGGTGTTGAGCTGTTGTTAAAAAAGACGACGTCAGAATCCAAGATCAAAATAAGAAACTTTAGGAGGCAAACGTTTACATGGTGGAGAATTTTGCAAGGTGGAGATAAGAAACAATGTTTTCTGATCGGCCGTAGCTGCGGGATAACAAATAAAAAGAGAAATTAGAAATGAGCTGAGTGGAGAAATGTTGCTGTGTCCCTCACAACATCATCTATAATTATGTTTTTGATATCATTCAGTCACAAAGCGGGGCGAAGCCAAAAGCAAACTCGCAGGAGAAAAAAATAAGTGTGGATCAGAAAACTTCAAAGAAGTGAGAAAGATGGAGAAACAAAAACACTGAACCCTCCGGTACGTCAAGTAGCGAAGCTTCTGAAAAAGAGGCAAGGGTGTGTGAGGATTTCAAAACACAAACACAAGAAGCCAAGCAACAAATACTGCTTATGACATCATTCCATATATTAAGAAAGTCCCATTTCGTCTTCACTTTTTTATTTTGTTTGATTACACATTGCTGCCATGTTGACTGATGCCAAAGACACTTAGGACTCCAGACTTCGAGTTCCATTCCATCAAGCTTTTTCTAGATGAATCATGAGTATTAAGATCACTTTTTCTCTGGTGAACCTTCTCAAAGCTGTTCAAAAGACATTTCATATAAAATATAAAGGTGAAAACCCAAATAGAATATAGCTGGAATATATCTGGAATATCTGGAATGGAAGGAATTCAAAAGAGTGCATCCAGTTGTTAACATTTAAATTTCAGGAATATGACCTCATCAAAAATCATGGAAAGTGATGTTGATTACCAATTACACTACAGCCTCCATTCTTCAATTCCCATTGTGTCACACACACACCCACACACGCAAACACATCTGAATTTCCATGATGTCAAACTCACACGCCACTACCCATCCTTGACCTCTATGCCTCCAGCAGAAAATCTTCCCATTATGTCACACGACTGAATTGCTAGGATGCACTGTAGCAATATGGTGTTTGTATCGTAACACAATGTGACAATTAATACACACAAAGACACAAAGCCTCCAGTTGCTTAATTGGAATTAGATGAGCCTGTTTTGTCAAACACTGTCAACCTGCTGCTCAGTAAAAAAAACTTGTAGTCAGAACCAGAACTTCACATTAAACCTCTCACACATTAAAGAAAGAAACATTAAAAACACAACATTGAAACTGTGAGCTCTTGAATGCAGCACGGCCCATTCCCTGAAGTCTGAGTTATTGTAATTGTACTGTGATGCGAAGCTCCACTTTACATTTGTGGCTTCATTACATTCTGCTCACTAAAACCCAGGCATTTGCGATACAAAGACCACAAACCGAGTTGAAATAAGCTGCTGCAGTGGCCAAGCAAACTGCAGCAGCCTTTCCCTCTTCCTTCATCCCTCCTGGAGTAAACCTGTCAAGCACGGTTAGGCAAGGCGAAGCAGCTTTGTATGAGGCAGAGAAAGCAATACATAAAAGGAAATACAATAGTTAAGAGTGCAATTGTAAGTTGAAATACAGCGTAAAATAGAATAAGACAGGTAAGAAATTAATATTAATCATTTAATGAAAAGCAGCAGCAAACAAACGTTTTCAACCTTGATTCATAACAGCTAAAGGTTGCAGCAAACCTGCAGTTTTCTGGGAGTTTGTTCCAGATATGTGGTGCACAAAAACTGAATGCGGCCTCGTTTTGTCCCAAAATATCTGAGGCACAAATGCATTTAACATACATTTACTCAGTGCTTATTTTGTTGTTTGCCCTGGTCTGAGGCAGTATAGATGTCCAACAGAAGAGGCCCCAGAATGGAGGCATCGTCATGCGCTCAGATGTGTAATTGACAGGTATTCCCTGTTCTGTCCTGGTTAAGGGAAATGAGCTTGATTTGAAATCCCTGCTTTTCCAAGTGAACACGACTTTCTGTCTGACTGGGGGCTGGACAGAGTGATGGGTCACCAAAAGGTCCAACGTTCATGCAACATTCAGTTGGTGGTGGCGGTGTCAAAGTCAGACTGTCTGGGGTCCAGCTTGTTTAAATTGGACTAGTTTATGATTTATTTGCTTCCTTTTTTGCTATCTCACAGCTGGCACGTAGCAGTAGCATTAGTAAGTCACAATGAGTTCTGCTGTGGTAGCACCTTCTTGAAGGCACAGTGAAGGCACACAAATCCTCCCATACGGGGACCTAGTCAGCGCACATCCAATCACGTTTGGTGTGGATGGACGATTTCTATCCGCCGGATCGTCTAGTTTCAGTGAAGTGTGCGTGGTAGTGGACCTCCATGTGAATACGACTTGAATGGGGATGTTGGCTGGCATCATTCCATCCATGCTTAGAGAGAAAAGACAAGTGAACAGACTGCAGATCACACTTTGAATTACACCTTGTGATCACCTTGTGGTGGAGGAAGTACCTCAAATCCAAGATGTGCTGTACAAGAAATCCCAAGGATGAAGGGCTCTGTAGGAAGAGCCCGGAATCAAACCAGGAACCTTCCAATTCCGATGCGCCTCCACCATCCTGAGTCAGCCAGTGTTTGAAGAGAGCATTTCACCTCAGTGTGAAATGAATCAGCAGGAAGATGGAAAGGAATCCGGCAAGTAACAAATAAAAACAGAAGGCAGAATAGAAAGCAGGAATAAAGGAGGGAGAAGAAAGGGAAACAATTATGCACAGAAGGAAACATGGCACAATGAGAACACATTAACCTTTCTACCTGTCTGTCTCCAAAACTATCACAACATAAGGCAACACCGGACCATGTTCTATGCAAAAGTGAATCCAATATAAATACAAACCACAAAGTCTAATTCAACACTTTAATTACAACATTTGCAACTTAACTGAGGGCCCAGTGTTGCTTCATGTTGTGATACGTTGGGAGAAACCAGAGTGCCTGGGGGAAACCCAAATCTGATGTGTTGTGAGTGATTTAGCCTGTGGTTAGACTTCGCCTGGCACGGGTTCGTCTCCGCCGCCTCACGGTACGCCTGGGTTTGGGACGCCTGACGGCCCGGGTTCGGCGAGGTGCCACCCGCCTCGTCTTCGACACTCTCCTACGCCTTCGGCCTACCCGGCGTGTTCTTCTCTTGGACACACTCCTTTGGCGACGTGCCACTACCCGGCGTCTCCCTCTCCTGGACACACTCCTTCGCCTACGACGTGTCACAGCCTGGCGTCTGGGCTTCGTCCTCGAAGCACTCCTTCGGGTTCCGCTGCGTCTTGCGAGCCCGGGCCTTCGCTTTGTTATCGAAAGACTCCTTCGGGCTCGGCGACGCCTTACTGCCACAACTCGGCGCTTAGTCCTCAACAGACTCCTTCGAACTCGGCGGCGCTCCACACTCTTTGCTGCTACTCTGCGAGGCATTAGTTCTCGTACAGATCAACAATCACCTCTTTTATTTATAGATTCTGTGGAATACGGACATGGAAAGTTATGATGTCATGATGATGATGTCCGTGTTGATGATGTCGATGATGATAGCGGTGATTCAGTGATGGGCTTCTGTTGGGGTCGTAACAATGCCACCACTACTACAGTACAGTCATACGTGAGTTGGTGTGGAGGCTGGGAAATCTGGCATCCTTCTCTGCCTGTCCATTGGTATCGCCAGATCCGCCTGTCTCCAAAATGTGTGTAAACATGGATCAGACTGGCTGCATCGGTGTGGACATTGTCACTTAGTTTGTCCTTATAAATGCCAATGTTTGCGTAGAGAGACATAAGTAAGTTTCAGGGCCCATTCTCTGTGTACATAAGAGTTGTAAATCAGGCCCCTGATGAGGACTCCAGGAGTGAAATCAACCCGAGGTTAGTGCTTTGTCTTCAATAGACTGGTCTGGGGTGAGTGATGTTCTCTGTCTGGAAAGAAGCGAAGCTCATTGAGTTTTGCAGATTGAAATCCTTTGAAAATTACCTCGTAAAAAAATCATGATTTTGGTTACCGGTTAGAATTTCCATGACCTCACAAACACACCCACATCTGAACACACGCACAGCAGTGCCCATCCGGTCAAGGGGAACTAGTGGAACGTTAGGGTGAGGACTCAAAGGCAGGCAAATGCATGAATAAGGTAGGAGAACAGTCTTTATATTCTCTATTCTATTAGAGAATCTATACTATTATTAAACTCAATAGTAACAGAAGAGGCAGAGTGTGACGCTGGGGAGAGGAATGCAACTGATTGAGTGACATGTGGTATGAGGAAGAGTAATCATGGACAGGTGAAACTAATCAGGGCGGGGCAGACAATCACACAAGTGGGAAACGCACAAGAGCAGGAAGTGAAATCTCTGAAATGAGAGGAGAGGTGAGTTAAAGGTAATACAAAAGAAAACAAGACAAGAACATTCATGATCATTGAGACATCCTTGAGCTTTATGCCCCCAGCTTTGAGTCTGTCACTTAACAAGTTTTGTTTTCTAAATAAAGAAATAAAAAGATCTTGTTACCTCAGACACATAAATAAATAATGATATTGCACAGCATCTCTTGGCTCTCGTGGTTGTTATTGTTGTTCTTTATATTTCTCTTTTCTGCTTCTGTTTATGTATTATACATTTACTTATACTTATTGGTTACGCAGTCAAACGTGGGTTGGCGCTTTAATGAGCTGAGCGGAACCTTGTGTGTCTGAGCAGGAGGTCCCAGTCTGAGTCGGAGGCATTAGGTGGAGGCTATACTTCCGGCGAGTCACTGGTTAGCATAAGGTGTAAGTGTTTGTTTTCTTATGGGGTTTTTAATAATTTGTCGCGTTTTTTGAGAAAGCTGAATCCCCATAGCGCAATGTTATGACTAAATACAAGCATATAGTTGAATTTTTATTGAACCTAAACGTACAAACGATCGCTTTTCTACCAGTTTGTGAACATTAGCTGAAGGGCTAACCGGCTAGCTGCTCAGCTGACGTCCGGGCACAGACATACAAACACACAAAGCCGCCGCTCGGTTTTTGGGGACATTAACGCGCAAACCGTAACCAGGCAACCTGTTTCTCTGCCGTTTATATGCGAGGTCCCACTTTTTTCATGTGAGCCCCGGGGGGTTTCAACAGTTTAATGGGAGGCGGCTCGCGGTGCAGCGCAGACTGTGGGCGTCGGTTGCGAGGTGCGCGGAGGATCCGGCTCCCTGCGGGGCTCACATGGAGTCTCTGGCCGGCTACGTGTACAAGGCGGCCAGCGAGGGTCGAGTCCTGACACTGGCCGCGCTGCTGCTCAACCACTCGGAGGCCGACACCCAGTACCTGCTCAGCTACGTGACTCAGCTGGCCGGCCAGAGGTCCACGCCGCTCATCATCGCAGCCCGGAACGGACACGACAAGGTGGTCCGGCTCCTCCTGGACCACTACAGGGTTGACACGGAACAGACGGGCACGGTTCGGTTTGACGGGTGAGTGGACGGGCTTGACACCTTTGTAGTGTGTGTGTGTGTGTGTGGCGAGACACTGGACACACACCAGAGTGTTGTGTGATGTGGAGTTTCTGCTTTGTTTACTTTAAGAGACACAGCTGTCATTCACCAGTTTAGCCGTAATGCAGGTAGTTTAATACTTTAATGATGTGACCAGGATTCAAACATGCCTGAATCAAACTATGATCCAATCTATACACATTAAGGGGTAATGTACCTGCCATACATCAGAGCATCAGCACAGCTCAGTGTTTTAAGTGTGGCTGACAAACAGTCTCACACAGGACAGGTTCATCCAATGGTTCATGGCGTTGTGGAGGTCACAGAGAGAGAGAGAGAGGCTGCTGATCTCCTCTGATCTGTAGTTCTTTTCCATGAGCTGCTCTTAACATAGTTCTGTGGCCTTTAATTGATTGTTTTCTTGATCTTCTAATCAATCTTTAGATGAATCTGTGAGGTCAGACAGGATAGTTAAGAACTCGTCTGTGCTGTGATGTATGGATTCGTTTGCAGAGGTCATGATCTAACAGCCGGAGTGTGATTGGCCTCAGGCTGAGCCTCTAGAGGAGCTCCGCCTCCCGCCCTGAGGAGACGGGCGTCCTCTCTGCGTCTCTCCTGTCCCCTTTATCACCAAAACCTAATTGTTGTCCTGACTGCTACATCTCAAACTCCACACATCTACACAGAAAATGCCCTCTGCACACTCTGGTAGTTCTCCGCTACGCCAATAATTGTCGGTAAACCGAAATCGGGAGCTGTTTGTCCCCATGACGTCATAAGAAAACGATGTGCACCATAACAACTTCCCCTGAGGCGATGATGTCAAAGGAGCAGCAGCACAAACCAGCGAGGATCTGCTGCCTCTGTTAGGGACACAAAGGCAAATCAGACACTGTCCTTCATCGTCATCACTTCATGATCTCTGTGTTCCCTTGAACAAAAGAGACACAGGTCATCAACAAGCGCCCCCCCCACCCAGAGAGGCTCCTCCTCCTCTCAGTATGCGAGGGCGTCTTCACACCTACAGAGGCTTTGTGTTTAAAATCTGATCAACGACTTGCATGTTGTTGGTAGAAACACACACACACACACACACACACACACACACACACACACACACACACACACACACACACACACACACACACACACACACACACACAACAGAGAGGCGAATATCCAACGATGTGAAGTTTTATCTAAAGACCGAAACCATCAGCTGGTGTGACTGGTTGGCCACGCCCACACACGGACGCCACATCAGCTGCTTCACTGGTTTCTGTAAGAGCAAGAAAGCTGCAACGTGTTCATGAAGCTGATGGCCTCAGTGTGTCCTGACCAAAGTGACATCACTGTTTCTGTAAAAAATAAAATGTGAACAAAAGTAGACTTTATAATGTCTGTGTGGTTTTCAGTGCTCAGGCTTTGCCGCTCTGCTGCGTTCATAATAAGTTTGCTGCTGTTTCCTGTCTTCTCTTTGGTCCTGACCTGTCCTGTCTGTCCGTCCTGCAGCTACGTCATCGATGGAGCCACGGCGCTGTGGTGCTCGGCGGGCGCCGGACACTTTGAGGTGGTGCGCCTGTTGGTCAGTCACCACGCAAACGTCAACCACACCACCATCACTAACTCCACCCCTCTGCGGGCCGCCTGCTTCGACGGGCGGCTGGACATCGTCCGCTACCTGGTGGAGCACAACGCCGACATCAGCATCACCAACAAGTACAACAACACCTGCCTGATGATCGCCGCGTACAAGGGCCACGCCGACGTGGTGAAGTTCCTGCTGGAGCAGGGGGCCGACGCCAACGTGAAGGCCCACTGCGGGGCCACGGCCCTGCACTTTGCAGCAGAAGCCGGACACCTGGAGATAGTGCAGGAGCTGGTGCGCTGCCAGGCCGCCATGGTCGTGAACGGACACGGCATGACGCCGCTGAAGGTGGCGGCAGAGAGCTGCAAAGCCGACGTCGTCGAGCTTCTGCTGGCGCACGCCGACTGTGACCCGCGCAGCCGCATCGAGGCCTTGGAACTGCTGGGCGCCTCGTTTGCCAACGATCGTGAAAACTACGACATCCTGAAGACGTACCACTACCTGCACCTCGCCATGACGGAGCGCTACCAGGACCCAGAGAGCGTCATCGCCAAAGAGCTGCTGCCGGCCATCGAGGCGTACGGGGGGCGCAGCGAGTGCCGAACGCCGCGGGAGCTGGAGGCCGTCCAGACAAACCGGGACGCTCTGCACATGGAGGGTCTGATGATCCGGGAGCGAATCCTGGGATCTGACAACATCGACGTGTCTCACCCCATCATCTACCGCGGTGCCGTCTACGCCGACAACATGGAGTTTGAACAATGCATCAAGCTGTGGCTGCACGCGCTCCGTCTGCGGCAGAAAGGAAACAGGAACACGCACAAGGACCTGTTACGCTTTGCGCAGGTTTTCTCCCAGATGGTCCACCTGAAGGAGCAGGTGTCGGCCCCCGCCGTGGAGCAGGTGCTGAGCTGCAGCGTGCTGGAGATCCAGCGCAGCATGGCCCGGGTGGAGGCGGCGGCAGAGTTCGAGCTGCCGCAGGCCATGGACAACTACGAGTCAAACGTCTTCACCTTTCTGTACTTGGCCTGCATCTCCACCAAGACCACGTGTGGCGAGGAGGAGCGCGCCCGCATTAACAAGCATATCTACGACCTCATACAGCTGGACCCTCGCTCACGGGAGGGGGCGTCGCTCCTCCACCTGGCCATCAGCTCCAACACGCCGGTGGACGACTTTCACACCAACGACGTCTGCAGCTTCCCCAACACTCAGGTCACCAAGCTGCTGTTGGACTGCGGCGCCCAGGTCAACGCCGTGGACAACGAGGGCAACACGCCGCTGCACGTCATCGTGCAGTACAACCGGCCCATCAGCGACTTCCTCACGCTGCACGCCATCATCATCAGCCTGGTGGAGGCCGGCGCTCACACGGACATGACCAACAAACAGAAGAAGACGCCGCTGGACAAGAGCACCACGGGCGTGTCAGAGATCCTGCTGAAGACCCAGATGAGGATGAGCCTCAAGTGCCTGGCGGCCCGAGCCGTCCGGCAGCACCAGATCACCTACCGCAACCAGATCCCCAAGACCCTGGAGGAGTTTGTGGAGTTCCACTGAGAGCAGCGGACTGGACTCAGATGTTCTTTCTAAGGAATTTCGTACAATTTTCTAACAAATCCCATCGGTGCTGAGGGCGACGGCGCTCAGCTCCAAACACTTAACAAGCGTTTTTATAAACTGGGGGGTGGAGGTTCTGTTTTAAGTATTAATTGCTACCAGCAGCCAAGTTTCTCTTCTTTACTGTGTGTGTGTGTGTGTGTGTGTGTGTGTGTGTGTGTGTGTGTGTGTGTGTGTGTGTGTGTGTGTGTGTGTGTGTGTGTGTGTGTGTGTGTGTGTGTGTGTGTGTGTGTGTGTGTGTGTGTGTGTGTGTGTGTGTGTGTGTGTGTGTGTGTGTGTGTGTGTGTGTGTGTGTGTGTGTGTCTCCAGCTGATTTGCAGGCCATTACTCCAACATTTAGTCAGTTAATTGATTATTTGATCCAAAACATCAGAATTTAAAAAGAATGATGAGCCAAAGTGGTTCTGCCTCTCTAATGTGTCTGTTTGGCCTCAGTGCTTTGCCATTAACTTAACTAAACGATTAACCTACTCGTGAAAACGCGCACGTCATCGTTGGCGGTCTCACCTCGCTCGCAACGACGTCATCACGCTGCCAATTCCTTTCGCCTTATGCTCATGTCACAAAGCGTGTGTGCGTGTGTGCGTGTGCGCGTGTGCGTGTGCGTGTGCGTGTGTGTGTGCGTGTGTGTGTGTGTGTGTGTGTGTGAGAGAGAGAGAGAGAGAGAGAGATTTGTTTCCCCACGTTTGTGCTTTTTGTCGCTCCTCCCCAGTGAAGCAGTGACAAACCCCCGAGTGAAGGCAGATAAAGAGTTAAAGGACCGAGATCAAACTGCTGGACAGAGTTTATTCTTCAGATCATGTTTTTATTTCATAGTTTTAAAGGGTTGATTTTAAAGTGCGTGCTTGGGTTAAGGTGAAAAATCATGTGTAAGAAAAGAGGGCGTGTCATGAATGTGTGTGTGCGCGGTCGGAGCTGCGGTCGGTTGAACAGGTGTCTCAGAATTTAAACTTATTTTATATCTTATTTAACCCTTTAATAGTTCCCTCCACCACGGGCAGATCGCGGTTTCACCTTCGGTCTCGCTTGTCGGAGAAGAATGCATGCAGACTAAGCGGACCTGTGTGAGAGCAGGCTGTGGCTCAGTTGAAGTGAGCTGTACCCCAAAAAAAAAAGAAGCCCAGCAGGGGGCGCCGCCTCCTGTTCTGCTGCTACTCGGTGACTTTGTTGGAGGTGAGCTTGCACGCGCCCACTCACAGCAACGCAGCAAAATGTGGACAAAAGTTGTGTAATCAATGAAAAAGAAATCCGATTAACCAAACATTTGAAATGTCAACACGTGGTAAAGTTACCGACCTTAAAAAAAAAAAGAATTGTGACATGAACGCATAATGAGTGATCACTTTATTCATATTTTCTATCTGGCCTCTGTGGAAGAAACTGATCATCAAATCTCACCTGGACCCTAAATCATAAGTTCTCTCTCAAAGATTTATTTATGTATTTATGTATTTCATGGCTGTTTATGTTTTGATCATGTTTAGTTTTGAAGAAGAAGAATTTCTCTATGTCGATCAGGTTTATGCACAAAATTCAACACAAGGAGTTTCTACCTTTTCCTGCATCAACGTGGTTCTTGAGCAAATCTCAGCGACTGGGCAGAGGTTGCGAGTTCAAAAACTGTAAGGACGGTCCCAAAAAAAACCTAAATGATTGTTTGGAGAGACGACATGTATTTTATTTTATTTTTATTTTTTAAACCAATGATTTGTTTTGCAGATTTTCTCTGCCTGTGAACATTAAAGGGTTAAAATAATGTTACCAAATTTCACCAGAATGAATTGAGGAGATTCTTCATTTGTCTGAGCAGAGATTCTTCATCGGCGATCCCGTGAAACATCGACGAAACCAAAGTCCAAAGTCCTTCATCTGAGAAGTTTGACCGTTTTTCAGAATTCGGCAACGTTGAAATTTTTACTGCAATTTCTTTCTGGATTCTCAGTTTAATCTCAGAATCAATGGGTTCTTTTTCTCCCAGTGAGTTGCTGCTGGTTCAACCTGGCGACAGACGTGACGAATGTTATCCCAGGGTTAATATCGCTTGTGGTTTTCCTCCTATTAACATTAAAGTTTACATCAAGTTCATCTTTCATTTCCAGGCTTATTATGTTCAGTTTGATACATTTGGACCAAATTAAGCTTCACCCAGGTAACAAACCCAGAGTTAAGATTATAAGGCGATTTATTCGTTATCATCTTTGCATGCGTTTCCTCTCCTGATGGACTCGATTTGACCTTAATCTGAGTCCAGACACAACGCATTGGACAACTCAGAATATGTTGCTGTCCGAAGGAAAAAGGCAGAAAAAAACCCCCAAAGGTTCAATTCTCATTCTATAGAGATGTAGATTAGAGAGATTGGAGGTAGTTCTGGAGTCTCACAGCCTCGTGACTTTGCCTCTGAGTTCCCATGAAGTTTGCCTGGGAGCTTCGGATGTGAAGGCAGTTTGCCAGAAAGGAGCGTTTAGGACGGATTACTATCAATGCTGTAATGGGGTTTAAAAAAAGGAAACCTATCCTTTAAGCTGAGAGAATCTTTGTGTCATGTTTGAGGTAAATTGAAGTGAAGCGTCTAGCAGCTTTGCAGATTGGGTTGGCAGGATTAGGGGGGCTCTCCTGAGGTCTGATTAAACTCCACCAGCCTCCATGGTAAAGCCCCCAACCTGCAGATACAAGACAAACTGCAGAGAGGATCTACCAGCCTCCCGAGAAGGGTTTGACCTCTGTAAGACTTCCTATTCAAAATGTAGATCCTGGATATTAAAGTTTGGAGATGAGTATTCCACCAGGCAGCAGAAGAATGTGAGTGAAGTCGCCATGGAAACATGAAAGCACCAGTCAAAGCTTCTTCTCACAGTTAAGTCAAAGACGATCCATTATTTACTCACCAGGCAGAAGTTCTTGTCACTAGAGATGCATTTCATCTTTTTTTCAGCTGTCTGCAGTCACAGTATAACGGCTGCAGCTGATTGGTAATGAGGCAGCAGCTCTTTGTTTCCCCACAGAGAGACGGCAGAGCTGCCTGATCGCTGAAGATGAAAGGCTGAGAAGTTACTGAGTGTTCAGCGTTGACGAGCAGGGATGGAACATGGGACATGAAACTTTCTGAAGCCTTGGTTCACGACTTAAAAGCTTTAAAAACCTGAACTTTACTTAAACTGAGATTGTTTCATTGGAGCCTCATCAGCTGCCAAGAGACTAAACTTCCAGTTCCAGTCTCACTATAAACTTGAGCTTGTTTTTGATGCTCACCCAATTTACTGTCATCACGCAGAATACTGAGTCATGAATGTGAAGAACAACAGCACACAGACGTCACATTAAACCGTAGGATTTAATACCTCCGACCATCTGTAAATCAGGATTGAATCGAGTGTCAAACATGCCAAACACTTCCACAGGTAACGAACGTCCACAGATGGAACCAAGAACTTGACGATTTCTATTAACATTCATTAATTCAGACGGATATTTACAAAAAAGTTCAAGTTTGTCTCTATACAACAAAAGTGCTTCAGATATAAATCTGGAATGAAGATGCATTTACATGATCAAGTTTACATAAAGAAGGAAGATATGAAGAGGAGCCGTCCTAGGTAGTCTGGTGTTACAGGCTGATCGCTTTACATTGGTTGGCCAGTAGAAAGGAGGCGTGGCTTGGTAACAGAGGGCGTGGCTGAGCAGGTAATGGTGGCATGGCTTATTGAATTATCCACACTTCAGTGCCGCTCACACCACAGGAGGAGGAGGAGCTTGTTTCTGTGAACTTTCCTTCGTTTTGTGCAACAGAATCTGCAGCCCCGTTGGTGTCGGAACAACAATCGTCTTTATTTCAGTTCTGTCACCGCTGGATGGAGTTCTCAAGATGCAGATTGGTCGACGGTGAAGGTGTGGTCCCTCTTGGCACGGCTGATTGGCTGGTACTTTGGGGCGTGGCTGTAATTGGTTGACCAGGGCATCGGGGTCCATGAGTGACAGGTGGAGGATTGTGGTGCGTTCAGGTGCTCCTCATCATCTCATAATCTTGGCTCTGGCTAACAAACACACTGACTCAACTTCATCTGTCCTCATGCGTGTAGACGAGTGCGACAGCCAACATGTCGGTGAGAAACTGAATGCAGCCAACGTCTGCGGTCGCCATTATAGCTCCTCTGCTGTGTTCCCATTGGCTACGGGCTGCTCCTCCTCTTCCTGCCGCCTCCGTCTGTTAAAGAAGCCGAGCTGCAAAGAAAACACACCGAAAGGGACCGTACTGTATGAACGGATGAATGCACCCCCCTAGTATGCATGGTGTGTGTCTGTGTGTGTGTGTGTGCGTGCGTGTACCTTCCACAGGCCCAGCACCAGTAAAGCCAGCAGCAGCAGGCCCCCCAGTGAGCTTCCCAGTATAATCCACACAGGGAGGACGTAATCTTCCTCCTTCCTCACCTCCAGGATTATCTGCAGAGGTTTTATTATCAGATATCACACATTTTCCCCACAATCCACTAACAGATTTTAATTTATTCTGCTGGTTTCTGACTTCAGACGCTTTATCTGAGGACGGCAACGACAAGGGACGTAAATCAGGTTTGTGACCTAAAAACACTTTGTAGGCTTTTATATGCGGTTTGAACTCAACACAAACTCACAATACAGCGAGAGACACTGCGATATGAGAGGAGACAGTTGATTGTGTTTATGATTGTGAGTGCTGACTCCTGCTGCCCATGGAGTCAAATTCATGTCCGGTCTCTTCGTCTTCATCACCATCTGCAGCTCGACTCACTGAGAGGCAGATCCGGGAAGCGATGGTCTGATTGACAACACAAGTCTCACTGAGTCAAGTCACAAGTCCTCGGGTTCAAAGTCCAAACTGAGATTTCTGATGATGTCATGCTGAGTCTGACGTCAGCAAAGTAGTAAGTCCAGTCACGAGCCATAAATGTTGTATTTTTCTGTTTAAATGACATTATTCTCATGGATTGTAATGTTGGGTATTCCTGTTCTTCTGTTGTCGTTACATGATTGCTTGATTGATTGATTGGATGACCTAAACCTACTGCACATCTTTTCAACACAGTGATGAAGCGTTACGGAGTGTAATACACCTCTGTGCCAGCGGATGGCAGCAGCTCTATTACAGATACGACCAAGTGTGTTTGTCTGTTCATCATCGTCCATCAACATCCTGCTCGGGATTTATGATAAGTTTGGTTCAGTTCAGGTATTTGGGCTCATCTGCAGCTGTGTGTGTAGCTGTGTGTGTAGCTGTGTGTGTACGCAGCCAGGTCATTTTACCTCAGTTTATTTTTATTACATTGATTTTCACATTTTGTTTCATCCTTACCCAATTCTATTCCAGTGTCTGAATGAGTATCGTGAATGTGGGGGCAGATGAGTTCAGTCATGTTCCTGACCTGAAGTCAGCCTGAGCAGAAGCTGCTGTGAAATATGGAGGACTTCTAAAAATATCAACTTTTATTTCAGCCAGATGTGGATGTTCAGATGTAGAAAGACGACAAATGAGGAAGTAATTTTGACTGGAGGTAAGAACAGTGAACCCCAGCATTAGAGGAGGGGCGGCTGGAGGGTCGGCACATATGGACCACAGACAGCAGGACGTTGGGTTTTACATTCGAAGAGTCAAAGATGGAAACAACTGTTTTTGTTTCCAACATTTAGTTTTGTAGTGAGTCATTTTTCATGCAATCGAGTTTTTGTGTCTCACTTCTTTTTATTTCCAGCTTCTGTTAACAACCCTAACCTGGCTGGGTCTGTAGGTCTCTGGGCTGTGAACCCTTACCTGTCTAACGGGTCGCTCCCCCAGCAGGAACATGGACGGTCCCAGCTGAATGGAGGCAGCAGTCAGCAACTGTAAAGATCTGAAGCTGACCTGCCAGAGGAAACAGATCATAGTCTGGTCTAAGTCCACAGGCTCATTAAGACCAAGGAGAGCCAATAGATCCATTAGAGGGCAGTGTGATCTTCCTGAAGACTACAGTGGACTCACCGTGAGCAGAGCAGGGAGCAGAAGTTTTCCCCGCAGCGTCACCTTCACCTCTCTGGAGGCCGGCAGGGTCAGTCTGCACTGGACCACCATGCTAACGCTGTTACTGTGGTTCTACACACACACACACACACACACACACACACACACACACACACACAATGAACTTGGATTGGTTCTATCTTATCTTATCTTGTCTTATCTCACTGTGTGATATCCCGTCTTACCAGCAGTGGGAGGTGAGACAGATCCTCAGCTGTAACCTGATTGGCTGTTCTGTTTGGAGGCAGGATGCAGTGAGACCCGGCCCCCTGCTGAGAGGAGGAGGAAGACAGGAGGTAGACGGTAACACCTGACCTAATGAGGCTACCTACCAACTGAATTTAATCTTCATCTTCAGTCCTGAATCTGACAACAACAAGCTGTGGTACACTTACCTGCTCGATGATGTAATCTGTGATGTTCACCAGCTGGTTTCCTTTCCTGGTTAAGGCCCAAATATCAGCCTTGAACAGAACGTGGTGCACCAAGAAGACACCCAGGTTCTGGATCTGCTCACCAAACAAACGAAGACAAAAACAAACAAATGCAACGAGAGATGAGAGATTTTTATGATCTTTATGTGAAATGGGATGAATAAATTAAATGAATTCTTATTTGTCCTTTCTAATCTGTCCTTTTTTTTCTCATTCATCTTGGTACCTAAACTAATTGCACTTCTACTCTAGCTCTGGTTATGCTCTTAGCTGTTGGTTTTGGAAGGAAATGCGCTTACGATTTCTTTGTTGAACGCACTTATTGGAAGTCGCTTTGGATAAAAGCGTCTGCTAAATGATCGTAATGTAATGTAATGTAATGAAAGGAGGTGGGATGTTATAGTAGATCCTGAGGCAGATCTGGATCAGAGTTTTAAAGTTATTACATTTTTTAAATCAGTTCTGAGCCATAGACAACCATTCATGCTGCTCTGTTACTGTTGTTAAACATTTTCCCTCTGTGCTTTCTTGTACATAATAGTCTTTTTTTAACAAAGTCACTCTGTTTCTGCATCTCACGCTGTATGTCAGGTTGAAGGTCGTGTCCGGTTGGTCTCTGGATGGAGAGGATGAAGATGAGGAGGAGGAGGAGGCAGCGTTGGCTCTGATCTCAAAGCGAGGAGTATTAGGATCTCTGGTGAAATTACACAAACAGTCATCACACTTTGGCCACATTAAACTACGAAGTGCCTCTGCTGTGCTGTTAAGCACAGAGAGGATTATTATGAACATGAAGATGGTCTGTGATGTTTGCAGCATTTGTCTCACCGTGTGAAGAGGAGGTCCGCTTGGTACTTCAGCGGGAGCAAGATGTCATTGATGTTGTCGTCTGGATATCCCTCCTCCCCGTCGCTGCTCAAAACGCAAGCGTACACACACACACAAAGATCACACACACACAAAGATATATGTGATATGTGAATATATATGATGTGTGTGTGTGTATTAGATGCAAAGGTGACTGCCAGAATGACCTCCATTGTACAGCAAGCGTGTGTGTGTGAGTAAAAGTGATATTTCCATATCGTTCTCTGCTTACCTGCTGGTTTCCATGACGACCCGCACTTGGTCCAAGAAAAGAAACCGACTGAACTCAAACTCCAGGTGGAAAGAAACCTGGACAGGAACACAGAAGTTTGGTATCAAGAAGAGTTCCTCTGGCCCCGCCCACCTGATCCAGCAGCAGATCTTCAAGTCTTGTTCAGAAGGAACCTGGCAGTAACCTGCACTTCGGTCTGGACTCATAAACCAGACTTTATCCAGACAGGCATCTGTGAAGTCCGCCCCCGGGGGTCCTTAGAGCAGGGGGCGGCGCCGTGATCACGTTTGTAGGGACGACCATTAGACTAATGAACCTTTAAGACGACGGTCGTCACTGGAAGCAGATTCCTGCTCCGTCTAATCACAGCCAGTGGTGGAGCAGCTGTGTGATACATGAAGGTTTAATGCTGCCTTCACTGACTGATTAACTGCTTCACTAAATATGTTCAGGATTCCTGGGACGTGAGATGTTGGACTGTATGTGGTTGATGTTTAATGTGTGTATGTATGTTTGTATGTACAGTATGTAGTCGTCTCCTGTACCTGAGATAAGGACCTCATGAATGGCGTGCTGATGTTACAGGTCCTCTGGTTGGCTGATCTGTCTGCAGAGTAGCACTCAATTTGGATATCTGATTGGTCCTGTGGAGAAAGGAGGAGGAGCCTGCTGAGTCAGCGTTAAATCCAGACGTGATTGAGTGAAACCAGGTTATGTCACCTTGACGATGAGGCTGGAGAAGAGGAGGTTTGGGGAGGTGGAGATGCTGATGGAGGCGCCGTAAGCGTTCTCGCCTTGATTCTCCAGCCGAGCAAACACCACCATCCTCCTCCGTCCCGCCTCCACCACCCACGCAGAGCCCTCCAACGCCACCTGGTGGTGACACAGAGACCAGGTGCTGCTGTCTGTCGAGCTGCAGAAGTGCCTTCATGTGAAGAAACAGAAATGGTCTGTGACTACAAAATAGTTTTTCATCCTTGTTTTACATTGCACAACGTATTTGTGATTACATATACAAAGAGTTTAATCTAATTCAAGAACCATAGCCAGGATTCTGTTTTTCATGACTGGAGAAACCCTGCAGGGGAGAAAGTGACAGACAAAGCAAAGACGGTGATTTTCTTCTCACTCACTGCTCAGCTAGTGAATGAAAGCACTCAAACTCACTGAACGTCCAAGAGGTCGGTGTGGCTGTGGAGAACCAGGTCGGGGACACAGCTCTCTTCCTGTTCACAGCCGTTCCAGAAGGGAAGCTGAGAGAAGAGACAGAGACCGTTCTGTTAGTCTGAAGAGGCCCCAGAAACAAACGCAGCTCCAGTTTGCCTAAACCAACCCCTCATGTAAATGGACTTACTGAGTGTAGTGATGCAAATATGAGTCCTAAGAGTCTAAAGCACCTGGACGTCCACACAAGCTCTCACCTCTGTCCTCTGGGTACTCGGCCAGTCTGGGTCCAACACGGGACCCTCATCCATGTTCTGTAACCCCGTCTCCAAGACAACCGCAATGGGACGACCATAATCTGTCGTCTCCTGCAGCGACCAGAGAAACAGTCAGTTACAATCTGTGTGTGTGTTGAGGGACTCTTCCTTTCATCTGACTGGGAATCAGACCCATGACCTTTTGGTTACAGGGCAGCAGGACAGAAGTATGCGTTTGTGTGTGTTTTGGGTGTGTGACCTGCACAAAGAAGCCCAGGTGCTGGCAGTGCTGCCGTCCGGGCTGCAGAGAGAGACTCCTGGGCTGCTGTCTGTCCGGCCCATCCAGAACGGCCCGCGGAGGGAAACGCTTCTCGTCCAACCCCACACTGTACCACACAGCTAGGAGAGGAGGAGGAGGAGGGGGAGGAAGAGGAGGAGGAGGGGGGTGATGAGAAGAAAGTAAATCAGAAATAATCGAGAAATAAAAAACTGGTCTGGTAGTTCCGTAGGGGTTGAGGGCTGTTTGAAGGAAACATGCAGCGTTTTGTGAGACACGTTCTCTTTCTTCTGAACCCTTAAATATTCCAAAGTAGCTTGTACCTGAGACTCCTACTGAGCTGAACCAATGTGATTTATTAACAAGCATGTACGTTTACATTTACGTGTCTCAGTGTAATCCGGTCCAGATGACAGAGGGGGTATGGAGATGATGGGAGACAGCAAAGAGAGATGAAGGTATGGAGGGAGGGAGAGTGACACTCTTTAACTGGCAGGGTTTAACATGTTAGCGAGGTTTCCACTGGGTCGGCCCGCACATCTGCAGCCCATTACACAGAGACACGACAGCAGCTTCACTAAGCTCGGTGGGGAATCAGCTGCAGCGAGGGAAAGACAGCGACTTTCCACCTAGAGACGTTTACAAACCACAAACATCTGGACACTTCTGAAGGTAACATCTACACAGCTGGCAGGACATGCGGTTTCCCTTTTATTTACTCAGAGATGATCAACCAGCCTGCAACCGACCAATGTTCAATTCCATTCAAGAAAATTAAGGAAAAGAAGGAATGGACGAATGTGTGATTCCTCCTTCTAACTGCATCGGAGCTCAGATGTTTGTGTCCTCACTGACGTCCCACCTACCTACATCCCTCCCGGTGTCCATCTTGGCGTTGGTTCTGGTGTCCAGGCTCAAACAGACGATCACAGACATGCAGGTGACCTCCTTCCCTCCTCGCCGACAGTCTTTGTTGAAGATGTTGATCTTCTCTGGTTCAAAGGTCAGCTTAGCTTGAATCCTGACGACACCACGGGACCTGCAGGAGGAACAGGTCAGTTACACCTGCTGTTATAGACAACCTCCCACTTTACTCATACACAGATGGAATATCACACACAAGGACATTTAAACTGTGTTTTTTCAATATCTAACCAGATGATGACAGCAGCTCCCAGAGCTCCCACTGTGAGGTCAACCAGACCGTCTGCATTAACATCCAGCACGCCGTGAAGACTCCGACCGAAATACTGCAGACCTGTAGACAGACTGGGTGCAGACAGACGCTGAGCAGAGAGACAGATACACAGACAGGTACAGAGACAAAAAGGCAGGAGAAAAAGTTTCAGTTCAAGCATTTCACAAGATGGGCGGGGCATTTACTCCTCCGTGTCTTCATTACCTGTCTGTATTGGCTTTGGATGGTTTTGTCCTTCCCATAGTATATGTAGATTGCCCCCTGGTGGTTGTCCTCCAGTGGCGCTCCCACCACCAGCTCCCCGAAGCCGTCGGCATTCATGTCAGGTAGCTGAGCTAAAGCCGAACCAAATCTGGCGTTTTGAGACCGTTCAGAAATCTCCAGTGCCCCCTGCAGCACGAATGAAGCCTGGAGAAAGACGGAGGAGCAGTTTAGTTTGCTTCCACTCACTCTGGCTTCAGTCACTTCTGTTGTGTCGGTCACCTGTGGCGTAATGGTGTAGATGTAGACCTTCCCTCTCTCCCAGCCCTGGCTGTAGAACATGGGGGCCGCTACCAGGAGGACGTCAGTGTGTCCGTCACCGTCTACGTCCATCGATAGAAGCTCACTGCCAAAATACGACCCGATCTGGGACACAAACACAATTATAAAATATCAATCCAATACACACAGTAGTTTCAACCAAACTTGTTTTCTTTGGGGTTTTGTGCTTTTTTCCAAAATTCCATCCCTGTCCAGGAAGATTAATCTTATATAATGTGACTTTGTGTGTGTGTGTGTGTGTGTGTATGTGTGTGTGTTTGTGTGTGTGTGTGTGTGTGTGTGTGTGTGTGTGTGTGTGTGAGGGAGGACCTGCTCTCCCAGCAGAGCCTGCAGGATGGTCAGGTTTCCATTGTTCTTCAGCGTGAAGACGATGACCTTTCCGGTGTGGTTGAACCTCGGCGCTCCGGCCACGTAGAGCTGAGAGCCTCGAGACGAAACCACCGAACCCACAGAGTAACCTAATATGAGAAAGAAACACTCTAAACCAACGCTCTAGTTCTCACTCTAGTTCTCTGTACGGTTTTCATCTTTGGCCTCCTGAGCAGATTTTTTATGAGTGCAGCATTAAATCATTATGAGCGAGCAGTGACTCAGATGTTTGTACCCAGATAGGCGCCATGGTTCTTCAGCTCCTCTGGAAACTCATCCTGATAGGAGGATTTGGGCGGGACAACTTTCCCGTGTTTAGTTTCCTTCAGCACGGCACCGTTCCAGTCGTAGGCGCCCACAGCTCCGAGCAGCACGCCGTCCTGAGACACAAACAGGAGTTTATGTAGAGTAGCTGTTTGGACGATGTTGGATAACTTTGATTGAACTATCAGCGTTCTGCTACGAGAACTCTCTGCATGTCAACCTTTTCCAGGCAACTAAGAATTTCATGATCTCCATCTCCTTTCATCATCCATCCTTGTTTGTCTTCAGCTTCTTTCTCTTCAGGTCGGACTGCATCACTCAACGTGCAGCTTCAGGAAGTGCGGCAAATCTCCTTAAGAAACTCTGATGGAGAGATGTATATGTTGACATGTCTATTTGCAGCCAAGATAATCAGGCTAATATCAGCCAAGACCTCTTTTAGCTCAGATTAGCCTGATTTAGACTGTTTTGACCTGGCCTGTGTCTCCATGATCATGTCGTAAGATTGGACGAAGCTACTATGGCTTTGAGAGCATGGAGCCTCTGAGTTCTTACCTCCTAACTCATCTCTTCTTCTGTTGTCACATTCATGTAACCATACCTGCTTGTTGTCTTCCGTAGATCAGGGAGATCATCGTTGGCACTCACACTGATCTC
Organism: Genypterus blacodes; assembly: GCF_046128005.1. Classification (NCBI taxonomy): domain Eukaryota; kingdom Metazoa; phylum Chordata; class Actinopteri; order Ophidiiformes; family Ophidiidae; genus Genypterus; species Genypterus blacodes. The sequence continues at coordinate 6,821,454 of NW_027466829.1, forward strand.
TTATATAATGAATTGATATTTCAGAAGCTACAGACCAAAAGCAACACAATCATCCTTCAGACGTGTGTTTGACTTGGAAACAGGCTGATAATCTGCTTGGGATGAAGCTCAGCAGTCCTCAGGGTGGATGAGCGTGGAGTCCTTTGTGTCTGAGGACGGTGAGGAGCATAGCAGTGACTGAATCCTTGGCGTCTGCTGCGCTCCCAAGCTTTCTGGCCTGCAGGTGGACTGACTGAGAGTGTGTGATTCAGATCTTATGTTATCCTGACGGTGAGATCAGGACAGATTCCTGCTCCGAGCCCAAACCTTGCATCTGTTTTCCACATCACTCCACCGATTTCACATTCTACCGCTTACTCCCGAAAACAAACTCAGGCATTCTTTGTGTACCTGTGCATGCATGACTGTGCACAAACGCACACGTGTGTCTGCGATAGTGCGTGTGTGTGTGTGTACATGTTGAATCCATGTGTTGGTGTGCATTTTGGCGCGTGCTCCTGCATTTATTACAGTCTGAGAGTTTAGCTGGCAGCTTGATGTTCAGGAAAACCATCTGCTCTGTGTTACACATAGAAAGTTTCCACGACACCATTTTCAGACTGGAATTCACTTCAACAGGCTACAAATGCAGATCTTCCCTCGATAAACATAAAAGATATTTCTCGAGCCGCTTCCTCTGTAGTAAAGTTCTACAGGAGAGATCCAAACTGGGATCCAAGCTGGGTTCAAGATCCTCAACACGTCAGCTGAGCCACTTTCCTTTACTTAGCAATGGACTGAGTTTCCCAGAATGCTTTTGAACTACAACCATGAAGGCAGTGAGGCAGAGTGAAGCTAGGAGAAGATGAGCAGCCTCAGTTTGTCATTATACTGAAAACATCATTATAATTATGCCTCATATAGAAACATCAAGATCTTGTTAGCTTGTGCCACTAGGGGACAGATAAGCCTCTTATATACATTATATATGTGTAAATATGAGCTGCTCACCTTGACGATATGTGAGGAGAAGCCGGCCTGGGCCATCTGCAGGCCGAAGCCTCGACCCTGACTGCTGGTTCCTGACCAAACACAGAGACGACCACAGGGTTCACACAGGCTGCATTCACATCCAACTATGACGAATCTTTACATATCGATGTGCAAATGCATCAATGTGGTGCTTTGCAGACCTTCCAGAGAGAAGATCCTCTCTCCCAGAGCGTCCACGATGTCCTTCAGCGCCGACTCGTCCGTCACATTGAAGAAGTGATCCTCGTCCGGGTCACTTGCGATGAATTTGATTTCCTTCAGGAAGGCTTCAGGGTTGATTCTACGCCGGTTGTAGTAACCCAGGACCTGGAGAGGACAGAGCAGGAGGAGACGCTCACACAGGCGCCATGAAAGAAGATCACTACCCAGACTGTCCATGGAGGGGCGCCGAGCTGGGCAACCAGGACGGACAGGAAGGGGGACAGTGACAGTCCCTACTTGTCATCAGAGGACATGGGAGGTTCTGTGAGTGAGGGACTTACAGCGATGGCGTACGTGGTGATGTTGTCTCGCTCGCTGTCGGCCATGGCCTCCACCAGCTGGGGACTGTCGTGAGATTCTCCGTCTGTGATCACGAGCATCACCTTCTTAGCTCCGGGTCGGCCGCCGCGACGGAACGCCTCTGAGCTGCGAACAGGAGTCTTTATTTCTACCTGCTGTTTAGTTAGACGCTTTGATTTATACTTCATCCTGGCACAAACTCATTGTTTTGGTTACACTCTTTCCCTCATGTCTTCTGAGAGACCACGTCTTGTCGTACCGCGCCACATTGATGCCCAGCGCTGTCCTCGTCTCCTCGCCGCCCCGCTGGTCGATGCTCCTGGCAGCTCCCACCACGTCCTCCACCGTCTGGTACTCGCCCAAGCTGAACTCATGGACCACCGTGGTGCCATACTGAACCACGCCCACCTGCAGCCAGACACAAACCCCGGGACACCCTGGTGAGACAGATACTGCAGGCCTGAAGACAGCAGTGTGTGGTAGAGACGCTGCGATGGACCGACCTGTGTCTGACCTGGGCCGATGTAGAACTTCTGCAGGACGTTGATGAGGAAATGTTGGACCTCATACCAAGGATAGATGGAGTTAGAACCATCCAGAACAATCACAATGTCCATGAACGTCTCACATCCTGGAAGATAGATAAAAGAGTAAACACATAGATAACCAGATGGATGGATGGAAGGATGGATAGATGAACAGATGGACGATTACTCTGCAGGGCTGGTGCGATGGTGTGAGACGCTCTGAAGTTCTTGGTGACCCTGGTGCAGATTCCGGTGCTGTACAGGGAGCTTCCACACTCATGGGACCAGAGTGGACCACAGGCCTGAGGACACACACACACACACACACACACACACACACGAGCAGCAGGTATGAAGATCAGGAGTGGAACATATGATCCAGAATAATGTTCTGAGTGTGTGAGTGAGTTTAGTTGTCGCTCACCACAAAGCTGTTGTCTCTGGGGTTAGAGGTCAGCGTCATTCCCAGCTTCATCTTATCTTTCCGCTCTGAAACGTTGTCCAGAGAAAGTTTCCCTGCCAAGGCCAAAGAAAACACATTTGATCTGTGTGTGTGTGTGTGTGTGTGTGTGTGTGTGTGTGTGTGTGTGTGTGTGTGTGTGTGTGTTTTTTCCCACGCCGCTTTGCCTTTGCCAGACGTGGTGAGTCAGTTCTCACCCAGGTTGAGTCTGGTGCAGTTAGTGGAGTTGCTGGTGTCCAGAGGGCACTTGAACACATCGCCAGTCTGCTGCTTTCCTGTGAATTCAAAGGGGGCTCCGACCAACAACCTGCAGAGACACAAGCACCTGGCTGACACAATCAAAGGCACAACATGGCTGCAGGCTCTGCACTTTGATGACCAACACAGGGAACTAAACACACACACTCAACGGGAACATTTAATACAGAAGCGGTTCATGATGTGAAAGGCAGAAGACGAGGATGAAGAAGAACACAAAGCCTGATGGATTTTAGAAAGTCAAAGAGCAGTTTCACCCTCTTGCCTGATCTTTTGTGATGTTTCATTATGGAGCAGTCCAAACAGCCAAAGAAACAGAAAAATGATGTCAGCAGCAAATAAGGATCAAGAGCAGGAAGTAAAATGAAAATAAGATGGATTCCCAGCTCCATCGCCTACATTTCCACCATCTGACTTTTGGGGGGAATTTGAACCATTTTTCCCGTAAATGTGCCGACTCTAAATCATGCTTTCACTGTGGTTTGATTCTTGACTTCAAGTGTGAAACATCCACTCGACCCTTCATATCATAAACATCACACCACTTACAGATGATTGAGCTTCAGGGCTCATTCAGTTTCCCATCCTGCACTTGGAGCTTCGCCTCTCGTCCTGGTTTGCAGCAGCAGCAGCAGCCGGAGCGATCAGGAGCGTTAAACAGGAGCACCTCCTGTTTAACGTGGATCCTGGCTGCTACAGTGTCACACAGCGGGCAGGTTGTGAGTGTTACAGGGCGTAAACACCCCCCACATGTGGCCTGGCTGCACTTCTGGGAAAGAGGCTGAGTCACATTCCAGAGGAGATGCTGCAGTGGAGCTCAAAGCCTCCGTCTGCTAATGCGTCGCCCATCCACATCAAACGGGTGCAGATCTGCGCTGACAAACCACATCCCAAACTTCTCACTGACTCAGCCCACAGGCCTGCAGGGGCTCACAGGCACTCACAGGGACTCACAGGGACTCACAGAGGCCCAGGGTGCCCACAGGCCTGCAGGGGCTCACAGGCACTCACAGGGACTCACAGCGACTCACAGAGGCCCAGGGTGCCCACAGGCCTGCAGGGGCTCACAGGCACTCACAGGGACTCACAGGGACTCACAGAGGCCCAGGGTGCCCACAGGCCTGCAGGGGCCCACGGACGATTCTATTTTATTTATTTATTATTATAATCATTATATTATGTTAAACCATTTTTCTTTTCTTTTTCATAACGTACTATGCGATGGTTTATTTTATGTGACTCTTATGGATTTGTTAGCTTTGTGTTGTGAGATGTGCAGATGTGCAACATGTGTACGCTGCCCCCGGTGAAGGGGCGGGGGAGGGGGAGGGGCTACGAGCGGCTGGCAGGTCAAACAAACATGTAGCTGTGCTGCTGTGTGAGCGGTGAAGGTGCATTAACCTCATGCTGTGTGAAACAGTAACAGTCCTGTTGCCAGGGCGATCAGTAATGTAAAGAGTTCAGGAATTCATAACAACACTGCTAAAGCTAACTGTAATGGTGTGTATGTGTTTGTGTCTGTGTGTGTGTGTAGAGCCTCAAACCCACAGGCAGACCAAACCTAATCCGTCACTCAGACTGTCACACTGAGATCGCAGCGTGAACGCTAACATGCTCTATAAACGCTCTTCCTCTGCTCTGTACACAACCAGCGCGGCGCTCTGACCTCCAGTGTGACAGGGGTCAACATGGGTCAACGGGTTTGACCTCTGAGCCCAACACACCAACATCTTCATCCAGACTAAACAAGCACTCACAGATGCTTGCTGAGGCCTTCACCAGAGGTCTTCCTCGGTCAGAGGCTCATCATCATCATCTTCATCATCTTCATCATCATCATCATTTTTATCGTTGCATGAAGACAGATGTACAAATCACATAGTTTGAGATTGTTCATCTAAACTTTCATCTCACGCACACACACACACACACACACACACACACACACACACACACACACACATTGACGCTGCTTGCGAGTTGTGATTGTGAGCGGTGGTGTTGTGTTTGGTGTTTTGCTGAAGGATTCTAATGGTTTTCCCCCACGTGTGTGTGTGTGTGTGTGTGCCTTTGCCACATGTGGGGATCAGTTTTGACCTCTGACCCAGTTGTCTGGCAGCAGCTCTGTCTTGTCTGTGCGGTGCAGTGATTAATCTGGTGACCCAACAGCAGAGCAGGAAGGTCTTGGGTTTGAGTCCCATGGCAGCCCTGTACAAAAATCAGTCCATTTAGTAAAATGGTCGAGGTGTCACTTTCACGACACAAACACCTGAGAATCGCTGAGGATCGCCACGGTGACGGGAAGGACTGAGAGATTACTGAGATTTATCCCTCCTTTGCTAATCCCCCTGAACAACAACATCAGCCAAACACCTGAGACCTAAATGTGACCAGGCTGCAAAGAAAAACAACCCAGCAGAATAACGACGTCAACCCCCCCTGTATAAACACACACACACACAGGCGGAGTGATGGGCTTCCCAGAGGGAGGCTGGGGAGCAACAAACCGCAACCGCATAGTTTCCAGCTCCGCCGTGCTGCCGGGGGACGCAGGACAGACCGGTCGAGAGACGGACGCACATACTTTCCATTTATTTACCTGCAAACATCAAAGGCAGCCAGATTCTGTAATCCTGGAAGACAGCGAGGAATTCACTACTAAGGGCTGCCGGCTATTCCAGGTTTAAAAGTGCAGGAGGACTGGGAATGTTGATGATGCACGTTTTCACCTGCTCGCTGAACCGCACCACAACAACAACAACAACTACAACAACCACAACAAAGGCCTGGAGGCTCAGGCTCTACACACTCAAGGATCAAGAGCTTTGGCCCCCGTTTGAGTCGAACCTGATTGGCTGATTGAATCCAGACTGACTTTGATGGACCTCATTCATCTCATCTCATGTCACTTCGTCCCACTTTGCCAAGTTTGATTTCTCCCCCAAATCTCTTCAATCTCAGTTTTACTATTTGGATCTCAATTTATCATTTTTTATTTGGATATGGCGCCACCTGGTCGTCTCCTGATGATGTCGTCATTGTATAGATTTGACTATTTATCGCCGTGGAGCTTTAAATGTGTCTTGCTGCAGATGTTTGAGGGACTGACAGCAGGTTGGAAACTCAAAGATGAACAAGCAGCAGACCAGAAGAGGAGCGCTGTGTATAAATAACATCCAGCGGCTCTGCAGGTATGTTCCACTTGTCAGGCACATCGGTGGAAAACATGTCAGTCCAGAATCGACTGACTGACTGATCCAAGGTGACTCACTGACAGCGCAGGAGGACGCCAACCAACTTTCCTGGGAGACATTACTTCATACGTTTCTCAGAGCGACGTTCCCAGGAATGAAACCTTCTGCTCCGACAGATCGTAAATCCGCCAACTGAGCAGCACCAGAGAGCTCCTCTGTGTTTACCTGAAGGCAGCAGGAGAGGAGCTGGACCCAGGCCTTCTGCTTCTCCTGACTGTGTTCATGTGATAAAGAAATGAGAGAATGAGTTTGAATCCTCACCACTGTCGCCCTGCCGCCTCATGCTGCTGCACCGTGTAGCCAAACTGCGTCTCCTCAGAGCCCCAGATGATCTTGGAGTTCTTTGTGTCAAAGTTGAAGCAGAGGTGAAGATCTGAAACGCAGAAGATCAACAAACAAGTGATCCAACGTGCAAGTGATCAACCAAAGCCCTGTGAGATGGTTTACTCAGGCTGCAGAACATCCAAACAGGAAGTCAGTGTTGAACATGAGTGTGTGACGTGAAATGGAAACGTTCAAAGTTCAACAAACAAACAAATATGGTGGAACAAAGGAAGAGGTTTTGGTTCTGGCTTCAGGTGGATTCTGTGGTGATAAGAAGCTTGTCAGCAAACTGGAGCGGAAACAGACTTTGGGACTTAGTCTCATATATGACGAGGAGACTGAGGAGGGGAGACGTGACAGAGACAAGGAGCACGACTCGGGACGTGAGGACCAGAGGACCAGAGGACTTCCTCAGCTTTCTCTGCTATGAGATAAGATAAGATTCTTTATTCGTCCCACAATGGGGAAATTCTCAAAAAGCAACACTTGGTTCCACTGGGGATTGAACCCAGGGCCTTCTGCGTGTAAAGCAGACGTGATGACCACTACACTATAGAACCCTTAGATGAATGGATGGAAGCTGTTTCTACTGTTCTGTCCTTCCTGATCATAGAGTCCTGATCACTTATATTGATCTCATGCTGGATCATCTCAGGTCACATTTTGGTGAATCCTTATACTTTATTAACTTGTAAAATTCTTCTACAAAGATTTATGGGGGAACATTGTAGAGTCGGTATTTAAAATACAAACAAACATATTAATACAATATTTAAGTCATAATGCGAAAAATATGCGAAAATAAGTCATAAGAAGAAAATTGCTTCTCTGTAAAAATGAGTTGATTGTTGCTCCTCTGGTTTCAATTAAAACTGTTATCAGGAAGGTCAGCGTGCAGGAAGAGGAGGGGGAGGAGGAGGAGGAAGAGGAGGAGGCCCTGACAGGAGACTGGGAGAGGATGACGTCATGGCAGGAAACGAGATGATTCCATCTCTCCATGGAATCGTACGTGCCACAGGATGAACATTAAGAATAATGAGAGCTGAAGGAAAACACGCCCTTCTACTGAACAGCAGCAGGAATAAACAGACTGAAGAAGAAGAAGAAGAAGAAGTAGAAGCAAAAGAAGAAGTCACTGTTTTGTGGAAGAATCTGAACAGGTTTAATTTGATTTGATGACATTTCTCTGCACCCTTCACGTTTGGGATCCCTGGAAAGAGCTGGAGGATCTGTGTCTCTCTCCCTCTTCACTCTTCTTCACACTCAGATGAAGCTCCAGCCTGCATGGAGGCTCACAGCTGCAGATGCCAGCCAGTAAATCAGCAGAGAACCTCAGAGTTTATTCAGCAAATCTGCAGTGTGTGACTGCAGAAATACACACGGTCACTGCTCATATAGCACCACACACACACACACACAGCTTCCTGCTGCTGCCGCTCTTCATCATGTTATATCTGATTTATCCTGCTATAGTCTGATCTTCTCTCATCCTGTTTTCTTTCCCGTCTCCTTCCCTAATCTTCATTCCTCTGATCCCATTTTAACTCGCCTGAACTCCTCTCATCTTTGACTCATTTCATCGCTATTCATGTCATCAGATCTCATCATCTATGACCTCATTTCATCGAAATTCATTTTTGATCTTCAGTCAAGTCACAGTTTGGTCTCAATCTAACAGAGCAATGACATCATGGGCCAGATGATCAGAGCTTCACTTTCATATCAATCTGATCTCATGGATCCCTCAGGTTCATCTACAACCTCCTCTGTTTCTGCTGAAGTGCCCTTGAGCCAGGCACTGACTCCCTGCCATCCATATGACCCTATGACCTCATCACCGTTTCCTCAGCGCCCTCGTCCACCAGCTGTGTAAACCAGAAGGAAACTCAGCCGGCTGATGAATTGGACAGCCGATGGCTTCAAAAGTGAGAGAGAGGGCTGATGGGTAAACGCTGTGCGGCCTGAAGGTGTGAGGAATGTGCTCCCGTCTGATGGCAGCCAGGGAGAGGAAGAGAGCGAGCGGCGCCGTCACCAGGTGAACTGACAGATCTGGACGACGCTGCCTGGCTCTCGCCGCACGTTCCCCACATTCCTCACTCTCCCCCTTCCTTTCTCCGTGCTCGTCGCTCGCTGATTTTTCCACATGCGTCTTTGGCCGATGGCTTCATCAAAAACAGATTCCTGTGCAGAA
>NW_027466829.1:6835000-6857500 GCF_046128005.1 Genypterus blacodes
CTTCAGGCTGCCCGACCTCAGAGTGACACAGAAATGTCTTCAGATTCTTCCCCAGGCGGCTGCAGAGACCAGACAAACAGACAAAGGAAGCAGCAGCTGATGCAGTTTGAATAAATTCTTTTTGATTTTGGCGTTTTGCTTTGTGTTTGCTGGAGCTGATTACTGCTGTAAATCTGCTGCTTGGCCCGAGTGTGTGTGAAGTTCTGACAGCCAGCCAGAACTCCAAGGATCTGAGAGTCATTGATAGAATAAACCTGGAGCAAAAGAAGAAATAATGACGAATATAATGGGATCTGATCATAGGGTGGACGTGGAGGACGACTCGGTGTGACTTTAGGAGACGGGACGGGACTTGGCGGAACTCTACGTGACTCGAGTTGGCGTGACTCTATGAGACGTTACTTAGCGTGACAGACCTCGGCCTGACTCGACTTCATGTGAATGGATGCGACTGACCTTGGCGTGATGTCATGTGATGTGACATGACTCGATGCAACTCCATGTGTCTGTGCTTTGACCTGAGGTGACTCAGCCTGACGTGATGAACAGAACTCACCGTGACTCAATCGTACGAGACCGCACCACTTAATCAGGTGTGAAGGAACTCGACTGAACATGACCTGATGTCACCATGCTCAACTTAGTCTAACTCCTCACACAGCTGATGGCTTCATACAGCTGTGTGTGTGATGTCATTGATATTAAACAGAAGCAAGTTGACAATCTCCTTCCTCTGGTTTTGCCCTTTTCAGGTCCAGGCTTTGCTTTTTTGGATTTCATCTTTGTCATCAAGGTTCGCCTGGCCTTTATTTGCTTTGTTAAGTGTTTGTATCTGTGTTGTTGGTGTTTGTCCCTCTGATGTTAATGAGGTGAGACGGTGTTAAACAGGGACGGGCCTCTTCTCTCTGTAAAGACGGTGGTGGGGGGCTGAGGGGGATTTTTGGGGGTTACCGTTACCAGATGCTGGGTAACTGCTCCCACATGTCCCCGTGTCCTGCCGGAGGAGACAGACTGACGGCGTTGAAGGGCTTTTCCACATCACACACATTCACTCTGCATGCTGCTGCCACCGTTAAGCCCCGACAACAAACCAACGTGATGCGATGATGGAGAGACGGGCAGTTTGAGAGAACCTGACTGTCACCTGAGGGAACTCCTCCTCCTCCTCCTCCTCCTCCTCCTCCTCCGCTCACGCTGACTCTCGTTTCATCACTTAAGTGTCAGGCAAAGTGTGACATATTGAATAGAAAATGCTCGATGGAAACAGAAAGGTTGTGCGTTCCTTTGACCAAGAAACAGAACGCGGTCGAACTCCGGAACAGAGACACCTGACGTCTAAGCTGTTTCCATCTGGGACGTCGCTACGACATGAACGCATCAGCAGACTGAGGATGAAGTCAAGACTTAGCTGAATGTCATGTATGAGGAAAACACAAGTGTTATTAGATCATATGTCTTTAACAGAGACTAACAGAGACAGAGACTAACAGAGACAGAGACTAACAGAGACAGAGACTAACAGAGACTAACAGAGACAGAGACTAACAGAGACTAACAGAGACTAACAGAGACAGAGACTAACAGAGACTAACAGAGACTAACAGAGACAGAGACTAACAGAGACTAACAGAGACTAACAGAGACTAACAGAGACAGAGACTAACAGAGACTAACAGAGACTAACAGAGACAGAGACTAACAGAGACAGAGACTAACAGAGACTAACAGAGACTAACAGAGACTAACAGAGACTAACAGAGACAGAGACTAACAGAGACTAACAGAGACTAACAGAGACTAACAGAGACAGAGACTAACAGAGACAGAGACTAACAGAGACTAACAGAGACTAACAGAGACAGAGACTAACAGAGACAGAGACTAACAGAGACTAACAGAGACTAACAGAGACAGAGACTAACAGAGACTAACAGAGACTAACAGAGACAGAGACTAACAGAGACTAACAGAGACTAACAGAGACAGAGACTAACAGAGACTAACAGAGACTAACAGAGACAGAGACTAACAGAGACAGAGACTAACAGAGACTAACAGAGACTAACAGAGATAGAGACTAACAGAGACTAACAGAGACTAACAGAGACAGAGACTAACAGAGACTAACAGAGACAGAGACTAACAGAGACAGAGACTAACAGAGACTAACAGAGACTAACAGAGACAGAGACTAACAGAGACCAACAGAGACTAACAGAGACTAACAGAGACAGAGACTAACAGAGACTAACAGAGACAGAGACTAACAGAGACAGAGACTAACAGAGACTAACAGAGACTAACAGAGACAGAGACTAACAGAGACTAACAGAGACTAACAGAGACTAACAGACTGTTTACCCATTAACGGAAGTCTGAGGCAGTCTGGCCAAACGGTGCCAACACCATGTTTGGATCATTTCTTACCCTCTGTGTTCTATAAGAGAATCCAGACTTCCTCATTCGGAGGCGGGGAACGTTCCAGGTCTTTTCCCTCCTTGTTGAAAGGCCACAAACCCGTCTCAGTCTCTGTTTCACTGTCTTTGCTTACGTTAAGAAGGAATTACAAGCCAGGTCTTTACTCCCATCTAGTGGAGAAGAGACACACTTGACTATGGAAATATGACTCATGGGGTCGGATGTTGTGGACTGAACATCAGGATCCTGAGGCTCCACAGATCCATGAAGGAGGGATGAAGAATAAAGAATAATGAAGATAAAACAGACAAGCCAGGAAATACATGAGAGGATTTTAATAAATGATACAGAAGCTGTGTGTATGTGTGTGTGTGTGTGTGTGTGTGTGTGTGTGTGTGTGTGTCTTTTATGATGGGTCTGTCTTGTCGGTGTGTGTGCAGCTGCTGCAGGTCTCTGATTGTCCGCTGCTCTCCTCAGCTGCAAACTTCACCTTCCTCTGCGACCTCTGATCAATGAAAATGACACAAAAACCCACTCAGTCAATCAATCAGTTTATCTAGTCGTGCTTTGTCCCTCCTCAAGCATCAGCCTCTTTGCTCTCTCCCTCTCTCTCTCTTCCTCTCTCTCTCTCTTCAGTCACCTCCTAATCGTCCCTAACAGGTTGAGCTCACTCTCTTTGTTCTCACCTGTTTGTTGTTGAGACCTTGGGGGAATCGTGCGATGTGACCCCGCCTTTGCTCCGCCCTCTCCCAGTCGTCCAACCAGAGCTGGCGGCGGTACTCTGACTGGCGGTCTGTGATGCGCTGGTAGATGGCCTGATTCTGATGGCTGATGAGTCGAAGGTCCGCCCTCCTCTTGTCAGCATTCAAACTAAAGACGCCACACAGACGAAGAGACGTAAAGAGACAGACACACGGCTCCATCGACAGATAGACAGATAAGGCAGATAGACAGCTGAGGCCTGCATGTTTGCACCGTGTCCCCGTCCATCAGTCTTACCTCCTCAGGTGGTACTGGTTACTGTGGTCCACCCGACCCTTTGAGCAAACGATGTCAGCCAGTTTAGAGGCCAGGAGGCGATTGTCTCTGTCAATGATGGACAGACGCTCATCCTGCAGCTGAGGGAACCAGGAGGTAAACAGGCTGTGTGTGTGTGTGTGTGTGTGTGTGTGTGTGTGTCCTGACCTGCAGCTTCTTCAGTTTGAGGTGGATGTGTGTTGGTGTCCTCACACCCTTGGTGTCCACAGCAGGCAGGGCGGAGGTCACCTGCACAGGTAAACGTAAACATCCACCCGCCTCAGCAACTTTACACCTTATGAAGTGATCCGCCTCCAACCCATCAATTATTCACCGTCTCCAATGACAACACAGCTCTCACAGAGCTCAGAGAGGACAAACATTTCTCTCTGAATCGCCATAACAACCAAAACCTGCATATTTGTCTACATTTGACTTCTACAATCTGACCTCTTGACCTTTTAAAGCTCCCATAGTAACTTTAATGATCTCTCTCTTTATTAGTGTAGGAGATCTGAATGCAATCAATAATCAAGACAGTGTGATCAGTTCTGGATGGAGCTCGAGCTGCTCAAGATCCATTCAGCCTGTTTGTCCTTCACTGACTCAGCTTCATCTCAGTTACATGATGGTGCTAGTTACATGTTTGTAGCCTAGCTAGACACTCGGCTGAAGAGGACTGAGGGACCACCAGATCCAGATCCTACTGATCCAGATCCTCACTACCTTTGTAGTGATTCCCCCCCCCCCCCTCGTCCCTGCTCTCTGGTCTCTGGTCTCTGTACTTTGGCTCCTGTCCTGATCTCCATCCTACCTTCCTCCGGTGGTTGTCGTAGTTGTTCTGGTCCCATCTCTGCTGAAGGTAGCGGTTGGTCGCAGGCTTTAATGGCTGGTAGGACCTGTGCATCCTGAACTCATACACACCTTACACACACCTCCAGCTCATCCACTCTCTGTGGAACCCAGCTCAAGGTGCATGTGTGTGTGTGTGTGTGTGTGTGTGTGTGTTTGCTGCCCTGGGGGTTGTTGCTATGGAGATGTACCCCTGTTTATCTCCTTGAAGGGAGATAAGGTTCCAATCAATTATTTCTGAGCGGGTCTGTTTAACCACACACAGGTGGAGGTACGGGTCAGCATTGTCACACACACACACACACACACACACACACACACACACACACAAACACAAACACCACACCATACCATACCATACCACACCACACACATTCCAGAATACTTCAGGACTTAATGATCTTCTCCACATCTGTGATTAAAAAGTATTCAGTCACATAAGTATTGGTACAGTCGTGTGTGTTATACATTTTTATATTTTATGGATCATTACAAGTAAACACTATAAAAGCTGATCTTTGTTTATTGACAAAATATGAATCTTACTTGTTTATATTTATTTATCTGTTTGAGGGTGTTGAGTTTCTTATTTTAATCATCAATCATTAATTATCTGAGAAGCAGCTTTGGTAACATGAGTGTGTGTGTGTCTGCTCTTCCTCTTTGACCTGCAGAGGGCGCCACCTTACCTTGTTGCCATCGTGCTGAGCGGCACCATGAGATTCTCCACAAAAACAGAGGAAAATCTGAATCCATGAAGACAACAAACATAAATAATAAACTCCTCAAACATGTCAACTTAAATAAATCAGTTCAACACAGAAGATTCAGACTGACGATTCTGCTATTAACCTCATTTCTTTGGTCGCAGCCCCTCAGTGGGAGCAGCAGAGACGCAGAGATGGAAGAACAGAATGAAACAATGCTGCAGGACTGAAGTTACGCCGGTGGCCACTAGGGGGCAGCAATGTCTGCAGCAAACTGATGAACTGAGCTCAAAGCAAATAACCGCGATGATAGATTCCTAAAGCCTTTCTTGTAACGCCAGAGTAAAGTTTGTGATGTCAGTCCAAACAAACACTGCCTGGAACCATAAAAATAGAACTTCTTCCACCAAGTAATGATCTGTAAACACTGTCAGACTGTCTGGGTCCAGCGTGTGTGGAGGATCAGCCTCCCTCCTTCTTCTCCTGATAAGGCAGCGGGTCAGGCCAGGATTCTTCTGGACTCACAGGGACCCGAATCTGTGTCACCATCAACCAGGAGAGAAAGAGAAGAGAGAGAGAGAGATGAACCCAGTCTCTCCATGACCGCAGCTCAGGGACGGAAATGATGAGCTCACAGACGGACAAGTGTGCTCTCATGAAGACGTCAGGTCCACTTAGACTCAAGCACCGAGCCGGGCCTCCATCTCTGAGCACAGCTATGTTCTTTTGGCAGATGGAGCCCACATGAAACCAGAACCTCCACCCATCTGGTTCACAGGTGTCTGTCAACCCAGAGGGACCAGAGGGGTCAGAGGGGGATTCATGGACCAGATCAACCAAGCAACACATCAGGGAGTAAGGAAGCTTCACCACGAGCTGCCTCACACACACACGAGTTGCTTCACACACACAAAGCTGCCTCACACACACACGAGCTGCCTCACACACACACGAGCCGCCTCACACACACACGAGCCGCCTCACACAGACAAACTGTTCCATACAAACTGTTCCATACTCGTTTATCTGAGGGTTCATGTCAGGATAGGAAGGTTCCAGCCTCCTCCTCCTGTGTGTGTGTGTGTGTGTGTGTGTGTGTGTGTGTGTGTGTGTGTGTGTGTGTGTTACAGGTACAGGGATGTATACTGAATGAAACCTTGTATATACAAACACATCACATCTCTCTCTCTCTCTCTCTCTCTCTCTCTCTCTCTCCTCTCCTTCCTCCTTTCCTGTCTTACTGAGTGCTGATGCAGGATGTGTGATCTGTGGGGTCGGGTCCTGTGGTTGACCTGGATGGACCTGGATGGAAGTCTCTCTCTCTCTCTCTCTCTCTCTCTCCTTAACGGCGCTGTGGCAGTGACAGGACTTTAAACTCCTGTGATGTTTTACTCTGCTGCCTCTGCTCTGAATGCAGATGAGACTTGGAGCCAGAGGCAGATTTCAAAGAGTCGTTTAATATGCAGTGAGGACACAATGTCCTTTGATTTTAGAGCTGTGTACGTGTGTGTGTGTGTGTGTGTGAGAGCAGGATTAATTGAATGTGTTTTGCTGCTGAGTGTGTGTGTGTGTGTGTGTGTGTGTGTGTGTTCTTGTTGTGATGAAACACTCTGGGGAATCTGTGTTTTTACGCCGGCCTCTTGGTTTCTCTGCTGTGGAGATCGGTGGATGTTTTTCTCTTCCACTGTCGATGTTCCTCACTGTCACTGTGAGGATTAGAGCAGCTTGTTAACGCTGTGATCACAGTCATTGATCCACTGTTTCATCTGATCTGATCTGATCTGATTTCGCTTGATCAATGATTACTCAGCCCCTGCGGATCTTACGGCTTTTATCCGCTGCCCCCACCGTGCTGCCCCTGAACTCGCCGTGCTGCCCCTGAACTCACCGTGCTGCCCCTGAACTCACCGTGCTGCCCCTGAACTCACCGTGCTGGTTGGATCCTGACAGACTTCAACTCAAACTGATTTCAGGTAACAAGTAATTGAGTGTCAATCACTGCCGTGTGTACACCAACGCTCACACACACACACACACACACACACACACACATAGAGGGGTGACACCCCTCAGAGGTAACACCATCATTTTCATGTCCTTTCCTTACGACAACAGTTTGGAAATCTAAACCTTGCCAAGGTCAACAGGAAGTCCTTGTGGCGGCGTTGTGATGTGTGACTCCTGTGAATTTAAAGAAGCAAAATCCACCTGAGACGGCTCTGAACTGCAGGAACAGGAACACACACACACACACACACACACACATTCCTTCTACTGCTTATCCACCATCAATTGGCCCGACTTGTTCCTTTATTACCTCAGCCAGGGAGGTCATGCTTTTTTCTGTGTGTGTGTGTGTGTGTGTGTGTGTGTGTGTGTGTGTGTGTGTGTGTGTGTGTGTGTGTATGTGTGTGTGTGTGTAAGATAAGCTAGATACCTCAAAAGTTGATTGACAGGTTTTATGAAAGGTTGTGGCAGGTGTTGACGCCAGGTTACTTCTTGAATACTAAAGACAATCCTGACCAATCAGCACGCTTCTTCCTGTTTGGCCGGTGACCAATGATCAGAAACAACATGGCTGTGGTTACCAGGTAGGAGTAAAGTAGAGATGTGAGCAGCTTCACATTAAAGTCCAATCCTCTGAGCAGAGACGTGTAAACATGAAGTGAACGCAGCTTTGCCTCCTCTGCTTCCTTCCTCCTTCTCTTCACCTCCATTATTCCTTCATTTCTCCTGCAGCGACTCATTGTGGCTCTGTGATGAACAGAGCCAGAGTCCTTCACATAAACATGAGGGAGATAGTGGGAGGATTTAAATAAAAATGTAAATGTGGCTCTCTATCCCTCCGCAGAGCCCAACCATTCAAGGTGTAATCAGGAAAGTACACACACACACACACACACGCACACACACGCACACACACACGCACACATGCACACGCTGAGCCGCAGCAGATGAACTCCTGCCTAATACAGTGTCTGAAGGAGGTGAGGAGTGAGAGAGTCGGAGATAGTGATGTCATTGCCAAAAGCAACATTATCATATCCTTGTTGCCAGGGTAACAAGCTTAGGAGCCCTTCATCCATACACATAGAGTGTGTGTGTGTGTGTGTGTGCGTGTGTGTGTGTGTGTGTGTGTCTTTTTCCATCCCAATCTATTATTTTGGATGGAGTTTGATTTTTGTGTTTTTTCTTTTCCTGAACGATCTGACTCAAATATTTTTGGGCACCACAGTGATAAAGTTAAAGCAGGTTTGTTGAGCCCTGTGTTGTGTTGTGTTGTGTTGTGTTGTGTTGACCCTTGTGAGCACTGCAGCACTGTGAGCAGCTGCAGTCGACTCCTATGCGGCATTTTGCAATAATATAACATACTTGTTACACTTAACACTTAAGACGTAACACTTGTTTCTGAAATTCCAGCGCAGTAAAAACAGATATAGCATGTTATCCTCTGAACACATGAGCACCCGTGTGCAGCTACAGGAGCTCTGCTGGGCCTCTGAGCTGGCCTGCAGAAATGAAAGGAAGCCTTCACACAGTAAAGTAATGTTTCATCTCTCATCTGAAAGGCTTCTTCAGTTCTGACAGACTGGGGATTCCCACGATTTAACCCCTGTGAAGTCATAATCAGGGTCGTTGATACTCCTGATCAGTTGTTGTAATGATCGTCGTTGGAGTCATTAGAGTTGCCTGTTTCCTGGTGTGGATGATGACTATCTATCTATCTATCTATCTATCTATCTATCTATCTATCTATCTATCTATCTGCAGTGACAGAGTGAATCCAGTCCAGTTCTCTCTGCTCCCGTCCAGGGAATCCAGGTCCAGTGGCTCCTTCGATCCAGCTGTCCGCGTTTTGGTTGCATTGTACCTAACAGCCATTTAGCCGTGTGCGCTGTTTGTCCGTCTGTTGCTGTCTGTGCGTCTCTAACCAGGAATAACGCTCATCTGGGAACTCCTGGAATACCACAACAAGTCATGGAATACCGGGGAATAGCCATATTTCCTCCCACGCCAGAGAAGTGACTCCAAAATGTGTTTGTTTCCCGCTGTTTTCCCGTTTTCTCCGGGATGTGACCGTGTGATGGCTGCGGTCCAGTGAGCTGGGAGCACGTTGACTGGTCCGCCTGCCCGAGCCAACACACAGGGACGCCGTCTTCTTCTTCAACCGGGATTATCGTGACCTATGGAGTGTACATGAACGCTGCTTGGATCGAGGTTCCAAACGGGGTAAGAGTTCGCGGTGGAGTCGCGATCTGTTGTCGGGATTCGGGTCCACTTATTCTGAAACGCGGGCTCGCCTGCTAGCTACCCCGGGGGTTAGCTCAGCGGGGCTAGCTGCTGTCTTTGTCTGCAGACCGGGGAGCTAAAGAGCCTGTTTCCATGCTCGGACACGTCCCCGACTGACCCGAGCGGGGCCTTTTTAACAATAAATCCAGAACCCCACGTCCCCTTAGCCCGTTTTTATAAATATGTGTTTAGTTTGATGTAGTAGTTTAACTTCAGTGGGAAGAGAATCCACCTACCGTCTGCTCAAACCAACACTCTGCTTCTTCCATAGCTGTTGTCATATTTTATACATATATTAGTGAAGTAAATGTTAACCCTGCTTTTGTCTTATTAAATATCCACAAAATACGATGAAAGCTGCATTATTATGTCCTAATAACAGCAGTTTTGAATGTATATGTCCGATAATGGGCTCTTGTGTGACAGCGAGGCTAACAGCGCTGATTGTCCGTCGCACCATCACTCGACACACAGGACGACAGGTCAGCGGTTACATAAACCATCCGTGCTGCGTTTAAACCCGCCTTCGCGTCCCAAACTCTCTCAAATCTGATGTGCGTGGCGTAGAATGTGTCGCGCTTTATCGGAAAGTCAAACAAAATGCTGTATTTGCGCTGCGAGCTAGCAAAAAAGAACGGTGTCCGATAATGGATCTCGTTAGCTTGGTAGCAGGCCGCGGCGGGCCTCGATCCTCTCACGCAGGCTCGCATTCGACATTCTCACATGATTCGACTATAATTATGTCACTGTGTGCTAATATAAGCCGCATATCGATATAGAGACATCATTGTTTACGTTATTTGACGCTTCCCGGGTGCTTGGCCCGAATAGTTAGCTTGAGCTACGTAGCCCGACGAGCTAACGTTAGCCAGGTTCGCCTGCTCAGTGTCACAGATTCGTACACTTAAATATCTTAAATATCTTTATATGCGCCCAACTTCACTGTGTTTGTAGAATGAAGCAGTGTGTTAGTTTATTACCAACACTGCGCCCTAATATCCATCATGACTTCACTTTATAAATGTCTGTTTCCAGTTCCAACTTTTATTTCACTTACTTTCATTACATTTCATACAAACGTCGTGTGTGTGTGTGGCAAAATGGCGAGTATGGCTGATAAAAGCAGTTTAAAATGTTTACATAACGTATAAGTGGTGTTTGAAAGTCTGTAGATGGTTCTGAGCTCTATATAATATAAGGAAACAGAATGAAGCGAAGTATTTAACTGCTTGAAGGCGCCTTGCTGTATTATTTTCATTATTCCACCAGTGAAGGAATGAAACAAAGTGCAGCATGGCAGCAGGATGGTTTCTTTATTCTTTATCATTGGAGGTCCTTGTGAAGTGTGTGAGCACTTAGCTGTGTATAAATGTGTGTTTTTTGATGGGTGTGATCCAAAACGCTTGAATCAACAGACGTTCTGCGTATCCTGACCTGCTGTATAGCTTGACCTTCTGTTATCAGTGTGATATACAGTACATGATGAGTTCTGTTGTCTTTGGGTCAAATTGACACAACAGATAAAGGAATACACACACACACCAGAAACACCATCACAACACTAGAAACACCATCACAACACCGGGAAACAACACTAGACAGGCCACCAGGAACACTCTCACAACACCAGAAACACAATCAACACACCAGACACGCCATCACAACACCAGAAACCATGGTGGTGGTGGTGAGTCAGAACTGAGAACAACCACGATTTATATGTTTACATGCAATCGTGAAGGCAAAAATTTTGTGTGTGTGTGACGCATTATATAATTGCAGTCGAGTGGAGGTGGTGTAGTCAGATGTTTACGTTTTTGAATACATTATTTAAAGTAAAAGTGCTTTGATTGGTGTGGATTTCAGTCTGATTGAGGTTTACGTGATGTCTGATCAACATGAATGCGCCGCCTTACTTGCTGTATAATCAAAGTTGTAAATTGCACATAATCGCTCTGACCGAGACGACGCCGCACCTACAATTGACAAAAATGTAAACAAAACCAGAGACGAGGGTTTCTGTGATTTAGCAGTGCCTCGGTCATGTGATCTGCTTCAGAGCAGGAACAGTCGGCTGGTGTGAGTCTGAAGTTCAGATCAAACTGCAGTCCCAGTCTAGAGTGGCAGCATGTGGAGGTGATGTAAGAGAACAGAGAGCATGCTGGGAGCTGCTTTGATTTGAAACCTTTCTGTGAATGATCAGTGGTAATGTATTGATCCTGAACTAAAGGTGGAGGACAGTTGAGCTGCTGGTTCCACCCGGGTCGTCTGGTTCTGACCCCAGTCTGATCCTGATGTCCTGATCGACCTGCTGTGGTGTCACTTTCCTTAAAGAATGCATTAAAGGCACCGCAGCGCTAAAGAGCTCTGTAATGTGAGGCTCGCTTTAATGTCACTGTGAGCTGAATACTTCTGTTTCTGTCTGATATCCAGAACAAACTGATAAACTGAAGATGTGAGCGTACATCTGGGAACTAGCAGGGGGAATTTGAAATAAAATTAGTATCCAAACCATCCAGTTAACTGCTGACATCTGTATTACCTGTGATCCTGCGTGTCTCAGACTGTGCGTCAGTCGGGGTGATGGCAGGATGAACCAGTCAGGAGGATCAGACTTGAACACTGACCTGAGCCTCTCTGTCTGCCCCTCCTGGGGTCGGCCGTCGGCGAGCGCTGCCAACACGGCTGAGCTCGGAGCCGCTTGACCTCCTGTCACCCGGCCTCTCCGGCCCATTTGGCGCTGCTGAATTCAGCCCCGGAGGTCCATCAGTGACGCAGGAGTGAATGAGCCGGAGCGTGTCACCGGGTTACCTGAGCCGCTCTGCCATCTCCTCCAGACAATCAGACGGGTCGCTGCAGTCAGGAGAGGTCACAGTGGATCAGTGTGTTCACTTAGCAAGTCTGGAGTCAGAATGGATCCACACAAGGAGATAAGCACAGCCTCCAGAGGCTGCTGTACAGGAAGTCACATGTTCCTCTCTGTTCCTTTGACCTTTAACCCTGAACCCTCTGTATGTTGTCATGGATCTCTATCCTATAGTAACTTCCCGGTCCTTCTCTCATCAGTCTGCAGCTCGTGTGATGAAGGAGCTGAGAGGATGTTGTGCAGGTCGTCGTGAGGACAAACAGTAGAAGAAGAACGTAGATTTCTTCATTTATGTCTTCAGAAGTGTGTGTGTGAGAGGGAGATGAAGGCCACGGCGGTGTGCAGATCTCTTCATATTAACTGGAGCTTATTCTCTTGACCGTTAAATGAACTCAGCTGGAGAGAGGGATGAAGAGGAGGAGGGGCGGGGGGGTGATGAAGAGTGAGAGAGAGCTGCATGGAGCGGATGAAGAGCTGCCGCAGCAGACGATGATGGATGGCGCCTCGGCCTCCCTGACCTTACCACAGCAGAAACTCGTGTCCGTTTATGATCAACCAGCAGTGAGTGATGACATCACCTTCGCACAGATCACACAGTGTGTTTTCAATATATTTGAATGAGTCGTGACCCTGCGGCGGTCACTGAGGAGGAAGGCTCACAGGTTTGTGCCTGTGATGGATGATGATGAGGAGAGAGGGACAGCTGGGTGCAGGAGGCCTCTTCTTCAGAACGCTCTTCTTCAGCAGCGTGTGTGAAACAGTCTAGGTGTGTGTTTTAGCGTTAAGGGGTTTGAAGGAAATAGTTGTTTTTATTAGAATACAGGATTGACACACACACACACACACACACACACACACACACACACACACACACACACACACACACACACACACACTTAAAAACACCTTTGAGTGTGTGAGTTGATTTTGTCTCCAAATGTACACTGACATCATCTTCTGGCATCAATAGTGAATATTCAGCAGTCACCATGGCGACACCGTGTCTCATAGTGCGTTGTGAAGGTGGCGTAGATTTCATCGCTTCGTGTGTGTGCGTGTGCGCGCGCTCTGCCTCGGCGCTCTGCGGCCAGCAAGACACACGCAGTGGAGAATCGATAAGATGGAGTGTGTTAGCTAACGTGAAGTAGCTTCTCTCAGAGATGGAGAGAGTGTGAGTGAGTGTGTGAGACGGTGTGTGTCCGGTGCAGTGAGCGAGGGAGCGTCCTGATGGATGCACGCGGCCTCGTGATGCACGCCACCTCCTCTCCTTCTGAATTGCTGTGACAGAACTGAGCCGTTTGTCATGGCGATCAGTCAGGCGATGGTGTGAGTGACACCTCGGGACAGCACTGATGTGAGGACACACACACACACACACACACACACACACACACACACACACACACACACACACACACACACACACACACACACACACACACAGAAGCTTTGATGCATTATTCAGTGTTCTGTGTCATAAACCTTCACTTTCTTCAACGCTGTCTGACTTGAGTTGTACAGGAAGCATGATGAGGAGAGATGGAGGATGATAACAAACCAGGCTCACACTCGTGTCCGTCTCAATGTTTACCTCCGTTTGTGAGTCGCCACATAATCATAAGAGTTGAGGCGGTGGAGATGAAGCCTTGTTATCGAGCTACGATCGAGTGTGTGTGTGTGTGTGTGTGTGTGTGTGTGTGTGTGTGTGTGTGTGTGTGTGTGTGTGTGTGTGTGTGTGTGTGTGTGTGTGTGTGTGTGTGTGTGTGTGTGTGTGTGTGTGTGTGTGTGTGTGTGTGTGTGTGTGTGTGTGTGTGGAGTGGCCGTGTAGTGTAGGTCTGGTTCACGTGGTGGCATGTGGAGCGGTGGTGTGAGCGTAAAGGTCAGGCGCTTCCCAATGGCCGAGTCGGGCTGCAGAGCGAGGAAAACTCAGCGGATAAAGATTAGTGAGGTTGTAAAGCGTCGCCACAGTAAAACCATCTTATCTGCCTGTAACCTTTATTACATCAGGGATCTGTTCACCCTTAAACTAACGGCTTCATTATTTAGTACAGGAACACACACCTTTACCACCAACATGTCATGAATGTAAAGCTTCTAAACTCACAGCCGCTCTCTGGGGTCACGATCTACAGAAACTGAAGCGGAGCAGCCTCCGCTTCTTTTAGTTTCTCCACACCAGCGAGGCTTCAATGAGGTTCTGGCCGCCGGCAGCTGTGTGTGTGTGTGCGGCGGTCGGCCCCGGACGGAGGCGGCGGCTGCTGAGCAGGAGGCTCATTGTGTCGGCTCAGGCCCGGCGTCTTCTCCAGGCGGCAGTAAAAAGAGTCGCACTCACAGCTCACACTTCACAGGTGTCACTGCGTCGTTAATGGCGTTTGCGTGCGGCTGTAACGGCAACGGCTTTGCTGCTCTCGGGTTTGATTTGAACGCTTCCTGTGAAAGGAGCGGTTGCCGTCTCCACCGCCGGCAGACCCAGCTGCAGCCCCAGCCTGCAGATGATGATGTGTGATCAGAGGACGCCCTGTTTGATTTACCTTTGTGTCGTTCTGCAGAAGCTGGTGTTTGAGCTTCAGCACGCCCTCAGCCGCCGTGTCTCTTTGCATACACACGTTTTTGCGTGTGAAGCAGCCCGTCCTCGTCTCTTCAGCAGCGTTGTGGCTGAAGTCGTGCTTAATATAGTCTCAGTTATCTGTGTGGTTTGCATGCTGGGCGTCAGCCGGCCTCCTCAGGCTGCAGGGCGGTTTGTGATAAGGTGACAGCAGGCCGGTAAGAGTGTGTGTGTCTGTGTGTGTGTGCTGGGGTTGATTATGATGCTGCTGCTGTCCAGGCGGAGCAGGTCAGGTCAGAGTGGAACGCTTTCTTCTGCTGTGTTCCTGATGTGAGGGGAGAAGCTGCAGCTCAGCATGCAGAGGGAAGGGAACAGACAGTTTCTCCTTCATGTGAGCTCAGGTTGCACTCTTGCTCCAAATTAACTCTGTGCTGTGCTGTGGCGGCGTTTTAATGACTCCACGTTACTGCAGACAGTCAGAGGCAGAAACACACACACACACACACACACAGCTTCAGTCTAAGCTCTGTTTAAAGCAGGACTCTATAAATGAACCAGCTCACTGAAACAGGCTTCTTTTGCTCGTTGTAGCGTTTGTTAGATCACTTCTCTTTCCCTTCTCAGACCATAGAAGGTCATTCTAACCCAACACAGTCCAGGCTGAGGGTCCCTAAGATATGTTTAGCCTTTCCTGTGTGTATGGGTCTGTTCACAGGCCTACAGACCTCCATAATCCACGGCCATTTGTCTCTAAAATGCCCCAATTTGCCAAAAGACAAATTGACCTAGTTTGGATGCAATTTTCCCTGAACTCATTGCATTTAGTGAAATCGCTGGCTCGTCACTTTAATAGTCAGTAATCGTTCCTGATGCTGTCTGAGGGCCGCACGGAGCCGAGCAGCAGCCTGGACTTGTTGGCTGCTTCCTGCCTCGCAGCAGACTGAGCGACTGTAACGACGCTCGGCCTCGGAGTTTATCCAGAGCTGACACTCACGGTTAGAGACGCAGCCTGACAGGCGGAGCACTGGGCACATCAGCACTCAGCTCCTCTCCTCTCTCTGCATCAGTGAGCTCCCTGAGGACTCCCTGTTCCCATCAGGCCTCCCTTCATATCCACATCCTGCAGCACGGGGCCAAGGCCGGCCGGCTGGCAGGATTTATGGGGCAGCTTGTGCAGGAATGTCACCGTGCCGCCTCCGTCAGCTGAGCGGGGCGTTATTAAAGCGTGCAGGTGTCTGACTGCTGCGGTTTGTGGCACAGATTCATGGCTGCAGTCACATTGAAGTGCACACACAGCTAAAATAAATACAAACCATCTCAGCAAACGCCTCCACTCTCCTCTCCTCCCGCCTGATAATTGTAATAACGGTTTCACTCTTGTAAACAGAGACGCTGTGACAGCTGTCACCGTGGAAACGTCTTAGTGGGACACAATCCAGCAAAATGCATCTTGTTAACGTTTCTGAGCAAAACAGGTTTTTCTTCGACTAACAAATCACAGTGGGGGTGCCGGGGACCGAGAGGAGGAGCCACACACACACACACACACACACACACACACACACACACACACACACACACACACACACACACACACACACACACACGATCACAGCTCAGGCCTGATTCACTCGCTCTTTGTTTATCTTTGTCTAAACTAATCGTCCCCGAGGAGGAAGCCGATCTGTCCCACACTGCAGTCTGTCCTCATGCAGTCTGTCCTGGTGCAGTCTGTCCTCATGCAGTCTGTCCTCATGCAGTCTGTCCTCATGCAGTCTGTCCTCATGCAGTCTGTCCTCATGCAGTCTGTCCTCATGCAGTCTGTCCTCATGCAGTCTGTCCTGGTGCAGTCGCCCCTCACAGCTCCTGACTCAGCTCCTCTGATGACCCGGTGATGAAGGCGGTGGATCGATCACAGTAGCACAGATTAAGCCATCGGGAATGGATTTATTCAGGCGTGTAAACGTGTTCATACCTCACCTCTGTGTGTGTGAGGACTCTGCGGTTACACACACATCCTATTGATCCTCTTCATGTAAACATCTGTGTGTATATATGATCAGTCAGGTCCATCTGTTCACAAATCAATGGATTCTTCTTCAGCTCCGTCTAAACCGCCACTATTTGTTTTTCCAGCTGACGTGATGAAATCTGAGCGCAGTGCATCAGTGCTACAGGCCCAAGGGTTTGATTGGTTCACATCAGAGGGACTCGGTTAGGTTTGTGTCACGTTCACCTCCTGTGTGAAGGATCTAACCTTAGAAAGAGAGCCAGAGGTGGAGGAAGTGAAACTCATGAGGTGGAATCCTCTGCAGACGGATCGGTTCTTCATCAGGAAGTTCGGTTTCTCTGCTAGCTGGTGGACGGAGAGACCGACTGTCTGCTGCAGGCTCAGACCAGATGTCAACATGTAGATGTGTGTTTCTGGAGACTTCAGGTCCACTCAGGGGTCTCAGACCTGTCCAGGTCGTTGACTCAACAGTTCCCTCTGTCCTGGTCTCCAGACTCTTGGTCTTTGGTCTGAGCCGTGTCACTTTGGCCCAAGAGTAACTGGGGTCAAGGTTGAGTTTTATTAGAGTAAGAGTGAGTAAGTAAACCTAAGCTCTTTCTTTAACTACAGATGTGGATGCAGTGGTTCTCTTCTTCGTGCCGGATGGGAGCCCCTCGCCCCCTCATGTCTCTTGTCCTCTAGTCCTCTGTTGCAGCTCTGTTATTGTCTCATTGTGCTGCTCGTCCTCCTGCAGGCTGTAATTGGGCCGCCTGAGAGGAATCAAGCAGAAGAAACGCCCTGTTTGTTTTCCCTGCAGGTAACAGAGATCACAGAGACACACAGCAAACATGTAGACGCCATTAGAGGAGGAGAGAGAAGGACAGAGGAAAGGTTTCATATCCTGGAGGTCACAGGTTGATGTTGGTGACTTAAGTGGAAATGTGCTGCTCTCTTCATCACTCTCATGTTCTGAGCACAAGAAGCAGCAGCTGCACAAAGTAAACACAATAACACACATGTGCTCATCCAGATATAAAACAACACGTCAAAGCCTGAACTTTGACCCCACCTGGAGCGAGCACAAGCTCCACTGACCTTTGACCTGCATGGCTTTCAAACCCACTCATTAGGTGTGTGTGTGTGTGTGTGTGTGTGTGTGTGTGTGTGTGTGTGTGTGTGTGTGTGTGTGTGTGTGTGTGTGTGTGTGTGTGTGTGTGTGTGTGTGTGTGTGTGTGTGTGTGTGTGTGTGTGTGTGTGTGTGTGTGTGTGTCACGCAGAGGTTAAAACTCTGTCAGGTCAGTTTGTCCTCCAGCTTCTTTACCCGCAGTACTTGGCATTTCTCCAGCTGGTCCCTGTGCTCCTGCAGCAGAGCTCGGCGTAGATCATCTGTAGCGCTGACAGCATGTTAGGATCTGGGCGAGGATTCACCTCGACTCTGACGCACGGCGTACAGCCCGGCGGCCTCAGAAGTCGCCTGCTCACTTTGAGTCGCCCGGGCCAAGTTTCCGTCAGAGCGGCTCAGATGATTTGTCCTGCTGTCACTTCCTGCCTGGCTGGCTGCTCCTGTGCCCGAGCGTCTGGGGCTCATTTCCATATAAAGAGGCGCTCCTGTGGCTGACAGCGGGGCAGGGGCGCTGGGATGAACGGGCGGCCCGCCGAGGTCCCGCTGCCTCCACGCCGGCTTTAATTAAGTGTGGCATTAGAGGCGGTTGAGCAGAAAGTCTGATGTGAGCGCGGCTCTGCGGTCTGGATGCCTGCAGCTAATCCACTCAGGCGGCTCAACACAGGCGGCTCAGGAACCCGGCGGCCGGTCGGGACGCCACAGGCTCAGCGTGTGAACTCTGTGGGCCTCTGCATGTTCAGACTCAGAGCTCAGCACGGCAACCACCTCAGATAACAAACACACTGCTCTGTGTGTGTGTGTGTGTGTGTGCTGTTTACTTAGGGTGTGTGTTTTGTGGATTGTTAAGCTCTTTTGGAATCGTGTTATTAACAACAGGATTAGTGCTTCCCTCCTGTTTGGCCATCTGGCCTCTCAGCCAATCAGGCGCTAAAGGAGCAGTGTTGTTGTGCGATTGATCTGAGCAGCTCCTTCCTTAAGTGATGCTCCCGCCACACGAGGTCAAAGGTCTGGGCGACGACATCGTCATTACGTTCAAGTTTGAATTGCCGAAGTGAGACCCAGATCTCACCTAGGATCAATAATCACAATAGGTACAAAGGGTTAATGATGCCAGCCTGGACCCCAAAGTCTCTTGGCTTTAGATCCAACATCTTCACCGGGCGACATCATAGACGTTCATGTGTGGACCTCACTCTTAAAACTGCGTTCAGATTGATCCACATGTTGAAGTCTGAATTGTCTAAATGTTCATGAGGCTCTGAGACCAATCAGCTGGTTTGAGTGTAGAGACCTGGACTTCTTCATCTTCACCAGGCTCAGCTCTCACTTCTTCACACCATGAATCAGCATCAGTGTTCAGGCCCCTCCCCCCTCCCCTCCCATCCGCTCCCATGCCTCTGTCAACAGCCCTGTATTGTCAGAGGAGGTCAGGGGTCGCGTGGCTCCTTTCATATGATAAGTGGCCTAAGGGAGGCCTCAGAGGTGCGACGCCGCTGCTCCTCCTCCCTGCTTGTTCCAGAGCGTTGCTGGGAAAAGGCCCGGCGGTGAAAAGCTGTGATCCCGGCTCAATCCAGCCTTTATGTCCCGACCAATAAACCTCCTCCTCCCACTTTAACCAGTCTGAGAGCAGGAAACACACCACAGGAAGCACGCAGGCCTGCTCCTGCCCACAACACACACACTGGCACACACACTCAGGCAGCAGCAAGTTCCTCAGAAGACCAGCAAGTGTGAAATACTGCTGAGTGATGAATCCATCATCATCATCATCATCACATTGTAGCTGCTGTCATTTCCTTATTTCTTACATTCAGCACACACACACACACACACACACACACACACACACACACACACACACACACACACACACACACACACACACACACACACACACAGTTGGCCTCTGGTGTGGTCTTGCTGTTGTTTTGTCTCTTAAAGCTGTTTGCGCCACATGAAGCTCACTGTGTTCCTATAAACGTCCGTCACTCAAATACCCTTCAACAAATTCCACCTTAGGAGAGCCAGAAAATGCAATACTTGTTGGTTTTTCCATAATGTTGGTGTTTACATGAGGCTTTTTTCAATGTGTATCTTCATAATGACTAACACAGTCTTTACCATGTGATGTTAGCATGTAGCTCCTGGCTGTTGTCTGAGCTCCTGTTGTTTGTCTCGTCTTGCAGGAGGCGATGTGGGGAGCCAGGAGGAGGCGCGGGGTCCAGCCCTGAGGAGGCGTCCTGCGGCTGGGAGGAGCGCGGCCCTCCTGCTGCCCTCCTGCGGCGCTCCGGGACGCTCCTACTAAGATGTCCCTCAGCAGCGGCCCTGCAGGCGGGAAAGGTGTGGACTCCAACGCGGTGGAAACGTACGACAGCGGTGATGAGTGGGATATCGGTGTCGGCAATCTGATCATTGACCTGGACGCTGACCTGGAGAAGGACAAACTAGAGATGTCTGGCAGTAAGGAGGGAGGGGGCATGGCCGCCCCTCCCAGCGCTGTGGCTGCTTTGCCTGACAATATCAAGTTTGTTAGTCCTGTGGCCGCCACGCAGGGCAAAGAGAGCAAATCAAAGTCAAAACGTAGTAAAAACTCTAAGGAGAGCCTAAAGGCCGCCGTGTCTGACGGAGCCAAGAAGGAGGTTCAGGCTCGGGCCGCCGGAGAGCCGCCAGCCCCGAACCCCAACTGTACCCCCACCAAGGGAACTGATAAGTCTAATAAACCCTCCCGTACCCTCCCCACTGTGAAGAAGGACAAGGACGGGGCGTCTGGGAAAACTAAAAAGGAGAAAATGGAAGTTGTGGCCCCCGGAGCGGTGAACGCAGAGAAGGAGTCTGGAGCTCCGGTCCTGCAGCTAGGGGGCCCTCGCAGCGGACCCTTCGAGGGCCAGCAGAACCCTGAGTTAGCTGCACCTGAGCAGCTGGGCGCTATGGCATTGGACTCAGCAGGAATTGGCCAGCCAATTGCCATGGCAACAGAGCCAGAGGAGGTGGACGGTGAATGCAGAAATTTGAAGAAAGTCGTCAGTAAGGAGGTAAGACGGGTTCACCTCTGCTCCTCTACACCACTGTGAGGGCCGGGGTCAGGGGTCACTGTGCCTTGCTCAATGACACTTCAGCTGGTTTAGTCTTTCAGGAAGAGATGTGTGTGTGATTGAGAGTGTGCCGTTCTTGAACAGATGGACAGAAGAACAGTTTTTGATGGAAAATCAATCAGATTAGTCAAATGGAAATGATTAACCTTATTACACACACACACACACACACACACACACACACACACACACACACACACACACACACACACACACACACACACACACACACACACGTTAGCCAAGACCAGTATTCTATCTGAGCCTGAGGTAGCTGCAGAGTGGAGTTGTTGGTCTCTCTGCTTGTTGTTGTGTGGAGGCTGCTTGTTGTTTGACCTGCTGCTGCTTCAGGGTTCAGCAGGTTCTTGCCTCTGGGTTAAAGGAGCAAAGTCCTCCCCTGCCCTGTGTGTCCACCGGGGGAACCTGCTGCTCCACGTGGCTCCATGTGTGAGGCGTGAACGTGCCTCAGTGTGCCTCAGTGTGCTGTCAGCTGCTTCAACTACTGAAACGCCTCACTTCTCTTTTTCTGGACTGATTTGTCTGTGTTGTTCACACTGAGTTCGAACATGGCCTGTTTGTTTACGTGTTCTGACCTGATGGAGGGGTTCAACCTGTGTGAGCTCCAGATTATGTTTACAGGCTTTATGCTTGTTGGTTGGAGGATTTCAATCTTATACTTTCCTCCCAGTGGCTTCCAGCTGGATTGTGTTGAGTGTCTATCTGTCCACTGGGTGGCGCTCACTGTCTGCAGGTTGGCGCCACGTGACTGTATATGATGTGTGGTTCATTCAAGCGTTTGACAGTTTGGCCTCACAGCAGCTGTAAGTCCGCTGAGGAGGCAGACACACACACACACACTTAGCCTCAGCTGGTTTCTGAGGCTTTCTGTTGTTGGTTTCTTCTTTTGAGTTTAGTTGTATGTTTGTTTCCAGGTTACGTGAAGTACGCCTGTAACAATGCAGCGCTGAGACCCCCGGACCCCCCTGTGTCTCTGTCTCTGTCTCTGTCTCTGTGTCTGTCTCTCTAGGCCAGGGCAGCATTTTAAGAATCACAGCCCTGGGCCCCATCCAGAGAAAGAGAGAGACACTGGCTCTGCTCTCACTCTCCCTCTCTCTACCTCACTCTCTCTGCCTCACTTACACACTCACTCACTCACTCACTCTCTCTCTCTCCCTCCCTCTCTCTCTCCCTCCCAGATGTTATTCCAGGGTCCTCAGTGTGTCTTGGCGTCCCTTGGAGAAATAGCTGCTAACCTGTTGTTCATTTCTCACATTCCTGTGTGTGTGAATGTGTGTGTGAGAGCACACAGGGCCTCCAAGTGCAGGAGGAACACGGCCAAACACACTCAGCTTCCAAGTGATCCATGACAGGTTCAGGGCTCCATGAGGGGGAATGTGGAGAAACCTTCTGACCGACAGTGTGAGCGTGTTAGCTCAGATTAGAAATTAGAAAAATGTATTCAGGGCCAAGGAGCCTCTTTATTAACCCTGAAAGCTCTGGGCTCCTTGAAGAGGTTCCTGAAGGACCTGAGCAGTGTTCATGTCCTGTAGGGAGCTCTAAGTGTTGTTGAGGTATTTCTGGTGGATGTCCAGAGTTCCAG
>NW_027466829.1:6860000-6870000 GCF_046128005.1 Genypterus blacodes
TGGGAGTCGCCCTCTCTCTCTCTCTCTCTTGCTCTCTCTCTCTCTGTCCCTCTCTCTCTCTCTCTCTCTCTCTCTTTGTGCTTGTGTCCCCCCCCTCTCTCTGTAATGTGACAGCAGTCATTCAGAGTTCCTGCAGCAGGAAGTGTGTTTGGATGTAGACGGTTTTGTTCAGGTAAGGCTGTGAGATAGACGCTCCTCAGACAGACAGTCCGGTCCGATGTAGGGGTCGGCTTTTACATCGAGCTCAGCATCTGGGTGAGTGCGACTCAGGAGGGCGGGGTGGGGGGCCGTGGGTATCCCTACCCCCTGGTTTCTGTTGTTTTGAGTCGGTGGTAATAATGGTGGCTGTTCATGTTTACAGTCGGATGTTGTTGTTGATCTGGTGCACAGTCGCACTGAACCAGAGATAAATGAAGTTGTGTGTAACAGTGTGTTGTTGGCCCTCGTCTCAGCTGAACAAAGTGTTTCAAACGTGTGTGTAGATAACATTTATATTCCAAACCTCCCCCTCCCGCCCCGGTGCTCCTGCGTTAGGGACGTGACTTTCCCCACGCTCCCTAGACGCTCAGCTGCAGAGACTCCACTCCAGTCTGTCACCGTGTCAACGAGACAGAGACACGACAGCAGAGATGAAGGAGATCCAACACTGTACCGCTGACCCCTGTCCACCGTAGCCATGACAACGTTGAGTCGTCTCTACTGTGCCGCAGCAGACGGAGTCAGACACACGTGTTGGCCAATCAACTGACTTTATAGAAGTGTGTGTGTGTGTGTGTGATCAGTGGAGGAGAAACACTGCAGATTGATTGGATTGATCGACTCTGTAAATGATTGAGTGATTACTTAACCCGGCCTCCGTGTGCCGCTGGCGTGTCGATGATTCGCTGACTCATTTACGACCTTTGACCTCCACCAGGAGCAGAGGGTCAGTGGGACCACCTGACCAGCTGCTGCCCGCTCAGCTGTTTGAGTGAGGTGGCTGTTTGGGAGCGTTGTCACGGAGACGGCTGACACCTTCCCTCTGCTCTATGCCGCCCTGCACCAGCTGCTCCCCACCTCTAATTACATGGCTGGGGTCGCTCCTCAGTGCTTCCCTCTTGCTCCTCCTCCCTCCTCCCTCCTCCCTCCTCTTCCTCTTTTCCTGCTTTGTTTTCTCTCCTTTATTCTCCTTTGACGCCCCTTTCTCATCCGTCTGTCGCTTAGCAGAGTGGAAACACCAGCTACCATACCACACACACACACACACACACACACACACACACACACACACACACACACACACACACAGGTGGTTAGGCTCAGGCGCGATCTCCCTCTCTGATTGGCTGCTCCTCATGGAGTCACAGCTTTGAAAAGCAACGATGACTCCATATATATGTGTGTGTGTGTGTGTGTCATGATCCAAACGTAAACTATGACCAATCAAACTATGGTGTGTGTCTCTGTGTGTGTTGTCTCTAAAGTCTCTCCTCTGTCCTCCTTCAGATGGAGTCTCCAGTCTCCACCCCTGCTCCTCCTCCTCTGCACCTCCTCGCTCCCGTCGCCAACAGCGACATCTCGTCCCCGTGCGAGCAGATCATGGTTCGCACGCGGTCGGTGGCGGTGAACACGGCGGACGCGGCTCAGGGGACGGAGCCGGAGTGCCTGGGACCCTGCGAGCCGGGAACCAGCGTCAACCTGGAGGGCATCGTGTGGCAGGAGACGGAAGACGGTGAGGCCCGACGCAGCGTGGAGCCTAAACCACTTCCTGCTCGCTGTCAGATCGAATCAAACACACTGCACCGCCCGTCTAAACGGAGATTTTCGTTTGTGTCTCGGCTCAGTTTCTCTCCTGGTTGTCTGCTCGCTCGCCTGTTCACTGACATGTAGTCAAATCAGTGTGACGAGAGTGTGATCCAGTGGTGTGTGTGTGTGTGTGTGTGTGTGGGAGGAAGTTTGTCCTGCTCCCCTCAGTCTCAGACACACTCAGGCCGTGTTGGCACGTTGCAGTGAGCCTGGAGGAGGCGTTGAAGGGACTAAGTGAAGGTCACTGGCCTCTGCTCCGCCTGCCAGGAAGCTGTTCACACACACACACACACACACAGCTGCTGCTGCTGGACGCTGCCGTCTGTGGAACGTTCAGCTCAGCTCCTTCCTTTGACTCTTTGATTGATCACATAGTTGCTGAGTCACTGATGTTCGTCCTGCTGAGCTCTGAGCCTCTCTCCTTCTGCTGCCCTGCAGGAGAGGAAACACTTCACAAATGAGCAATCTAGATGTGCTGTGTGTTTCCTGCTGCTCCAACATCTTCAGCTCCTGTGTGTGTGTGTGTGTGTGTGTGTGTGTGTGTGTGTGTGTGTGTGTGTGTGTGTGTGTGTGTGTGTGTGTGTGTGTGTGTGTGTGTGTGTGTGTGTGTGTGTGTGTGTGTGTGTGTGTGTGTGTGTGTGTGTGTGTGTGTGTGTGTGTGTGTGTGTGTGTGTGTGTTTGTGTGATGACGACGTCTGATCTGTCTGCAGGCATGCTGGTCGTCAACGTGACCTGGAGGAACAAGACCTACGTGGGGACTCTGCTGGACTGCACCAGACATGATTGGGCCCCACCGAGGTACACACACACTCACACACTCACTCTCTCTCACACTCACACTCACACACACTCATTCATCTCACACAGTCTCTGCTCCTCCTCTTCCTCACTGAGCCGGTGTTGTCTTGTCTGCAGGTTCTGTGACTCTCCCACCAGTGACGTAGAGATGCGTAGCGGTCGCGGTCGGGGGAAGAGGATGCGTCCCAACAGCAACACGCCGCTGAACGACAACAGCAACTCTTCAGACAACAAAGGCAGCGGCAGCAGCAAGACGCGCGGCGCCGCCGGCAACAGCAAAGGCCGGCGAGGCAGCCAGACGGCGAGCGCCGAGGACGCCAAGGCCAGCCCTCTGTGCGCCAAGAGGAAGACCAAACCCGCCTCTGACATGGAGCCCACCTCCAGCTCCGAGGACTCCAAGGCCTCCAAGCGCATGAGGACCAACTCCACCGGTGCGGCGCCGCCTCTCCCCGGAGGAATGAGCGAGCCCCTTCCCCCGCCGCAGCTGGACCGCACCTGCCCCTCCCCCGTGCTCATCGACTGCCCGCATCCCAACTGCAACAAGAAGTACAAGCACATCAACGGGCTGAAGTACCATCAGGCCCGCGCCCACAACGACAGCGACGTGCGGCTGGACCAGGACGGGGACAGCGAGTACGGGGACGACCCGGCCCTCCACCCTGACTCCGCCTCCTGCAACGGAGCCGCCATCTCCCCGGCCCGATCCACCACACCCAAGGGGCGGGGGTTTGAGAGCCCCTCCCCCTCAGGGAAGATGATAAAGCAGGGAAAGAAAAAGGGCGGGGACATGGAGCAGGAAGTGGCGGACGGCGGCGACGAGGCCGCGTGCCTGACGGACGAAGCCAGCAACGACGGGATGGACGACAGGAAGAAGAAGATGGCGGCCGGCACCAAGCCCGACAAACTGACCCAGAAGGGCCTGAAGCCGGCCCGGCCCCCCGCCCCCGGTGCCCCCGCCCAGTACGCCCTCCAGGCCTCCTCCCCCGCTCTGGGCTCAGTAGTTCAGCCCGTCCCCAAGAGCCCCCAGATGAAGAACATGCAGGCCAAAGCCCCGCCCCCGCAGGTTGACCCCGCCTCCAGTCCCGCCCTCGCCAAGGACAAGAAGAAGAAGGATAAGAAGAAGAGGGAGGGGAGCAAAGAGGGGGACAGTCCCAAGGCGGGGGGCAAAGGCCCGAGGCCGGAGGAGGGGAAGAGTCCGTACTCGGACACGTCGGACAGTTTGCTCAACGGCTCCTCAGAAGCTCACCAGAGCCGCCTGGCCAGCATCAAGGCCGAGGCCGACAAGGTGTACAGCTTCTCTGACAACGCTCCCAGCCCGTCCATCGGCGTGGGCAGCAGGATGGAGGCCGGCCTCGGCCCCCCGCACCTCAACCAGAACGGGGGAGACAACGCCTCCGTCAAGACCAGCAGCCCCGCCTACTCTGACATCTCTGACGCCGGCGAGGACGGCGAGGGGAGGGCGGAGGGCGTGAAAGGCATCAAGGCGGAGCCGGACCAGGGGCCCAGAGAGGGGGCCAAGAAGGCCCTGTTCCCCCCCCAGGCCCCCACCAAGGACTCGCCCTACTACCCCCCCTACGACTCCTACTACTCCCCCAACTACCCCAACCCCAGCCCCGGGGCCGCGCCCTCAGGGGCCCCTCATGTGGAGGCGGTGCAGGTGAAGGTGAAGGAGGAGCAGGAAGTGGTGGATGAGATCAAAGTGAAGGTGGAGCCTCCAGAGGAGAGGAAGGTGGATCCAGGTCCTCCGCAGCCGTCGGTGATCCAGCAGCGCTCCAACATGTACACACAGCCGCTGTACTACAACCAGTACTACGTCCCCCCCTACTCCTACCCCCCCGACCAGGCCTACCACGCCCACCTGCTGGCCTCTAACCCCGCCTACCGCCAGCAGTTTGAGGAGAGGCAGCGGCTGGTGGACAAGAAGGCGGAGAGCAAAGAGCGGGAAGCTGCGGGGAAGGAGGAGTGGAAGCAGAAAGCCTCGGTGCCCCCCACCCTGTCCAGAGCCCCCAGCCTCACTGACCTGGGCTGCAAGGGGCCGCTCAACCCCGCCAAGCCCAAAGAGGCCCCGCCCACCTCTGAGCAGGCCAAGTCTGTCATCATGGCCAAGAGCGAGGAGCCCAAGACCCCCGGCCCCCAGCCTGAGGGTCTGAAGATGAAGCTGAGCGAGACGGGGCATCATGGGAAGGAGGAGGCCAAGCTGGGGGCGGAGTCAGGGAGGCCGTCTGGTGTGGATCCCACCATGTGGTACAGACAGGTAAGGTGCAGGAGGAGGAGGAGGAGGAGGAAGAGTAGGAAAATTAAATCAAGATGAATGTTGAAGTTAGTTTGAAGGTTTTAGGTTGAAGGAGCTGAAATGTGACTGATGTCTGTAAACGTGAGGTTGAATGTTTGCTCTTCCTCCTCCTCTTCCTCCCGCAGGAGCCGGACTCTCGCCTGTGGCCGTACGTGTACCCCAACAAATACCCAGAAGCCCCCAAACCTCAGGAGGAGGAGCGATGGAAGGAGGAGAGGGAGCGAGAGCGCGACAGGAAAGTGAAGGAGGAGCGGCAGCAGCGGCCCAAAGACCCCCAGAAGGAGGAGGTGAAGGAGGAGGGCCGGACTCAGCCCCTACTACAGGAGGACCACCGGGGCGGAGCCAAGGAGGTCCGGCCCCCCCACATGCAGTTCTCCTCGGCCCTGGCCCAGCACCAGGGCTACATGCCCTACATGCACGGGGCCTACGCCTACGGCCAGGGCTACGACCCCGGACACCCGGGCTACAGGGGCGTCCCCTCCGTCATGATGCAGAACTACCCGGGTAAGAGGGGCGGGGCCATCGGGAGGACTCAGGGACATCAAGACCTGTTTGGATCTCAGCACTCTGTTCCAGATCCCTGTAGTCTTCATCTTCGTCTTCTTCTTAATCATAATCAGGTTTGTGTTGCTGTCTTCTGTCCTCAGGCTCATATTTGCCGCCTGGTTACGCGTTCTCCTCATACGCCGGCAAAATGGACGAGGGCGAGAAACCCTCCAGGTCGAGTCCCACGGTGAAGCCGGCGAGCGAGGCCAAAGCCCTGGACCTCCTGCAGCAACACGCCAGCCAGTACAAGAGCAAGTCCCCGTCCATCCAAGACGGCAAAGGCCCTCATGACCGGGACAGAGAGCGGGACAGAGACAGAGACAGGGACAGAGACAGGGAGCGGGACAGGGAGGGCGACCGGCCGCGCTCCTCGCCGTCTCAACGCATCCTCCCGTCCCATCATCACCTGGGCTACCCGCTGCTGTCCGGACAGTACGACCTGTCCTACGCCTCAGGTGAGACAACACACGAAGCCTGTGTCTGTCTGTCCGTCTGTGTGTGAATGAAGCTGATGGTTGTTCCTCTCTGCAGGCCTCTCCTCCTCTGCCATAGTGGCCAGTCAGCAGGCCTCCGCCCCCTCCATGTACCCCCCAGCACGGAGGTGAGGAAGGTAAGAGACACACACACACACCCCCCTCATGTTTACATGTGTACAGACCTGTGTAGATGTATCTAACACATGGATCCTGACCTGATCAGTCTGTGCTGCCATCTAGTGGCTCAACGTCACCATGACGGCACAGAGTTCTTTACACAGAAGATGAGAGATGAGAGAATAAATTATAATGTAATGATGTAATGAAGACAAATCAAATAACTGAGCCATGAAGTTTAGGGTCAAAGCCAGGTAGAAACACTTAAATGTCACAATTCAGTTTGTTTATATCCTAACCTGCTCTGTTTACTGTCTGTGCTGCCCTCTACTGGGTTCATGTTGTCATTACACTGCACAGATGAGAAAATAGATGATGGATGTTATGATGGAAAGAGAGGAGCTGAAGAGAAATCAAACGTGTGAAATCAGATCCTTTGATCCTCCTCTCACCTTTCCTCAGGCGCACCTGATCGGCTGATTCTCCGCCCGGCCCGGCATCATGTGACTGGGTCACATGAGGAAGCATTTCTTGTTCAACATCAGTTCAATGGTGTTTGTGTACGTTTGATTACGCTGCCTGGACCTCCAGCCAGCTACTCCGCCCCTCGCCGAGGCGCCAGGAGGAATCAGAGGGCCTGACTCTGCTGGTTGCGGTCCCACCGATACCGTTTCCCGTCCCGGGCGCTGGGGGCTGCGGGGGTTTGTGGTTCACTAAGCGGGCCTGGGGTCTGGCCCGGGCCTCGGTGCTGTTTTGGGTGCAGCCGGAGCACGAGGGGGAGCAGCTCTCTTGTTGTCGGGGGTGATGGAGGCAGGATGGTCGGACAGCTCTGGGCCGCCGGTGTGTTTGGTGTCACGTTGGTGTTTTCTGACGGAGGACGGTCGTCTCTCTGAGCGAAGCCTTCAGTCGGGGGTCGTTTTAAGGCGCATCGTCTCACCTGGATTTCTCTGAACATCACGTGTCCTCTGACCTCACGCTGCCCCACACACACATACTCACATACACACACACACACACACACACACACACACACACACACACACACACACACACACACACACACACACACACACACACACACACACACACACACACACACACACACACACACACACACACACACACACACACACACACCGTCCGCCCCCCTGACCTCTGAGCGACTCAGGCCTGGACTCCACAGGATCCTGTCTCACCTCCGCCTGGAAGTAGCCCAGCTTCACAGGAAATACAAAAACACTTTGGATAGAGGAGGACGAGCCAATCAGAGGGCAGCGTTTGGACTGATGCTGCGTCTGACAGACTGGAAGCGCCAGGCTCCTCCTCCTCTTCCTCGCTGCTCCTCCTCAGTGTGTAGCTGTACTGTAGTATGTGTGTGCGCGTGTGTGTGTGTGTGTGTGCGTGTGTGTGTGTGTGTGTGTAAATACTGTACAGAGGAATTATTTTAAAGAGCCTGTTGGATGCTGTCGGATTTCCTACTCTTCTTTTTGTCTGGTAGTCTCTGCCTCTGTTTTTCTACTGTTGTTGATCTGATATTAAACCTGTAGCTGGTGGAACAGCACCCGAGTTCTGTGTCATCATTTATCTCTCACACACACACACACACACACACACACACACACACACACACACACACACACACACACACACACACACACACACACACACACACACACACACACACACACACACACACACACACACACACACACACACACACACACACACACACACACACACACACACACACACACACACACACACACACACACTGGATCCTGACACACATTTGAGCAGAGTGATGTCAGGAGGATGAAGAGATGCTGGAGTTTATCTGCACTGTAAACATTAGATGGATGATTCTCGCTCTCTGCTGCAGTGTGGCGCTGTGGCCACGCAGAGGCGCTGTTTCACTGTGAATGACCTCGTTCGTGAATAGAACCGCAGTAATCCACACACGGTGAATTATGTCATTATGTTCAGACTCTCAGCCTCGTTTCTAATTTATCTAAATAAGCAAAAAGAAGAATGTGGACTGTGACAAATATCTGCCGCAGCTTTTAAACGATGTAAACTTAAACCTTTAATCACTGAAATGCCAAACTAAAAGAACGATGTCATATCATCCGTTTAGGTTTCTCCAGTCGGCTGCTTCAATGTTAAAGGAGAATGTTGACTGATCTCCACACCTCAACATTGATGTTCTGCTGATGGAGACTTCCTGTATCGTCTTGTGTTCTGTTAAATGTGAAAGCTTGACCAAGCAATTCTCCAGTTTACACAGCGCCGCCTTTATTCTGAAGTAGAGCACATGCATCTTCCTGTGTTGTCAGCGTTCACTGTGTTCCCTCGACCAGATGATTCTCCAGACCTTGGGTGCAGCGTGGCTACCTTTATTTTGAAGGAGCCTTCCTGTACATCCTGGAAGCAATGATTTAAGTAGCTCACAGACTCCAGCGGGGTAACGTTTATTTTGAAAGTGACTTCCTGGGACAGTGACTTCCTGCTAAATCCGGTAACTTGACCAAAGCGTTACCCAGAAACGGGTCGCTGTTTTATTTTGAAGGAGATGTGATGTGATGTTGTGGTTGATCCTGTTACCTTGACAGATGACGCTCCGGTCCCCAGCCTCAGGAGGACCCCGCGGCTCCGCATCTCTCCCCGGTCGCTCGTTGCTCTCGGTCGGGCTCACGGCGGACGGATCGCCTCCCGCTCCGCTGATGTAAGACAGCGGACCTGACAGAGCACCGCTGGATCTCAGGTATGACGGAGTGTTCGGGCTGAGCCTTCACGGTCTGTGGTGTAGTAGCGAAACATTCACAGTGTTTACAGGGTTCAGTCTGTTTGTGCTCAGGATGATTGGCAGTGATTTAGTGTTGTGAGTATTAACATAAGTAAACCATTGTTACTATTCAAACTGAGACTGCTGCCACTCCAACTCCTACTGCACAGCTGCTCCCACTGAGTAACAACCAAGACACTGGCAGCTGCACGGGTGGGAGCTGCACAGGTGGGAGCTGTGTCTTTATTACAGCTTAGTGCTCAGCATCAGTTTAGTGTCAGGCTTAGTTAGCATCAGTTTGTGAAGCAGTCTGTTGCTGTTAGTTCCTCCAGTATTCTAGTGAAGCTGCACACTGAGCTGCGACAGTGTGACAGGTCTGTTCATGTGAGAGCAGAGCGCTGAGCTGATCCTCAAACCTGAGCTGAGCCCTGATAGTTCAGATCACTCAGACATCCTGATCCTGATCCCAGAGCGGAACAGCATGAGGAGTGGAGACCAAACACAGGATGGTTTAGTACCTCAGCCAAGGAGGATCTATTGTTTTTGTTTAAGTGTAACTTTGTGAGGTGGAGCAGCATTCTAAACTCTAATGCTGACTCTCCTGTGGTTTAGGACCCAGGGGATGCTTAGGGGCAAAGTATTCAGTCAAACTTCAGTTTAATGCTCAATATAGCCAACAACCTGTTAACCTTAATCTTTGAGACGTAGCAGGAGAAGTGTTGGGCCTTGGTGGAGGTATGGACTCTAATGAGAACCTGTCAGGTTCAGGTCTGTTAGCTGTGTGTGTGTGTGGGGGGGGGGGGGGGGGGCGCTCTGGCGGTCCAGGACAGGAAACAAAACACTCTTTTAGTTTGAGCTGCAAAACAATCAAATCACAGCTTCAGTTTCAATCCGTTTGAAAGATATTTAGACATTAAATAAACTCTTTCAACACGTTAGACCAAAGGAAGGATCCAAAGCTGGACATGTCTCCTCCCACGTCTCCTCTATTCTCCACTTAGAAGTAAACTCCCCTCCTCAAACTGTAGGAATCAAGCGAAGGAGCTCAGATGTTTCCTCTCAGGTCATCAGAGACAGATGGACTTTATCTCCGGATACATAGAGCTGAAGATGATGCTGATCCACATCCTGCTGATCCAGATCTCAAACTGGCCCATAATGCTCTCTGGCCTTCCTCCTCTCATTCTAAGTGTCAGTTAACTT
>NW_027466829.1:6875000-6877500 GCF_046128005.1 Genypterus blacodes
CATCATCTGAGATTTCATTCTTTAAATCCTACAAATCTTACATCAAGAATCTGAGGCTGTAGTTCTCAGATTTCCCAGTAGAGATAATGTTAAGGGGAAGCACCTGAACGCACCATCAGTTGTAATTGTGGGCTCGTCTGGTTTCAGAGGAGGACCCTGACCCTGAACAGGAAGCAGATCTTCAAACAGCACCAGTCATGCACGTTGACGTATAACGTCCCTCATGCTGACGTTCTTCTTCTTCTTCTTCTTCTTTGTCCCGTCTGTCTGCAGTTTACTCCTGTGCGTTGCTGAGAGACATCCTGCTGCAGGGTCGTCTCTACATCTCCAGGAGCTGGCTCTGCTTCTACGCTAACCTGTTCGGCAAAGACATCAAGGTGGGGGTTTGTTGTAAGATGGAGCAGTCAGGGTGATGTTTGTGCTTGTCTTCAGGTCTGCAGGTCTCTAATGGACCCTGATGGATCCACGACCTAAAGCTCCTCTACATGAAGACAGAAGTTTAGTTGCTGTGTTTTGTTGGTGAATCTGCAGGTTTGCATTCCGGTGGTGTCGGTCCGGCTGGTGAAGAAGCACAGGACGGCCGGCCTGGTGCCAAACGGCCTCGCCATCACCATCGACACCGGGCAGAAGGTACCAGAAACACAACAGAGACCAGACGAGACGCTGACAGCTGCACTTTGGCAGA
This sequence comes from Genypterus blacodes, assembly GCF_046128005.1. Lineage (NCBI taxonomy): Eukaryota > Metazoa > Chordata > Actinopteri > Ophidiiformes > Ophidiidae > Genypterus > Genypterus blacodes. The sequence continues at coordinate 6,875,686 of NW_027466829.1, forward strand.
TGTTTGAGTTTTGACTGTACAGCTGTTCTCTCACTTCTCTACTGTCCGTCTCTCTGCAGTACGTCTTCGTGTCCCTGCTGTCCAGAGACAGTGTGTACGACGTCCTCAGGAGGATCTGCACCCACCTGCAGGTCTGTGGTTCTAATCCAGCCTGTGTCAGTCAGCCTGTGTGAGTGAGAGCTGATCTGTCTCTCCTCTCTCTCAGGTGAACGGGAAGAGTCTGAGTCTGAAGCAATACCTGGAGGAACCAAGCTCTCTGTCCATGGTACAGTTCTGTTTCATCATCATCATCTTCATTATCGGGCTCAGCAAATATATAATCTCTCTCTCTCTCTCTCTCTCTCTCTCTCTCACAGGACGAGTACCCAGAGGTGTTGGGGTGGAGGAGGAAGCCGTCGCTCCCGGCCGTCTCCTCTTCCCTCCCCGACCTGCTTGGAAACTCCTCCTCCAGCCTCGCCACCGACGTGCCCTTTAGCACACACACACTCACTGGTAGGACCGCCAAACCGCCAATTAGACCACTGAGAGGATACCTGGGAGTACTGGGAAAGTAAATGTGTGTGTGTGTGTGTGTGTGTGTGTAGACACCACTCTGGTTACCGAGAAGATCCTGCTAACAGAACCAGTACCAGAACTGGGTCATGTGGAGTACCAGCTGCTGAAACTCTTCATCCTGCTGTAAGTCAAACATCAGTGTGAGGTATGGATCCTATATGATAGAACAGAGAGATGAAGGATCCAGAGGGACTGAGGTCTTTACCCAGATTGAGGGCTGGACCCTGGAAGCTTTCTCTCTTTGGACCATGAGACTGAAACACTTCCATGTGCTGCTGCCTTGATGTTTACTTAGATGAGCGTTTGTAGGCCTCTACTGCCCCCTGCTGGCTGAGGCTGAACTCTCATAATCTCCCAAGAACTGAAGTCCTGCACACACACACACGATGCGTAGTAATGACCATAACGCAGCGCAACTGATTGATAAGTTCTGAGCTTGAGGCGTCACATGTAGACCAGCTTCAGAAAACAGATTCTATACAAATGGGCTACAATCATAAACAAATAAAATCTAAATCCGAGTTCATGACTTCTATCAGACTCATGATTCTAACATCAGTTTCTCCCTCAGCGTCTTCCTCTTGGTCCTCTCTTCCTGCTATCTGGCGTTCAGAGTTTGTCGTTTGGAGCAGCAGCTCAGCTTTCTGAGCAGTCAGCCAACAGTGAGGGAGAGGTATGCACACGCACACGCACACACACACCCATCATGTTTCACCTGACTCTGGAATGATGTCATGGTACTACGTTTACAAAAGTTAACCTTCGACATATCAAACTCAATAAACAGTAGATTGACCTCTTACACCTCTAAGTACATAAAGCTTGACTGTTCCCCCCTCTCTCAGGTGTGGAGAGGTTCCCTGCTGGCTGGCCAATCAGAAGACAGGAACCTGAAACCCAAAGGAGAAGCTGCACTTGCACAGATTTGCCATTAGAGGGCGGTGGTGAGCAGAGACTCACAGGAGGAGGCGGACAACAGTCCACCCCGACTCCCGCCAAGACCTGGTTACCATAGAGACAACATAGTCAACACAAACAGTAGAGCTGACCTTTGAACCCCTGAGGTCGGTGTTTGAGTGAACGTGTAGGCCCCAGAGGTCACAGAGGTCAGGAAGCAGCTGCAGATGAAACAGAAAGCTGAAACGCCGTACAGACTGCATTTAGTGGTGTGTACTTGTGAATGTGTGTGTGCATGTGTGTACAGAAGTGACTGCCCATCCTCACACACACATACACACACTGGGCAGATGGAGTTCAGTC
>NW_027466829.1:6882500-6892500 GCF_046128005.1 Genypterus blacodes
ACACACAGACACACACACACACCTGCCCACCAGGTTCCATGGACGTTTAGCTCCTAACTTCGGCTCTACCCTGTTCTGTTGGCTCCTCCCCCTCTTTTGTTATTATTTGTTTCATTCTTTTCCCTTTGATTCTTTATTCTATTCCATTCTTTCCCAGTACAAATCCTCCTGCAGGTCCGGGAATCTAACAGGCAACCTTCATGTTCCCCGCAAAACTCCTCCTTCATCTGCACTCATTTGCCTTTCAAAGCTAAATCTAATGTGTGTGTGTGTGTGTGTGTGTGTGTGTGTGTGTGTGTGTGTGTGTGTGTGTGTGTGTGTGTGTGTGTGTGTGGTCAGTGTCATGGTCCTCATAATGGAGTTACGCTGCGTCTGACTTTAACCTTCATCATCATCATCATCATCATCATCAGGTGTGATCCGGTTATTCCCTTGCTTCTCCTTACAGCTGAAGGATGAGCGCTCATGTAAACACACTGCACGCTTCCTGTTCACACACAGGGAACCCGGAAGTCTGCTTCCAGATTTGAGTCAATAAAGAGGAAAATACCTGGAAGTAGTCGGTGATGAAGGAGCCCATTTCAGTCTTCAGGAGCCACCTGCAAGGACAAGGAACAGGAAACAGGGGGTCTGTCAGTGATAACGTTCCTCACTGAACACACACACACACACACAGGCTCATGCACATGCACACACACACACACACACAGGCTCATGCACATGCACATGCACACACACACACGTATACATTGTTGCCTTCTGAGTCTGCAATGGACGCACGCAGCAGACGTGACTGAACTGAAGGACACATTTTGGACGCAGCCCGTTACCCCTGAACGCATCCTCACCATCATCATCATCATCATCATCATCAGACAGAAAGGGTTAATCACCTGATGCTCTCGTTCAGGGTGAAGAGCTCGTTGGCCTGCAGAGGTCCTCCCTGGAACACCTTCATCACAGCCGACTGGACGCTGAGACACACAGAGGAATACAGGGAAAGGGTCAAAGGTCAAGGTATCAACACTGAGAGAGAGTCGGAGTTTATAAGACAAGAGATGACAGAGCTGTGATCCTGGGTAAGTTTAAAACACACAAACACACACACACACACACACACACACACACAGAGGGAGGGAGGAATCCAGAGTAAAAAGGTCAACTCAGGTTTACCCTAAAGCTCTTAATCACATTAATAACTTGAAGGACCAAAGTTTAATGAAAAGCTGGAGTCCACTGAGGGGATGAGGAGAGAGGAGACACACAGAGGAGACAGACACAGGAGACACGTCCCTGCTTTGATCTGAGCTGGGGAGCAGGAAACACAAACTCTAGGGTTTAGGGCTAGAAATGTCAAAGTATTAAAGGAGAAGGAGAGAGAGAGAGAGAGAGAGAGAGAGAGAGAGAGAGAGAGAGAGAGAGAGAGAGAGAGAGAGAGAGAGAGAGAGAGAGAGAGAGAGAGAGAGAGAGATCCTGTAGGTATGTAGAGTAAATGTGTGTATCTGATCATCTGTGTCAGGGAGGCAGCGTGAAGAACATCTGAACTATGATCCAAATCACAGCAGAGGTCAAAGTTCATCTGAGTGCAGGTGAAGGTGTCCATATGTTCCTCTCCACACATTGAGTGTAGGTGCTGCAGCTCTGAGGCACAGGTGTGTGTGTGTGTGTGTGTGTGTGTCAGGTCTAACCCGGGCTGTGACCTGTGGGCGTGTCCAGACCGGGTCACCTGCAGGTCTCCGCACCTTCTCCTCACCTGGAGATGTTCCTCCTCCAGCTGCTGCTCTGTCTGATCCTCCACGTGTTCCGCTCACTTTACTTCATTTCCAGATTTATCTCACACACAAACTTCCCGTTCCGGCAGATCTGCGCTTCTGTTCGCTTCTCATTCTGTCGCGGTTCTTTCTAAACTTGATTATTGAAGTCGAGTTATTTCTTGAAATTTATGTGTGTGTGTGTGTGTGTGTGTGTGTGTGTGTGTGCTGGTCTCTGACTCAGCTGGGTGACAGGACGTGGGCCTGCTGCCTGCTGCCACCTCCACTTCCGCCCAAACATCCTGCCGGGCGGCGTGGACTCTTCCTGCTCACAGCAGGAAACGGGATGAGTGACTGGAGGCCTCAGACCATCCTGGGGGGCTTTACTGGGGCCAGGCAGGACCTGAGCCAGGGCCAAGATCTATAGAACCTCAGACGGAGCTTCGGCGTCACAGCAGGTCTTCGTCCTTCAGCCTGATTCGTCTTAAGAAGCTTTACTTTGTTGACCCGTGCATCAGATCAGATTGACTTTTGAATGTTAGTGGCTTCGTTCCTGTATGATGGCGCTGTTTCCCTCCTATACGCGGCCTTTAAGCTGTGTGGGCTCATAACACCTCACCTCCTCTGACGTCTGAGGCTGACACACATGATGGTATCTGTCTGTGTGCTGTTATGCAGACAGACAGGCTTGTGAGTCGCTCTGGATCGGATCAGCTCATGCTCTCTCATTTAGATTCTGTGTCTCTCTGTCGGTGGGAAATGAGTCCCGGGTCAGGGGAACGCCGTCGCCATCACAGCCGACAGTGTCACAGCACCGCCATGCATCGTGAGGGACGACGTCTTTAAAAGCTTTAATGTGCTCCATACTTTGTTTCCTTCCCTTCAGGACAGCAGGACTCAGTGTAGGAGGACTCACCTGTTCCAGACGCTGGCGTTGGAGAGCTGGAGGGACGGCGAGCTGGCGTGGAAACGAGCGAGGTCCGATAGAACCGGAGAGCTCATGAAGCGAGGCCTGGGGCGCCGGAAAGATCCCATCATGCACCCTGGCTGCTGGGCAGAAAGAAGGAAGAGAACAAGACAGTGGAGTCAGTCTCTCCCACACACACACATACACACACACACACACACGCACACACACACACACACACACACACACACACACACACACACACACACACACACACACACACACACACACACACACACACACACACACACACACACACACACACACACACACACACACACACACACACACACACACACACACACACACACACACACACACACACACGGTAATGAGATGCTCCTTGTCTCCTCTGAAGCATCCTGACCTGTGAGCTCAGAGAGGAAGTGCTCAGGTACGTCCTAACCAGGTCGACACACAGACGCAGCCCCTGACAACAGGAAGTGCAGATGTCACTTCCTGTTGACAGCAGGTTGGAGCCCTGTGGCGTCTCTGCAGCAGCGTCTGATTCATTTAGAAACTCCAAAACATCGACGTTCTCCAAACCTCAGCTTCCTGCCGCACGGCGCTGACCCGTCTCACTCCGCCTCGCCGTTCAGGAACCACAGGCGTCCCTTCAGGCTCGCTCTGCTCTGAACACGTGAACACGCCACCTGAGGGACTTCCCGTGTCGACCTGGAGACGGTTTACTGTCTGAGACACGTTTGACTCTGTGGGTTTGTGTCCCTGACGTGAGCGCAGCAGAGACTCTGACTCTGACTCTGACTCTGACTCAGACTCAGTGAGTTTAGGGACAGGACTCTTCTTCTTTATACGAGCTGTTTGAAGACGTTTATCCTCCAGATCCGTCCTCAGCTCTCTGATGTCAGACTGCATAGCCTCTTACTGATCCTGACCTCACTCTCAACCAATAATCAATAATCAAGTACAACAGCTGTTTAGACACTCAGAGTTCAAGTAAGTTTGTTTACACTGGAAACTCGGCTGTGACAGCTCAGGATCCACTGCTTCACACACACACACACACACACACACACACACACACACACACACACACACACACACCTTCCCTCCACAGTTGAATCAAAGCTTTCAAACTTAAAATCATTCAGTGCGTCTTCATTTAGCAGACGGACGGACGCCCCCCCCCACCCCAGGTCACCACCCAGGACCCCCTGGTGTCAGACTGGATCTCCTCAGCCCCGTGTGTTTCCTCCCCCAGGCCCTGTCTGTGCCGTCTCCTGAGATCACAGCCTCAGGGGGGAGGGAGGAGGGGGGAGACGGACGGGGGAGCGAGACAAATACACAATTGTTTATTTGTCTGCGTCCTGCCAAAGCCAGGGACGGCCCGAAATACTGATTTCTCTCTAGAAAGGCAACACGCAGAGAGGGAGAGGAACCTTTCATCTGCTCCAGAAACTCTCCAGGAGCTGTCTGTCTCTCTGCACGTCCGCCTGTCTCTTTCTCTCTCTCTCTCAAACCCTGACTGTTAATGAGCTGCTCCATATTCATGAGACACTTCAATACAATTACATTATGTTGTAAAATAATTATAAAACAGAGAGATGACACTGAGACAACTGTGGGAGGAAGAGTGTGTGTGTGTGTGTGTGTGTGTGTGTGTGTGTGTGTGTGTGTGTGTGTGTGTGTGTGTGTGTGTGTGTGTGTGTGTGTGTGTGTGTGTGTGTGCGTGTGTTGGCAGAGGGCTAAATGCCACCAAATGCTGTGAACGCTCCATGTGGTGAACTGTGCACACATGCTGCTGTTCCCACACACAACCTGTGGTCCTTGGCATGGTCTGGTCATGACACGCACACACACACCCACAGACACACACACACATTTACATCATAGGAGTCGGTTCACAACTGTCTCACCTTTTGCTCTGCAAAAGTAGAAGTGGGCATTAACCTGTCACCATGTGTGTCACAGTTACCGTGGCAACCCATCTGGCACACGCCAAAAGTAGTCATCAAAAAAAGGTCAAACACCCCCCTGCCCCACACACAACCACAGTGTGTGTGTGTGTGTGTGTGTGTGTGTTCGTGTGTGTGTGTGTGTGTGTGTGTGTGTCAGGTCACATCACCACACCTGTGGCATCCAAACACTTTCATACCACAAACCAACTGTTATAAGGTGGAGCAGTAAACAGGAAGCTATCGAAAAAAAACTATCTGTAGATTATTCGTAAAAAAAGCTGAGTTTTGAGACGATGCTGATTTAAACGTGTGAACAGAACTGTTTGATTCATACCCAGATTACCCAGAATGCCTTTCACTGATGCCTCCAGTGATGTGAGGGTGAAGTTTGCTTTAGCTGAGGCGGTTTGGGTCGATTCTATTTGTGTTTGCATGCGAGCTAATCCTCCAACACGAGCCCCCTGTCATGAGAAAGGACTCAGAGAGACTAATGCAATTACTACAGGCTGAGAGAGAGAGAGAGAGAGAGAGAGAGAGAGAGAGAGAGAGAGAGAGTGAGAGAGAGAGAGAGATTCTGTAGGTATGTAGAGTAAATGTGTGTATCTGATCATCTGTGTCAGGGAGGCAGCGTGAAGAACATCTGAACTATGATCCAAATCACAGCAGAGGTCAAAGTTCATCTGAGTGCAGGTGAAGGTGTCCATGTGTTCCTCTCCACACATTGAGTGTAGGTGCTGCAGCTCTGAGGCACAGGTGTGTGTGTGTGTGTGTGTCAGGTCTAACCCGGGCTGTGACCTGTAGGCGTGTCAAGACCGGGTCACCTGCAGGTCTCCGCTCCTTCTCCTCACCTGGAGATGTTCCTCCTCCAGCTGCTGCTCTGTCTGATCCTCCACGTGTTCCGCTCACTTTACTTCATTTCCATGTTTATCTCACACACAAACTTCCCGTTCCGCTTCTGTTCGCTTCTCATTCTGTCGCGGTTCTTTATAAACTTGTTGCGTTCACGTTCCGCCGCTTCACGGACTTCAGATTGTAACAGATTCGTGTTTTTTTACCTGTGATCTCGCTCCAAAGTCGCTCCTGCTCCTCCGCGGCTGGATGAGCGCGTCTCCGCGTCCTTACAGGCGCAGACCGGGGCAGCGAAAGCACTTCAGCTCTTCATCATCTTCATCTTCGGCTCTCATGCTGCGCCGCGGCCACTCGCTCCTCTGTTCTTTGCCGCCGCGTCTCGGTTTGTTCAACAGGCTGCGGGACCGAACGGTCAAGTTAGATGAACGACTAACGGCTCGCTTCCTGCCAGGATTTCAAAATAAAACATTCCTACCCAATCTGTCAGAACAATGTCGTCACTGTCAAACATAGAATCTTGCGAGAAAGATTACCAGTTCATCCAGTTCATGCCCTCTACTGTTGAATTACACTGTGACAGACAATAAAGCTTCTGAGTCTTGACCCCATGAAGCTTATAAAGTAAAACGTTAGTAAAGTAACATGTTAGTAATGTCAGTCATGCACTCTGATATGAGGTTTTCTTTGAGCCTGTGTGTGTGTTGGACATGCATGCATACTGGCTGCATTTGCATATTATCACCTCTCATATTTGGGGAGCTTTTGTTGAAACATTTGCATTTGCACATTTGGTTGTTTCACGCTGATGATGCAGCAGGAACCAAATCGTTTACTGGAACAGTGATGCAATGGTTATTTAGTTCAGTTAACTGGATGTATTTACTGTATTTAGTGGGAGCTTGTGTCAACACACAGACTCAGTCTTCAGACTGTCTGGGGTTTTTTTTTCCCGGCATCAGAAATGTAATCTCTTGGTTTAATGGAAGTGTTGCTGCTTTTGGTTGAACAGAAGTATTGAGTTTCTTCCAGAGCGTGTGGTGAATGTGCCGTGTTCGGTTCAGAGTCCTGTGTACAGTAAACAGTAATTACAGGGCGATGTCTTGGTTTGGCAGACCTCCTCTGTGCTTTAAGAGAGGCTGAGCCGCTGTTACAGGAATAAATTCACCGTTTCAGCCTCAGCCTCAGTGTTCTGCTTCTACTTCTGTACTCAGCAGTCATCTGATATTCTGGTTAAGCAGGAAACGTGGCACCAAACTGCACTCCTCACTCTTTTTTCTATCTGCTGTAAGTGTGAGCGGTTGCGTGTTTTGCGTGGACAAATTTCTACACTTTAAATTTGAAATTTCCGGTATCGGTCGGATCAATTTTCCAACTTAACGCAGTCGAGGTGTGAGGCCCCGCCCTTTGCAATATGATTGGCTTATAACACTAAATATAATGAATATTCATGAGGGGAAGTTACAATAACAACAACAATGAAGAATGAGAAGTTCAAGAGTTTAAGAGTTTAAGAGATAGAAGAACGCGACGCTGCTGCTGATTCAGTAAAGTCAGAGTTTATTTCAGAACTATGAAGGAGTAAAAGAAGAATGTATCACTTAACCCTCATTGGTTGAACTATTTATCATCTTAAACTGCAGCGTTACAGCGCCACCTGATGGACAAATTTAGTTACAACAAAAAAAGCAGCACAACACAAATAGCAACAGGTTAGAATCAAACAGTTTGGATGTTTAATTCATTTATTATGTAAGAAATCTGCTTCACTCAACGACTCATTTACTCTGACAACTCTTGATTATAAAAGGATCCTTTTCAGAATAAAAGCTCACAAAAGCCAGCAGGTCCAGCAGTTGGCGTGAGATTTAAATTTAGACATAACAGAAGTTAGTGTGATTGGCATGTTGATGTTCTCAGTGCATAGGACTTCAGCTTCCTGCCACCTGAAGCTCAGTCACTCCATCTTACTGAAGCAGGTCAGATGTTTCCCTGCAGCAGCTGAACCGCAGCTTCCTTGTTGTGCCTCCTGGCCTCCTGCAGAGGAGAGCTCCCCCATCTGGTGGAGGAACAAACCTTCATCAAACTGCTGTCCTTCACTTCAATCTGTCTTCTTGATTGATTCTTACTTATAATTGCATTTGGGTGAAACTTGTCAGGATGCAAACAGCAGCTTGGCGTCCCGATGCCTCAGACTTCCTGCTGTCTCACTGCTCACCTGTCTTTGAGGGCAGGGTTTGCTCCACTGTTCTCTAACAGGAAGCGGATGACCTCTGTTTGACCCTCGGCAGCCGCCACGTGTAGAGCGGACCGGCCGTCGTAGTCGACAGCATTGACATCCACTCCGGACAGGAAGTACCTGCAGACAACCACAGACGAGCTCATCAGCTCAGACTGACAGAAGTGTTTCTCACCTTCATCATTTGTCCTTTTGTGTTTAAAAAATCAGGAACTATCTCGATTGAAGAATTGTCTTCTCATAGTTAGCGAGTGCTGATTGATGTGAGTTTACCGTCTGAGCGAGCCGACGTCTCCTTTAAGCGCCGCCAGCAGGACGTTCATGATCTGGTATCCCTGTGGAGGAGACAAGGAGATAAGGAGACTTTGAAATGGAACACTGGGGGGTACAGGTCTGGGATCAGGAGGATCAGGACTTTACCTCTGATTCAGTTTTCCACTGTCTGTAGGCCAAAACCTGCCGGAACGGAGTCCTGATGTCAAAACTGTGCAGCTGAAACGTGGAAATCAGCTCCTGGAATATAATATAAACAGTTTGTGTTGATTTAATTTCTTGCATGTTTGACATTGATTTACATGTGAAGATTGTGTGCAGGAGTAAGAATAAGAACAAAGACAACAAAGCTAATATCAAATTAAAAGTGCGACTTTAAAACTTGTTTTTGTGATATTTTGCATTTCAGACCCCTAAGATAAATGTAAAGACCCAATCCCTTTCATTCGGGGCAGTGACCTGGCAGAAGTGGACGCCTCTCCAGGGGTTTCCAGAGGCGTCGGGCTCAGGAGAGAACGCCATCAGCCCCAAGACTCCAGGGACCACAGCCAGCAGGGAGCCGTGACTGCTGGACACGGCCGGGACAGACGTCTGCAACACATGAGACAATGACATGTCTCTGCCACTTGGGACAGCGGCGTCCCAACAGGAAACACACGGTAAGCCCCCCCCCTTTTAAACAACTAAAACTAAAACAAAGACGTGTTGTGAACCTTGTAGTGGAAGGTTGTGGAGTAATCCTTCATCCCTGCCACCTGCATCATGGACAGCATACTGCGTGTTGCCCCTGGCGACAGCACCTGGTCACCTGACAGCGGGCAGAGGCCCCCATTGGCCAAGGACGCAGCCATGGCCGCTCCTGACTCACAGGTGACCTCTGTGCAGGAGCACTGGCACACACACAGACAGGGTTTAACTTCTTATTCCTTTATTTTAGTATTCTGCAGGTTGTCTGGCACATAAACCATCTCTGCATAGACATTATGGGATGTAGTGTTTGGGGGATGGAGGCGTCGTACCTGCAGCATGAGATCCAACGCAGCGCTAATGTCCACTTTCTCTGGAAAACACTGAAGCACAGCAGGTTAGACAGAGGAGGAGGAAAAGGAAGAGGAAGTGAAACAGAGCTTTGTTTACCTTTTTCTCCTGCAGGTAGAAGCTCAGAGCATGAAGCCGCACACTGGACTGAGAGCCACTGTGATAGCTGAAGGTCAACGCAAAGGTCAAGTTAGGATCAGAGAGATACATGTCTCTCTCTCTATCTGTGTGTGTGTGTGTGTGTGTGTGTGTGTGTGTGTGTGTGTGTGTGTGTGTGTGTGTGTGTGTGTGTGTGTGTACCTGGTGCAGTTCAGGTTGGCGTGCTCTTTGTTGCAGAGCCTTCTGATGACGTTCAGCACCTGCAGATCAAACAAACAAACAGAGTTGTGGTCAGTTCATCTAAGAAGCTCTTCTTCATTCATGCTCTTCATCATTTCTCCAGACTGTCTTCTGCTTCACTTACTGAGTCATACTTCTCCTCTTCCTCTGCACACAACCTCCCTGCCAGCTACAGACACACAAACACAACATCAGAAGTGGTGTCATCGTCAGCAGGAAAAGCAAGGAAGGAAGGAAAAGAAGGAAGGAAGGAAGTACAGAAGTGAGTCACCTGCAGTAGAGACGTGGTGACGATGGCTCCAGTCTCGGTCAGTGGACTGTGAGGAATCCCTGTTGAGAGAAGCGTGTGTGTTACTGCCCTCTACTGCTCAGGGTTTCATCTTTTTAATCATGTTTCCGGTCCGTTTCTCTGTTTGGGCCTTCATGAGAAGAAGGAAGGAGGGAGCACCTGTCTTAGTGAGGGTGAAGGCTGAGTCGTATCTGCTGTACTCCTCCAGACCCACGTATCTGTGGACCAGGTCAGAGCCCAGCAGGTCCACAGCCACACCGTAGACCAGGGGCCAGGACGCCTCGCCCAGAACCAGAGGGCCGGCCCAGTCACCCAGAGACAGCCTGACAGACAGACAGA
>NW_027466829.1:6897500-6955000 GCF_046128005.1 Genypterus blacodes
GTTCTCTCCTGAACCAGAGGACATTCAGGACAGAATCATGTAAAGACAGAATCATACATTTTGCAATATCTGTAATAACTTATGTCATGTTCCGTCTCAGCTCAGTGTTTACATGCCAATCTCTTTCCAGGAGCTGGATTTGTCCCACGTCTTGTTTGCAATCCCAAGGCTTCACCTCTGGACCAGTGTTTTTACTGAAACCACAGGAGAATGGACAGATTGATCCTTTAAACCAGGACCAAGCTCCATATCACAGGGAGGATAGTGTTTTCTGTCTGGAGGGACTCTTGAGTGTTTCTGTGTTCAGAAGTAAACAGACTCACTTCTTCTTCTTCTCTCCACTGAGGTTTTGTTGGTGTGTGCTGGTGTGTTGTTTGTCAGCAGGTTTTTGTATGAAACAAAGTGGGCAGCTGTGACATGAAAGGCTTCAGGCATATGGTCCAGGTCTCCATGGTTACGGTTACACTCTCATTTCATGCAACTTCAGAATCGGATAGTAAAAATGATGCACATTATCCCGCGCAACATTTAAACAACTGTGGACAGAAGGTCTGAGCGCTGGAGGACTCACAGGGTCCCAAAGGTACCGGATTCCGCCTGGACTCAGTGTCCGTGTGGGAGACAGACACACACACACACTCTGCTGCAGCTGCTGTACCGGCAGCACACTCGTCTCCGTGTCTCTGAGGCGCTCTGGCGGTGAGCCACAGGGTCATGTTGCTGGGCCACTGCGCTTTTGTTCTGGCTGAGTGAAGTATTTATTTATTTATCAGTCACATAGTGAGAGTGGAACCCCAGCCTGTTTGTCCTCTCGACGCCCTGCGTGTATCCACACTACAAAGATCTCCACAACAAACTAAACAATGTCCCTGATCTCATTCAGATGCAAATAAATGTAAAACCATCTCCACATTGCTTTCATCTTTATTGTATCACCGTTTATCACTCAAAAAAAACAAAACAAACGCATCGCCCACATCTATGATGCTGCACCTGGCCTCAGCAGCAGGGGGCGCTGTTACACTGTCACTTAGGCACTGACGTCTCAGAGGAGAGACGGAGATGAAGAGGGGAAAATGCAGAGTCCACAAAACTCTTCAAGTCCAGTTTGTCCAATCAGAAAGAAGAAGGAAGAGGAGGAGGCAGTGTCCAGCACGCTGGCAGTACAGAGGTGCATGCTGGGATTGAACGAAGGCTACTTGGTGGTTCTCTTGTCCTGGGTCTTGTGTCTGTCACCTCTTTGGCTGTAAATTGAAGGGGGACTCCTCCCCTTGTGTTCACCTCATTTAAAACTGAATCAGCCTAAACCTGATGAGAATAAAGCCTTCTCATAATATCACAGCTTTGTTCTCTACATTTATTTGATTTTATTTTCCAAACCAATAGAGAAGTGCTCTCCTGACGCTACACTGACTTTACTGAGTGATTTCAGAGGAGCCCCCTTCTGAATCCCACAGATGAACAACCTAAAGACTTTTGGAAGCACCATGATTGCAGAAACCGTCTGTAAGGCCAAACTGAGGGCAGGGACGTCACACACACACACACACACACACACACGGTGGTGGAGCTTTGGGAGTCTCATCAGTAGTTTGTCTTTAGTCTGCGGTTTTCCTCTTTCAGCTTCTCGATCTCCTCCACCAGAGACTCGTTCACTGAGTATTTCTCGATCAGGCCGTGGATCTCATTCTGAAATATACAACCAACATAAGGGCACAAAACGGGATTAAGGACTTTTTAAAGTTCTCACACACACACACACACACACACACACACACACACACACACACACACACACACACACACACACACACACACACACACACACACACACACACACACACACACACACACACACACACACACACACACACACACACACACACACGGGTCAAGATGAGATGGTGAAAGTGGCTGCATGGTGTAAACTGGTGCCGAGATGAAAGGTGTGTGTGTGTGTGTGTGTTGGGTCGTACCAGCTGGATGTAAAACTGCCGGACCATCTCCACCTGCAGGTTTACGATGTCTCTATGACAGGTGTCCCTGAGGAGACAGAGAGGTAGAGACCACAGCGTGACCACAGGACTCCAGCTGGAGGTTAGGCTTCACTTATTTCACATTCATGGTTTTGTGGTGGAAGTCTGAAGGCAGGGACCTTCCAGAATGGACAATAGGGAGGACAAGTCAAAGATTGTGGACAGACCTGAACTCCTCCAGGGTTTCATGGATCATGTTCTGGATGAAGTGGACCTGCAGGGAGGAGAGAGGAGCAGCTCCTCCCTGTCCCACCACCTCTGCTATGTTCTGGGAGAGCGAGGAGGAGACGGCTGCTGTCAGGGCTGCTGGAGCTGAAGGGACAGACGGTCGATTCAACTTAAACATGAAAACAAAATGAACTAAATCACCTTTAATGTTGTTTAATCTAAGTATCTATTTTTCATCAGCACAATCATTCAACAATCGTTTCTCAAGAATCCTGACGTTCTCTCACTCCTACTCTCCAATGTGAGCACTTCCTGTTGTTCCCTCTGACTCCTCCTACCTGCTGTGCAGGTGGGCGGGGCTCCTTGGACAGGTGAGGCGTAGCTCAGCTGAGCTTGAATGCCATTGGTTCTTCTGAGGCTGGGCTCCGGCGTGAAGAAGGGCGGGACCAGTTGGCTGTGATTGGTCTGTTGAGAGGAGGTGGGCGGGGTCTGACTCTCCCCCCCCTGACTGGAGCTGCTGAGTTTATCCACCTGTTCATACAGAATGAACATTAATATAAAGCTGTGTCTGTGTTCTCACTGGAGGATAAGATGAATGAAGAAGAGGCAGAGATCAGGACCTTTCTCGGGTCACATGACTCGGCTGCTGCAGATGGGATTGGCTCCTCCTCTTTGATCGTAGGTGTCTGGAAGGACGACAGCGGGCTGAAGCATCGCGCCCCAGAGCTTCCCAGTGGCGTTCCCAGAGGCGTCTTGCGGTGCGAGTTACTGCCTGCATGAGAGTCTGGAAGACAGAGATGCTCATTTCCATGACAACAGTGACATAATGATCTTATTCAGTGTTCCCAGAGTTACACTCTGTCACATCAGACCTCAGTGACCCAGGGACATGCGCAGCGTGCAGGAGTCTGACCTTCTCTAACTGGGGAGAAGATGTCCAAGCTGCCTCGACCCGTGACCTGCTGACCCTCCCCGTCTCTCGACAGGATGTCCAAACTGGTTGCTACGGGGACACAGCAGCTTAAAGTTAGTCCACAAACGGTGTCATGGTTACACGCAAACTGACATCACAACAAAAGGTGGAGCGCTTCTTTACGTTGGAATCTTGCGGCGGGTGTGTCTCCTGTCGACCCCTGAGCTCTGGAGTCTGGATGAAACAAACCGCAACACAAATCTGTTCAGTGCTGACAGAAACTTTCAAATTAGCATCTGAGTATATATATGTGTGTGTGTGTGTGTGTGTTGCGGGCAGTGAAGGCAGCATGGGTTCCCAGCCAATCAGAGCTCTGACCTTCCCGGACAGGCGAGAAGACGTCCAGACTGTTCCGACCGACGCTGCTGAACTTCTCCAGGCCAGGATGCTGCTCTGCCCCCTGCTGGCCCTCGCCCTCCCGGCTCAACGCGTGTGCACCAGAACCAGAACCTGAACCAGAGAGGGAGTGTCAGTTTGTTCCGTCGCCTGTTTGAATGATTTGACTTCTGGATGTTCTAGAAACTCACCTGCACTCATCTGTCTGTGGGAGGGGGGGCCGGTGCTGGGTGTGGGGTCTGTGGGGCTGGTGGGCTGCTTGGTGGAGGATCTCTTGATGCTGGAGATCTTGGAGGAGCCCAGTTTAGCCTGAGGTGGGAGACAAACCAAGACCAGAGGAGTCAATGAATGGAGCGCTGGATTCACTTAGGATTCATTCCAATGGGCGGCTTGATTGGTCTCCTGATACTTCATTTGGTGTGTGACTGCAGTGTTTAGTGTGTGTTAACCTTGTGTCTGCTGGCGCTGGTCTGGAAGCGCAGGCAGGTGACTGAGGTTCTATGAGCTACAGTGACCCTGGTGGGGGCGCTAGAGTTCCTCAGGTCATAGTGGTAGATCTTCCCCTGAGTGGATCCGGCCACCAGACCCGTCCCATCCAGAGTGAAGTCCACAGAAGTCACCGGGCTCTCGACCCGGATGGCCCGCAGGATTCTGGAGACAAAAGCACACACACACGTTTATGATAAAGAGGCAGTCCAGTACTCTAACAGTGTTAAAGCTCCAGCAGTGAGTTCTCTCTTACATCTTGCTGGCCGTGTCGTAGCAGACGATCTTCTTGTCTAGTCCGACGCTGACCAGCAGCAGTTCGCTGGCAGGAGAGAAGGCCAGGCCGCAGCCCGGGGCCTTGTGGGCGCCCTCAAACACGTGCAGCTCCTTCTGGGTGTTGGAATCCCACAAGACCACAGTCCCGCTGTCAGAGACGCTGCCCAGCAGGGAGCGCTTCAGCATGGACAGCCTCAGGTCATGGATGGGCTGCAGACACACAGAAGCTTTGTTATTCACCTTGTTTGCTCTTGTAAATGCAATGGGAAATGTAGAAATACAGAAAACTACATCTGTTAAGGTGGACTGCAGAGTTCTCTATAGAGAGCTGTAAGCGTCTGACCTGGTTGCTGCCGTGACCAAAGGCCTTGCTGGACAGGT
Source organism: Genypterus blacodes (assembly GCF_046128005.1). Classification (NCBI taxonomy): domain Eukaryota; kingdom Metazoa; phylum Chordata; class Actinopteri; order Ophidiiformes; family Ophidiidae; genus Genypterus; species Genypterus blacodes. Next base: position 6,902,157 of record NW_027466829.1, read on the forward strand.
TGGTGGTCAGACTGTGGAGGACCAGATCTCCACTGGTTGATCCTGACGCGATGTAGTTGTCATTGGCATTAAAGGACACACAGGTCACCTCTTCCTTATGGTCCTGACACACACAGACACACACACACGTTATAATGCACAATCTACTAACTACAGAAACACAGTGCAGACGTGTGGACAGCGTCCTGTCCTGTCTCGTCCTGTCCCATCCTGTCCCATGTGGGGGGTTTTTACCTCCAGGGTGCGATGCAGTCTCTTGGTCTTCAGGTCCCAGATGTGGACGCAGTGATCCAAACCTCCACTGACAAGAAACTGAGACGACGAACTCAGACTCACCCGAGTTTGCTTTTTCTGAACAGACGACAACACAGAGCTCTCAGTACAGTTAAGACAACACACCGCAATGACATCATCTCATGGTCACACCCATTTTTCTGATGTGTTCCTAGTTGAACTTTATATTTCAGTGACAGTTCCAGTTACTGTTCTCTCACCCCCTCTGCCAGCTCCACCACTGGGACAGGAGTGGACTTCAGGCTTGACACCACCACTTTGTCTCCACTGCTGCTGGCTGTGACCACATAATGATCTGAACGCACAGGTCAAGGCTCCATAGACACTCAAGTCACATTTAGCACACAATCAAACACCAACATTATGGAGGATTTAATCATCTGACCTCATAACGCTGTGAAGTCACTTTCTGTTTGTTTCAGAGCGATTTCAGGTCACCTCAGGTCTTTGTTGCCTAAGAATAAAGTCTCATCTCTGCCTCTGGACTTTATCTCCAGGGAAACCTCTCTTAGATACATTGGCAACACAACAGGAGTCAGTCAGGATACTGTTGGAGCTCCAGCAGGCCTGGGCCACAGGGTGGCTGCTGCTGTGAGGGTTGAACTGCTCCAGCGGTGCCATGGAAACCGCATCCCATATCTTCACACAGTCCCCTGAAGACACCAGGCGGGTCACCTCCTCCATGGCAACACCTGGAGGCAACAGACACTCATGTGAGGTTAGAACCACCGCTGAGCAGTGAGGAAGAGGAAGGAGACTCTACAGTAAAACAATACACTTTCATATCAAACAAGACGGTTTCAGGTTTATGATGACTTACAAATTACAAGTTCCCTGCTTTACTGCACAACATGACCCAATTTTGAATATTTTAAAAAATCTACAAGAAGACAACAGAAAGACAAGGACAGCTTCGAATTATGTTTCCCGTTCGTCAAAGCTTTATTCTATTAATGCAACAAGTGAAACATCGATTTAATTGTTTCCGCATCAAAAGTCCAAACCAGAACACACAAGAAGACAATAGAAGTTGTAAACTCAGATAATTAAGAGTTGCAGCCGTCAGTTTCGTTCATTTGTTGTTGTTTTATTGAAAGCAGCCGTTTGTTTACAGACTGACGATCATTCAGGCTAACAGCAGCTAAAGTTAGCTCTCTAACTTAGCAGCCCGGCAGCTACAGCGGTGTTCAAAGTTACCGAACGGCCTCAAAGCTGATTTAAACAACATCAAACTTACGACAAGAGGCCGGAAGAAAATCTAAAAGGCGTTTAGACGATTTGTAAACTTTGACATACGTACCGAAAAAGATGACAAGTGACCAATTATATGATTACAAACCGAGTTTATTTGGTAATCCGCCTGAAATCGCCAACCCGCCACTACGGAGACACAAGCGGGACAAAAAGGAGAAGGTCGTTGAAACTTTATTGTAAAACAAAAAGGCGATTAGGACAAATATGGAGCTATACTATGATTTAATGTTACGTTGAAAAATAGCCACTTCAACATACGTCCCCAGATAATATAAAAATGAAAATAGGGACTGTAAAAAATAAATGCTTCTTTCTTTGTTAAATAGCTGTCAAACATTCACAATAGTATTGTAGTATTTCAGTAATACATACGTTTTAAACCATTTATGACATGATCATAGTTAAATGTAGATTTAAATTATAATGTGTAAATCAGAGTTATTACAATGACAATTACACGGATAGTTTATGGACTCAATGTATTATTTGACATTACAGAGCTGCAATATAAAAATACATTGTAATGTACATGTACATTTTGTACACCATATTTTTGTATTACTAACATCTGGGATAATCTGAAAGCAAATGATTCAATGAACCCTGGATGAGATGTTATTCTCCATGTGAGAACATACTTGAGGATTGCTGTGATGTTGGTCACGGTGGATGTTGGAGTTATAAGATGGTCACTCTCCTTCTGCTGCATTTCAGTGATAATCCCACAAAGTGTCGGGAAGCGACCCAGAATCATCTCCTCATTTTACTAATTGAAGTCTATGAGAACCTTTCAACCTTTAGTATAAAGACGACAGTGGCATCATCAAACGACAATGATGTCATGAGGTCTCCTGAGGTTCACAGCAGTGAACTCTGGCATCCCAGAGTCCTCCATCTCCAGATGTTTCTCCACTGTGCCTGTGAGTTGCTCCAAAGCATGATTGTCATCTTCCTTCAATGTATTAACGTTGGTGTGCTTGAGTTTTCCTCCTCCATGACATGTTTTACAATATTATGCATGCTGTTTGAAGGTACAGAAACAGATTTAGGGTATCATTACGCTAGGATAAGTTTGAGAATAAGTTTGTGATTTTCCTTCAAACTAAACTAAACTAAACTAAACTAAACTAAACTAAACTAAACTACCAAGAACAGGACTCAAGGGGGAGATGTGTGTTATTTGTACTCCTGAAGTTCCAATAAAGTTTTGAGTAAAAACTGTTCCCGTCTTTTCCGGTGACGTCACAGCCCGCCCCTCCCATTTTAAACCAGGGCGGGAATGTTTCTGTTTCATTCACTCGCTCCTTCCTCCAGTTCGCATCGCGCAGACGAGCCGATTAACGTCTCCGAACCTCTCAGGTCGCGACCAGGATGGTGAGAACTAAAGCCGACAGCGTCCCCGCGACGTACAGAAAAGGTACGGTTACAAAAACCACACAAGTCACGACCCCGGCGCGGTAATGGCGATTTAGTTGAGCGGCTGTGTGAGAGCAGAGTGGCGGTAACGGGCAGAACGGCCCGTTCTTCACCGGTTTAGGGCTTTAAAATGGCTACTGTTTAAAGGTTTTAGCCCTTTAACTTTTCGTCCCAGTTGCGCGTCGTTTAAATGTGTTGTTTTCAGCTGAATCCATAAATATTGCGTCAACCAGCTGCAGCTCCCGCCAACACGCAACCCGTGTAGGTGTTTGTGAGCGCGCGCAGGCTTCTTGCTCAATTACTCGATTTGTTTTTAAACGAATCCGGCGCCATTAACGTGAAGAATGTGACAGATAACTGAATGTACTTAATCTGACCGTGGGGAGAGGTGTCGTCACTCTGTTGTGCAGCGAAACGGGAAACTTTGCTTAGCTTCTGAGATCTGGCGCCAGTTTTGAGCGCCGCTGTGTCCTGAGCAGGAATCGAACCAAGCGACATTTAGCAAACTCAATGTTAACGTTGTTTCACTTCGAGTCTCATGTATGTGACGTTTAGCAGGTTACTGGAGCGGTCTGAGCTGCTCTTTCCCGGGAAATCCGGCTTATAATGCAGTGATTGTTGACCTATAGAACCAACATGGCGCCTTTGTGTTGTTTTTGGCGGATAGCAGTAATAAGATCATTTCAGACGTTGTTTACAGCTGCAGTTGCACACTTCAACACAAATCGTGTTCACATTCCTGGACTGTTTAATTGTTCCTACCTTTTATTGTGTGTTGTGTATTCAGATATCCTGATTGTGTGTTTTGTTGTTTTCCAGCTGTGGCAGCCACTGCACCCAGGAAGTCTCTGGGCTCCAGTTTAGCCAACTCAGCCTCTAGCAGCAGCAGCAGCCAGGCCACCACACCGGGTCAGTGAAGGAGAACAAGCATCAGTTTACTAACCTGACACATAGAGAAAAGATGCAGCGGAGCTCATTCTGTTTCCATTTCACAGCAAAGGGCAAGTATGCTGGCGGTAACCCGGTGTGTCCTCGTCCCACCCCCACCTGGCAGAAGGGCATCGGGGACTTCTTCGGCGGTCCTGGTCGGAAACCAGAGAAGGAGAACCAGCAACCCATTGAAGAGGATGATGAAGAGGCTGGAGGCAGCGGAATGTCAAAGGCCGCTAGGAAGTATGACAAACTGGTTACTGACATTTACACCATTTTATGGAAGCAGATTGAGGAGACTGCTTCTGTTTCTAAATCATTCATAAAAGAATTTGTCTGATTAAGTTTGTCTTCATCTTTTCAGATCCAGGCCGCTGCCTTCTGACAATGAGGATGAGTGAAGATGATGAATGACTGAAGGACAGAGCTCCAGTTGTCCTGTTGCTGCCCTCTGTGGTTTAGTGCCGTTTATATGATGTACATCTGTATATATTTACCTCTGAATTCACTTTGTATAGAAGTTCATTAAACTTGTTTTTTTATGTTTTTAAACTGCGCTTCCTTCTTTAAAATTGTTAAATGTTTGATGCAAAATGGTTATGTGGCGCGTTTATAAAGGCTCCGGTTAAATGGACTCACACGGTTGCTGCCGTTGCACCACCTAGTGGTTACTCGGAGAACAGCACTGCTTGGCTGCCCGGGAACTGGTGTCTTTAAAATGTGACAGGAAATCTGTTAAATTTCAATACGTCGGGGCAAAATAAGGTCATCTAAGACTCTGCTAAGGGGTGTATTTTGGACGAATGGCTTGAACGTCGGTAGCGTACTCATGAAACCTGATGTAAACACAACAGAATATCAAACGTCTTTCTACTAAGCTGCTCTTTGGACCTCTTTCTTTCACTTTCATCGCTTATTTTATTAACCCTTCTGCCGCAGAAACTTCCATAGAGAGCTGCGGCCTCATTTCGTTGTACTGAACCCCGCCCGCCCTGTCGCGAGGTTGAGAAGTAGAAAACAAACTCGTGCTACACAGCCTACGGATGCCCTGAACGGTCAAAAAGCCATGCTGGAAATGGCGCGACCCTGAGCGCAGAGAACAAGCTAATGCGTGTAAAGTTCGTCACTTTAAAAGTTTGTTTCACACATAAAATGAGACGCCTGTTAAACTCCCACACGGTGCGTTAGGTTTCCTCTTCCTCTGGTCCCGTCTTGTCCGCTGACAGTCTGATCTGTCTGTTAGCTTCACTCAGCTCGGGTAACAGTGTTTATGGAGACTTCTGTACATTTGGGACGTTGACCGCGGTGAGGATGACGGCTCGCTGCGGGCTCAGCTGGACCGTGGTGGTTCTGACCTGCCAACACACAGACAGCGTTTACTCCTTCCAGAGAGGTGAGCGGCCACTTACACCGAATGACCGGAGGAGGGCGCTGTGTGGACACAAACCTTACACTGAATTGTCAATGCGTCCCTGTTTAACTTCTAAGTGTGTGTGTTTGTGTGTTTTTAGAGCTGGAGTTGCGGCAGCAGCGTGGCTCTCTTTGTCAGCAGGCGTTGGTTCTGACTGTACGGGACCGCCAGGAGCCTCTGGGCAGTGGAGGAGCGACGCTCAACGCTCTGCTGGTGGCTGCTGAACACCTGAGCAACAGAGCCGGACACACTGTGAGTGAGGAGACACAAGAGTCTGAGATGTTAGACCTTCACAACTTAACAGCAATGAGCACCAGCACATCTTCAAGCTGTTGTCCCAGTCCACTGATAGCAGATGTGTTCCTCAGGTGGTGACGGCTGACGTCCTGGACGACGCTCACATCCTCATCCTGCACACTGTGAGTCCAGCAGCAGGACGCTTGCTCTCCTTCTCCGTGTCTTCCAAACATCCATACATCTGTTTGTTGTCCTGCAGGGTCGTGATTTCCCCTGGAGCTCCTGCAGCAGAGCGTTCTGCTGGATGCCTCGGGAGGAACCGGAGCAGAAGGTCCAGTCCCCGGTCTGCTGTGTGGATCTGCTGCTAGACTGCCTCAACAAGCAGGTCTGCCTGGAGTCTGGATCAGCTTTATAGATCTGTACTCCTGGTTCTGTCTCTCATACTGGGCTGGGGGATGGAACCTGAATGATCCCAGCAGGTGAATGGACCTCTGTTGTCTCTGTTTGCCTCGGTGCAGATCTGTCCTGCGTCTCCTCCTGGTGTTTGGGTCTGCAGCACAGACATGATCCTCACCGTACCGCCAGACTTCAGTGAGTCAACACACTTGACCTGCCAACACACCTGTGTAGTTACAACCACAGAGTACAAAGCTAGTGAGTGTGTGTGTGTGTGTTAGCCTTGTCTTGGGAGGGCTTCTCTGGTGTTCGGGTTCTGGCTTTACCAGGGGACGTCTCCTACGCAGCCAATCATGGAGTCTACCTGACCGACCCTCAGGTGAGCACTTGCACGCACACACACACGCGCACACACACACACACACACACACACACACACACACACACACACACACACACTTACACACTTACACACTTACACTGATTTCCACTATAACATATTCTAACTGTTGTTCTTCACAATCCTAGCCTTCACTGTGATGAATCCAGAGAGTTTGTTTTCTCCTGCAGGGTCGTGTCAAAGACATCATCTACAAGGGGACAGAGGAGCAGATCCAGCAAGCAGTGATGCCTGATGGGAAAGTGCCTCTGGTGTGACAAACTAAACACTGAATCTAAGTAAAAATAGGCAAAATGTTCTTAAAAGCTAAGCAGACTTTCCTTTAATTCCCTTCAATCCAGAGAGGAATACTTCTTCTTTCATGTCAGTGTTTGTGTCCATGTGACCTTTACTGGTGAAGTTCTGCTGGTTTCTCTCAGCCCGTTCCAGAGGGGAGCAGACCCGTGGTGTTCTGGTTCTGATTCTGCCTCCGTGTCCTGCAGGTGTCAGGTCCAGTCTTCTTCAGCAGGGACGTATCAGAGAAGTTGCTTCAGACTCACGTCACTCCTCCTCTGGACGGCTGCACCTACCTGGGCCTGGACTCTGGGGCTCCACCCCTCCAGGTACCCGTCTCCCTCTCCCCACCTGTCTGACTTATTGGTTAGATATTCTGCAGCTCTTCACTCTGTCTTCATCTCCTCGTTTTCCCTCAGATCTCTCTCTTCCTGGATGTGCTGAAGTGCCTCTGCTCAGATCAGACTCAGGATGGGTTTGTGAAGGAGGAGCGAGCCGGCTGCACGTCTGCCTCCGGGCCACAGGGGGCAGCGGTGAGGAGCGGCAGGGCGGAGCTGTGGAGGATTCTGAGAGGAACTCGGCTCAGTCTGGGTAAACATCTCTCTATGATGGAACTGAGGCTCACCAACGTCCTGTCCTCCTTGAGGTCCTCATCTTTGCTCTAATCTCCACAGTGCACGTCCCAGGTGGTCGCTATGACTACCTGACTCTCTCCGGAAAGCAGCATGTGGAGCGACTGAGCAGAGCCGGTACAGACAGAAACACCCTGTCTCACATCCAGGTGGGATCCACGTGTCTCAGGTCTCATACTGGGTAAGAGCCAATAACGCATCCAGCTTCCTGTTTCCTCCTCAGACGGAGGGCGCGGTGAGCGAGGGAGGCCGGGTGATCAACAGTGTTCTGGAGGGAGAGGTGACGGTGGCCACTGAGGCTGTTGTGCAACACTGCCACCTACAGGTCAGGAGATGAAGCTGTGCTCCATCAGGCAGCAGCAGCACAGTTTGCTTTGATCTCTGACCTCTGACCTCTCCACCAGGGTCCTTTGGAAGTCCCCACAGGTTGTTTGCTGTCCGGCCTGGAGTCGTCCACGTCGTCAAGTATCCGGCAGATGGCCCTGCCCCATGACATCATCATCCAGGGACATCGGATCGAGCTGGGAGAGCAGAAGCTGAACGTCTACACGGTGATGGGAGCGCAGGACGACCTGGAGGTGAGGACGCACAACACGTAACCAGGGTAACCACTTCAGCTCAGTGTCATCGTCCTCCAGACTGAGACCTTCCTCCTCCTCAGGTCTCCTGTGATGCCAGCGGCGCCTCCTTCCTCAATCAGGGGTGGAGCTCCTTCTACAGCCGAACTGGGATCCAGTAAGACTCCGCCCACTTCTTCACCTTTGACCATTAAGTGTTTGTTTGCTGGCTAATAACAGATATAACCTCTATGAATGTTCCTGCTCCTCTCAGGCCAGAGGAGCTGTGGATCAGAGGAGAACAGCGCTCCCTGCTGGAGGCTCGGCTCTTTCCCGTCCTCCATCCCAGAGGAGGAGCTGTGGGCCTGGAGGGAGGCGTCCACTGGCTGCTGGGGGGTGTGGGCTCAGCGGGGAGGTGGAGGGAGGCCTGGAGGCTCTCCTTAAAGGAGGTCCTGTCACTCACCCATCAGGGGGCGGAGCTCCGATGGAGGGAGGAGCTACTTCTCCTGGCCGGGAGGAGGAGGGTGATCCACGCTCTGGCTAATCGCTCAGACGCCTGCCTGCTGCCTTGCTTCAGGGCCGCTGTACTGGGAGGCCAGCAGGGGGAGCTGCTGCTCACTCTGGACAGCAGTGAGTTACAGGCAGAAATGTACAAATAGACAACTTAATAAAATCAAAATGAATAAACAGTTTTGTCTCCAAACATCACTCTCAGTTGCAGCAGGTGGCCGGGCTGAGCTGGGGGCGGGGCCTAACCCAGGGGCGGAGTCTGGGGCCGAGCTGGGCGTGGCCGCTCGCTGTCTGTCTTGCATCGCTGACGTGCTGGTGTGTATGGCGGGAGGAAGAGGAGGGCTGAGGAGCGGCCCAGCTGCTAACCAGGCCTGGAGGTCTGCTTACGCCCTGCTGGAGGAGGGAAACCTGAGGGGAGGGGTCTCTGCCCTCGCTATGGAGAGAGCTCATTGGCTGAGCAGGTGAGAGAGGGCGGGGCTTTAATGTCTTCTGCATCTTTATGTCAGTTCTAAACACAATAACTTGTCTCTGACTGCCCCCTACAGGCCGGACCTGCTTGTTCGGGCCGCAAGACACTATGAGGGTGCGGGCCAGGTGCTGCTGCGACGGGCTGTGATGTCATCACAGCAGTTTATCTCCATCGGTCAGGGGGAAGTCCCACCTCTAGAGGAGTGGCAGGAAGTGGAGTGTCCGGCCCGACTGGACCTGGCAGGTGAGCCAGGTGAAGGTTATGATTGTTCTCTAAACTGAGTAAAATATTAACAGTGATCTGACGTCAGGTGGCTGGAGCGACACTCCGCCCATCGCCTTTGAGCTCGGCGGCTCGGTCACCAACATTTCTGTGAGGGTGGATGGGAAACGTCCCATCGGGGCCCGAGCCCGCCGCATCAGAGAGCCGCACCTCCTACTGGTCAGCCACAACGGGGGGCGTGACTCTGGTGTTTCCATAGAGACGCTGTGCAAAAGTCTGGATGACCTGAAAGACCACTGTCAACCACATGCACCAGGTAACCATGGTTACTGTGGGACAGAGAGGAATGTAATGAGTTGTTTTGGCTAAATTTGTGTGTGTGTGTGTGTGTGTGTGTGTGTGTGTGTGTGTGTGTGTGTGTGTGTGTGTTTGTGTGTGTGTGTGTGTGTGTGTGTGTGTGTGTGTGTGTGTGTGTGTGTGTTGTAGGTGCCTTGTTGAAGGCGGTGTGTGTGTGCAGCGGTCTGGTGCTTCTCTCCTCCCAGGATCCTCTGGAGCGTCAGCTGATGGAGCAGTGGGGAGGAGGGGTGGAGCTTCACAGCTGGTCAGCCCTGCCCACAGGATCAGGACTGGGTCAGACCTGAACCACAGCTGAACACACAGTACAGTACAAACACACACATTCAAAAATTGTAAACACAACTCCCTGCTGTCTAACCTGCAGGTACCAGCAGCATCCTGGCGGGGGCGCTGCTGGCTGCTGTGTACAGATGTACGGGCAGAACCTACAACACCGACGCCCTCATTCACGCTGTGCTGCACCTGGAGCAGATCCTCACCACAGGTCTGTCTGTCTGTCTGTCTGTCTGTCTGTCTGTCTGTCTCTTCATGTCTCCTCCGCCCCTCTGGATGTTCTGAAGCTCCTCTCTTTCATGGACAGGTGGAGGCTGGCAGGATCAGGTGGGAGGTCTTGTGGGCGGAGTCAAGGTGGGTCGTTCCCGTGCGTCCCTGCCCCTGCGGGTGGAAGTGGAACATCTCAGGCTTCCAGACAACTTCCTGCTTTCTCTTGAACAGCACCTCCTGCTGGTTTACACAGGCAAGACGCGCCTGGCACGCAACCTGCTGCAGGTCCGTCTGGGGTTAGATATGATATGTATTCAGCTTCTGTGATCTGTTGATGTTGATGATGGTCGTGGCGTCTCTCTCCAGGACGTAGTGCGTAGCTGGTACAGCCGCTTGCCCTCCATGGTCCAGAACGCCCAGCAGCTGGTGGCCAACTCAGAGGACTGTGCCAGAGCGTGTTCAGAGGGTGAGGTCATATAACACAACCTCACATACACAAACACGTTCCCCTTCAGTCCAGGTCAGTCACTCCTGCCCTCATCCTGTCTGTCCAGGCTCTCTGTCCAGACTTGGACTCTGTCTGGATCGCTCGTGGCAGCAGAAGAAGCTGATGGCTCCTGGCTGTGAACCGGCCTCAGTGAGGGCCATGATGGAGGCCCTGAGGCCCCTGGTCCTGGGTCAGAGCCTGGCTGGGGCTGGAGGAGGGGGCTTCCTCTACCTGCTGACCCGGGAGCCTCAGCAGCACCAGGCAGTGCTGGGGGTCCTGAACAACACGCCAGTAAGCACAGAGAGCGCCCGGGGTCAGAGGTCAAATATCATTGATTAAGGTCATTGATATTTGAGTGTTAAGAAAATTTGAAAGTGATATATGAGCTTGTTCCTGTCTGATCGATTAGTTACCATGGTGATATTGGGTCTGTCCTTTAGGGCCTGGGAGACTTCAGCGTTCACTCAGTGGAGCTGGACCTGGACGGGATCACAGTCCTGCTGCCACGCTGAGGACACACACACACACACACACACACACACACACACACACACACACACACACACACACACACACACACACACACACACACACACACACACACACACACACACACACACACACTATAAATATGATGACAGTGTATTATGACGTGATTGTCTGTGTAATAATTTGTAAATCGTGAATTGATCAATACACACTTTTATATTTGTATGAATCTGTGTTTTGGTCTGCTGCTGTCACAATAAGTCAGACACTTCCAGTATAACATGTTTAAAGTTTATTATTTTCCTCTTAGTGATGTGAGAACACAGAGGAGAAACACTTAAATACTGTGAGGATGAAGTCACTGAGCAAGGATTCATTTTGGGATTTATTCATACTTTCTCCCCAAAATTTAGAGTAAAAATCAAATCAAATATCCAGAGCTTCAATCACCTGATCAGCTGGCAGAAAGTATGAAGATCAAACATGAAACATAGATTTAAGAGTTCACCTTTATGAAATGTGAAGCAATAACAATTAACAATAATAAAAACATTCATTAGATATTATAATGCAATCTTGACTGTCTTGTTAGTTGCCAGTATATAGATTATAATGTTTTTATTATTACAGCCAGTTAATGTGTCCATCCTGAACCTTTCAGAGGAGCAAACACTCAGGCAGAGGAGCTGAGGCAACGCGACCTCACTGCCACCGTTTCATCTCCTATGGAATTATAAACAGTATGTGGTCCAATCTGCCGCCTCTGGCACCGATCTGGAGCAGCAGGCAGCTTCAGCTTCAGTCTTTAAATCACATAAATGTCCATCAGCAGTCGCTCGCAGGTTTCAGTCTCTTATTTCCCAGCGACCACAGACAGCTGGTCTCTGATTCGTCCCAGTCCGTCCAGTATGGTGTCCAGAGACTCCCGGCTCAGCTCCACCGTTACCGCGGAAACCGACTCGCCTCCTGCTGCCGGACACGCATCCGCCATCTGCAAAGAACACATCACACACACACACTCACGTCACCATACAGGTAAAACTGCAGATCATCACAAACAAAACAACAGATTGTTTACATACGAACTTGCTCATTTCTCTAAGTTGTGTCATTGTGTAGATGTTTGTGCTTCTCTTCAGGTCTGTAGGTCTTTGAATGGACCCTGATGGATCCATGAAGTTCCTCTACATGAAGCTAGAGGTAAGGTTGCATACTAATATGTTGACCTTTGACCCTAGACACCAACCTTGAGCTGGACCAAGCAGGTCGGGACGGCCATGCGACTGACCGAGTCTGAGGCCGTCACCATGTCCACTCTCCAGTCCAGTTCCTTCAGCTGGGGGAGGGAGACTACACACACACACACACACACACACACACAGATTAGAGCCTAACACACACCTGCCAGCAGTAAGTGAACTAAACTAAGATATAATAGAAACGTTGATCTGCTCACTTTGATGGCTGAGGGCCTCTGTTCTCCAGGTCGGACTGTAAAGACGTCAACAACATTACAGATTAGAGTGACATCACTTTTAACTGACAACTAACCTGAAGATGTTTTCACTCCATTCTTTCTGTTCTTTACATTGATATGAATATAACCAGTTTCTCCAAATGCATTGTGGGTATTTAGAGATTGATAAAGCGAGACGGACCAACAGGAGCGAGTGTGAGTGTGTGTGTGTGCAGCTGACCTCTGCTCCAGCAGGATCTTGGTGATCAGGTTCTTCAGACTGGAGTGGAAGGAGTCAGGAAAGAGAGCGAGGATCTGATCAGGAGAGCTGAGGTTGTGGAAGAGGACGTGGCGAGACAGGGTGTGCAGAGACTGGACCAGCTGGAGGACACACACACACACACACACATCAGATGGACTGGCCACAGGCTGAAGATGAGACATCACACACACACACACACCGGCGTTTGTGTGGTACCTGAGTTGCCTGGGCGACGGGGATGCTGAACGTGGCCGCTGTAGTCTCAGCCAGGCGTCGACTCGGAGCTCCATGACTCTGGACGCACACGTCCCTCACAGCGTCTTTAGAAGGCGCCTGAGGACACAAACACCGCTCAGGATCACCACCAGGGGGCAGCACAGGCAAGTGCATCCAAACAATGAGCCAACATGACGAATAACAAAGAATTTAAATATAAAAAATGCTCTGAATCAAACCAAAACTATTTGATTTCAGAAAAATGCTGACTAGTTTAACTTAATTTTAGGATGAAATAAGGCTGGAGAAGATTAAACAGCTGTACTGAGTCTGACCAACAGGCTAAAGCTGCAGAGCGTCACAACAGAGAAGAATCACAGATAGTTTGAAGTTGATTATTTTGGTCATTTATCAAATATCAACACCAGAAAAGTTGTTAATTGTCACTTATAGATTCTAAGCTGAAACTCGACTCTATTATTCAGCATTAAACTAAAACCATGCGGCCCAACAACAGCTGATCAGCTATTACAGTTATCGATCTGTCGGATTAAAACGCTGTGCCTTCAAACTGCTGAGTGATAAATACCTTTAGAAGAAGCTGTAAGTTGGTGAAATGTTCGCTGGCGACAACCGCAGCCATGATGACACGTGACATACGAGCGGGTCACGTGACAGGACGGCAACGGCCCCGTTTAAAAAAAATGAAATAAAACTTTATTTATATATATCTGTATTCTGTAAAGAATAACCTTAATAAAATCGAATTTATGTCGTTTTAATAGATAAACTTTATTCCTAGATTTTGATTAAAACATCTATCTTTCATTTGTCAAATTTATCCAATTTCTTTTTTTGTCTTTTATTCCAGAGCTCCTTTTAATGTTTAATGTTTTATGATGTGTTTGGTCACTACACTGACATCAGATATCACTGACACCACCTGAAGTCTGATACATAATGAGGCATATTCATAACGATCACATAACAATAAGCAGTCTGTAGTTACACAGTTGTGAGTGTGTGCACATAGAGACCGTGTGGTCATATGGCTGTAACTGTGACGCCACGTGACCTAAACAATCTAAACATACACATTTGATCAAATTGATTATTGATTGCTGAGTAATGTGATGAGTCTAAAACCACAACCTGACAGTGAACGAACCTCAAACTAAACACGTCTCTGAGCAAACTATGATATATGAGAAATGAATGTAGTGAGGGAATAAAATATCATTTAATAAATCCACACGATAAAATTAATGTTTTCTAATTATACTGATAATAATAATATGTAGTAATAATATATAAATACCTTGTCCCTTGGATGAATAGACATTTAACTGTACGATTAAAAACAAAGCATATTTTGAAAATGTTGAAAACAATTCGTTAAATTTCTTAAATGAATGTAATAATGAGAACCCTGTAATCTGTATTAGTAATAATCTTTTTTCATCAAGACAACGTGGTTCTGATCAACACTCGGGTCCCGGTGGTCCAGGCCGGTGGGGGGAGCAGCGGCTCTGCGGGGGAAGAAGCCGCTCACACGGGATGAAGTCCGCCAGCTCTGCCGGTACTCGGTGAGGTCCTCGGTGCCCGGTGAGGAAGATGTCTGTGTCCGGGATGAAGAAGCAGCTGCACAAAGCCAGCCAGGTAACCGGGACTCACCGGACCGAACCGTTCCGTTTATTCCAGGCCCGCTGTTGGAGCTGTAACGTTCGGCTGGTCGGTGCGTCACAGGGCCGGAGGCACGAAGCTCCTCCATCATAACGATCCACTCAGTCAGCAAAGTGTTTATACCTGCGATCATGTTCTTATTAGGGATATTACTGCTGCTACACACACTCACGCACACACTAATACTCCAGCTGCTGTATTAACTGAACTGTTCATACAACAACACTCTAACAATGTTACAATGATCTGTGCTGCTACTTTTACTACTATTGGCTTTAATAAACATCATATTAAATTGTAGCACACCACAAGATGTACTGATGTGTGATGCCTCCACTGGTGCTGTTAGTGCCTCTGTTACACGTATTTGACTGTACTTTGTTACTGTTATGACTGCAATAACACTAAGTGCTGTGTACTCCACTCCTCCTTCTACCTCTCATACTTTTATTACTACTATAACTACTTATTGGTTCTGACTACAGCCATTGCTGCTGTTAAAATAATTAGTGACGTATCTTTCCAGCTGCTGAATGAGAGGCTGATGGGAGCTGAAGGAACCAAGATGGATGAAGACTTCCTGAAGATGGAGAAGGTGAGATGGAGCGCTCCACTCTCTCTGCTTAGGACAGAGGACAGAGACAAGCTGACTCTCTCTCTTCTCTCTCTCTCTCTCTCTCTCTCTCTCTCTCTCTCTCTCTCTCTCTCTCTCTTCTCTCTCTCTCCGTCCCTCAGAGCACTGAGGTCCTCCACTCTCTGTTGGTTGAGCTGCTGTCTAAGACCACAGAGTTCCTCCAGCCAAACCCAGGTACAGAGTGAAACTTTGATCATACTCATAATACTGCTCCAGCTGCAGTGCAGTGGACTCGGACATTGTTATAGAATATCTGGCGTCTCCCTTCGTCTTTGTGTTTTGGCAGCATACAGAGCTAAACTGAGCATGCTCAACACAGTGTCTCGGATTCGAGGACAGGGGAGGTCGACGGGCTACCCGCAGACAGAAGGCATGCTGGGAGATTGTATGTTGCAGTACGGCCAGGAGCTGGGAGCCGCCTCTGAGTTTGGTATGTTCACAGTTCAACACACAGCAGACGCATGAGCAGCTCCACAGAAGGCTTCAGGTCCATCCAGTGTGTCAAGTCAAGTGATACCTGATTGGGGTTGTGTTTCCTCTTGTGTTCAGGCGGCGCTCTGGCTGGTGTGGGTGATGCTCTGCAGCAGGTGTCTCAGGCCCGGGACACTCTGGATGTCAGTGTCAAACGCTCCTTCATCGACCCCGTGCAGGAGCTTCATAACAGGGAGCTCAAGGACATCAGGGTGAGGATGCACCACCGTCACTGCACATATGATGCTTTATCATACAAATATTTAGTTTACCAGCAACCAGGCTTGAACTTTCTGAGCCTTTGTGCCTGATCCTTGGTCTGATGATGTGATTGCTTCCTCAGTTCCAGCTGAAGAAGCTCCATGGTCGTCGGCTGGATTTTGACTACAAGAGGAGACGGAGAGGGAAAGTCCCTTTGGCCGACATCCAACAGGCCTGGGAGAAATTCATCACCTCCAAGGAGCTGGCAGAGAGGAGCATGTTCACCCTGCTGGAGAACGACGTGAGTCAGGTTTAAACCCTGTGGAGGTGTAACAGCAATGCTCCGCTAAAAAGGACCATCAGTTATAATGAGTACAAAGAGTTAAAATGATCACCATGTCAACAAAAGAGTGAATGATTTCTTTTTTGTTTGTTTGCCTGATATTGCAAGATGATCAGCCTTGTTAGGGGATCAATCATATTTCACTAACTGTGTCTTCCTGCAGGTGGATCAGCTCATTCGTCTGGCAGCTCTGTTCAGTGCACTGCTGGAATTCCATCGCCATGCCCACCACACCCTGCAGGGTCTCCATGGCAACCTGCAGGCCAGGTGAAACTGCTTTGAAGTCTGGTTGTCCTGTGCTTAGTTCCTGCTTCCATCTAGTGTTAACAGGGGAGAAACTTATGATTATTATGTCCTTAAACATAATCTGCTTCTCCACACTGATCACCTTTAAGTGAATATTTTAAAGTAGTTGTCTGTAGTTTAAATTGTCTTCATCATGTTGGTAAACAGGCTGACTGCTGCCAGTAACAGACCGGACCGACGGTTCCGATCCAAAACTATCCGAGTCAGGACAGAGCATAATGGCAGCATTGGATTCTACCACCCCCGCTCCATCACAGCCACCATGACCTCAGGTTGTATCATGGAGAAAGAAAATGCATCTGGACTTCTCTTCACCTTAAAGCTCAACATGACATCGAGTGTTGTCCCATGTGTTTGTCTTAGGAGAGCAGATCACAGTCGTACCCTCCAGACCGGCCAGTCCCACCCCCTGTGACAGTGAGTTACATCTGGAAATCCCTTTTTCACAAAATAGAGTTTCAGACCAGGATTTAAGTTCATTCTAATGTAGATTTTCTTGTGCTTTATGTGTTTTTGCATGTTTTTATCACTTCATTGTTTTCCAACCTGTGAGTTCTGGATGAACTCCTCTGCAGCCCCTCTGTGTCCTCTGAACATTCATGTCTTTGTCTTCTCTCCTTCTGTCTTTCTGTCTCTCATCCAGCTGATGGTGACGTTGTCCTGGATCAGCCTTGTTGCCGGGCGCTGTACTCTTTCAGGCCAAACCACGAGGGCGAGCTGGGCTTCAGCAAGGGCGACCTCATCATCCTGACCAGTCAGATGGATGATAACTGGTACGAGGGCACGCTGGGCAGCCAATCGGGATTCTTTCCCATCAGCTACGTGGATGTCCTGGTGCCTCTCCCGTTGCCGTGACAACACGCGAAGCATCAACATGGGTGACCTTTGACACTGAACTCAGTAATCAGATTTTAAATGCTGATCTGATTGTGTTTGGCACTCTGCCAGACAATATGCAACTGTTCTGCTTCTTACTTGCACTTATTCCTGAGTTTGTTTTTTGGGAAGAGAGGCCATAGTTAGTTTCTACCTTTCAGCACTTAAGTCACTGATCAGGTCCTAAATCTGCCATCTCAGTAAACCAGTGTGTTTCTCTTTAAGACCTTTAGCTAAAGCTCTCGTTATTTACTATTCACGCAATTCCATTTACATCAGGGAAATAAAAAAAACGTAGATGCCGATTCAGGAATGATCAAAATAAAGAATCTCATAGTGGGTTAGAATCCTGAGTAAGAAATCATCCTTCCTTCATTTTCCTCCATTTCAAGTGAAGAAATCTGGAACTGAAAACAAACCTGCAACAAAAAATGCTCTCTGCAACCTGTGAAGTCATGTGATCTGTAGCTAACACGGTCCAGAGGAGAGCGAACACTAACAGTGCATGCACTCAAAGCAGTGATAGTGTAACTTGTTTGTAGGACAGAAACTTAAAAGGGATCAGACTCAGGTCAGAGAAATGATATTTAGCCAAAGACTCCAAACGCCAATCAGTACCCCTGGACTGGAATACTCTTTGTTTGGAGATTCAGTTTGTCCTAATATCGTTAAACGCAGGTTATTGTGGAAAAATGCACAAGCACAATAACAATAGAAATGATGGAAGCCATGAGGTTGCACACACACACAGTGTCCCGTACACACAACACAGCTTTTAGGGGATAATGACGCCGACTCCATTTATCTAGTTAAATGCGACGTCTTTCTGAGTAAATATGTAAGTAATCATCTATGACTGCAAGCCATGTGTGGCAGCCCTGGTGCCTTTGGGGCCACCTGGGGGCCGGGACACAGGGATGTGAAAGGTTCCCTAAGAGAACCTTCATGAAACTTGATATTTAGTGGGAAGCACATGTCCCAGTGTTTATCACATTCATGACAATTTAAGACTTTAAGACTTTAATAACTGTGGCAATATAAATGTGATCATTTTGAGCCACAGTGATTGTACAGTAACAGATCTTACAGCTGAGTGATGTTCTGATGTGCGTTCCTCTGCTTCTCTCCCTGCTTTAGTAAAGAAGAGTTCACCTGATCTACTGTAAGCTATAGACTAGATTATTAACTGTTTAATGAATATTCTGGTGACCTTGGTTCAGTGTGTGTCTGTGTGTGTGTGTGTGTGTGTGTGTGTGTGTGTGTGTGTGTGTCTCATGTTTATTGTATTGATTCAGGGTCAATATACAGTAGTTTCAGGCAGCTGAATCTTTTAGATGCCTCTTTTAGAGTGATGGACATGGTAATGTCACTTCATGTTCGTAGTAAAAAAAAATGTCATCATATATTCAGGTATTAAGTGAATGTTTGCCTCTTAAAATACCTTAAGGAGAAATAAGTTGACTTCTTGGGTCTGTTCACCTGCACCTTACACACTGCATGGACGATGATTTCATGAGTCAGACTCGATGTTCTAAGCGTGTTTCCCTTTTCAAACAGGAATGTACAAATGTTTGTTCCAGCACAATGTTGTGGAGCTGAGGATCACTTAGCATGTGTCACGGCAATAACGTCTCTCTGTCATCAATCAATGAATGTTTGACGTTCCTCAGTTGTTCCTCAGTAAATTCTCTCAGTCTACACCTGGCTGTGATCTCTGTTTGAACCTGGTACAGATCAGAAATTGCTGCTGAATGAGTTGAGAACTAAAATGTCATGTAAGAAAACGTGTGTGTGTGTGTGTGTGTGTGTCCTGCTGAAGTCGTTGGAGCCTAAATCAAAATACAAATTAATATTCTATGTAAGAAATAGGATGTAGCGGTTTAGTTTGGTTTGGATGCACTTTTATCAACCAGAATATTTCTGATGTTACAATGTCATTTATTAAAAAAAACATACATTAAATTAGTTAATTGTTAAGTTATTATCATAAGCAGTCGTAGTAGTAATATATAAAAGTAAGCTACAAAGCGTAACAAACTTAAAACCGAGAGACAGAGAGGGGGGTGTTGTTGTAGTTTCCATCTCCAGTCGACAGAGGGCGCTGAAGCTTTGCCTTCTCCTTTCGAATTTCCGCTTGCGCATTTAAACTTCCACCGGAAGTCTGCCCGTCCTCTTCTACCAGGCCGATCCAACATGGTGGGTACATTTCACATTCACACTTCAACTATCTAACTCAATCCTTCCATTGTAACGCTTAATTTGCGCCGCTCGCCTCGGCCCCGGTGACCGGACAGTGTGATACATCTGAATCTGTCGGTATTTATGTAAGACTGTGCCGGTTGAACGTTTTATCCCGGATTTTGTCCCCGGCGGGCAGCGGAGAGAAGCTGCCGTCGTGCTGAATGAACCACAGGGCTCATTCGTTTTTCTACCACGGTAGTAACCGTCAGCTTCAGGGCAACGCAGCCGGTACCGAGTGTGTGGACCGAACCTGCGAACATAAACGTTAGAGTCCTGTTCCGCGCTGAGCTCCGGTTAGCTTGGAGGCTAACCCGAATGTTAGCTTCGCTGATGCAAACGTAGCTCGAACGTTTGTTACCTTCATCACCGCAGGAGCCCCATACCTCCACCCGGGCCGCTCAGCTGCAGCCCGATTGACCTGGAAATATGTCCAGGTTCATTGGTTACCAAGGGAACCTGTGATTTCTTTAATATTCTGTCTATAAGCGCAGTGATAAGTGTTCAGCACAGGTTAACATGAACACCGCCGGATTTGAATCGCGTTCTCTAGAGGCCGAATTGTTCTTTATCAAATTCAGCTTAGCTCATCTATGCACCGCCGTTTGTACACAAGACCCATTACTTTGCTGTCCCCTTGTCTCATGGTCCATAATTGACTGTGCCTTTGTGTTTGCGTCTGCAGGGACGCGTCAGGACTAAGACGGTGAAGAAGGCCGCCCGGGTCATTATTGAGAAATACTACACCCGGTTGGGTAGCGACTTCCACACCAACAAGAGGGTGTGTGAGGAGATCGCCATCATTCCCAGCAAGAAGCTCCGCAACAAGATCGCGGGGTGAGTCCCACACTGTCTCCGCTCTTATTGATCCTGTATCGAAAGTGACCATGGCTCTGCTGTGTCCAGGTCATTGATAGTACAGGGAGATAAACCTGAGCGCTTTCCCTGTGTTTGCTGGAAAACTCATTCCTGACGAACCCTGTTGCTCTCATACACTCCAGTTAAAGTCTCATCTGATCTCAGTGTTAATGAACTGTAGGGGTTAGGTACTGAACACGTCCAGCCAGAAGGGTTTGAGGCCTGTGATGGTTTGCCTGCTTCATGAGACAGAGGTTTGTAGCTGTGCTGAGCCTCCAAGAAGCCTAACCGACCTCTGCCTCATCTGTGTTTGCTCTCTCATCAACATTGTAACTCTGCAGTCAGGCTTGATTGGTCACTGCGCTGCTAATCAACATGATTTGTTATTGCCAAGGTGATGTGCTCCTTCTCATAAGAGGGTAGTGTCTGCAAAGATTCAAATACAGATCTATAGGAACAAGATGGAACGTTCATCTGCAGCTTAGTCAGAGGAGCTGCATTCTGCTGTCATGCATGGATTTGTCTCCTCCTGTGTGTGTGTGTGTGTGTGTGTGTGTGTGTGTGTGTGTGTGTGTGTGTGAGTGTGAGTGTGTGAACATGTCCTCACTGTGTTTGTTTGTCTGTTTCTGCAGGTATGTGACCCATCTGATGAAGCGGATCCAGAGGGGACCAGTCAGAGGAATCTCCATCAAACTGCAGGAGGAGGAGAGGGAGAGGAGAGACAACTACGTGCCAGAGGTCAGTGTGAAGAATGAATGTAGCTGCCGCCTCAGGTAGTAGCCTGCAGGTCACTGTAGGGAGGCGATGTATCTGAAGGTACAAGGATCAGGAGGGGGTTCACACTGATCTGATTTAAAGTTCAGAGAGAAATACCCTTTCTGATAATGATCAGTTTGAATTGACATCATGTTGTGTGTTGTGGTGGTGCTTTAGAGATCATGAGCAATGAGACCTCATGTAGCTTTAGTATGAAACCTTGGTAAGATGTTCCTGCAGATGAGCTCCCACACTTCCTTTCTCAGTCTTCTGCCTCACCGCACACTTGACTTGTGGCGGTCTTTATATGATGGCACCAAACTATCCGTCCATACAATGTTAAGGAGAAACATTGATTGGCCGCATGTGTGTTGAGATGTCCTCATGCTGCAGGAGAGTGCTGTGAAGGATCTTTGTGGTTCTTAGTACTATGAAAGATGGTCACCACTGCAGGGACAGGAGTCAAAGCTGAGACTCCTTCACTGATCAATGAGTGTGTGCATGCTTACAAGCTTTAGCAGAGAAAACCAGCAACAGGCTTCTCAAGTGAACTCGCCTCATCAGAGAGCTCTGAATGGGGATCTGGTAGATTGTTACCTACATGAGTAATTATAGGACACGTTACAGGAGATGAAGTGTCAGGAGGAAGCGTTTAGGTTCTCTTGATGCCGTTTGTGACCATAAACTTGTCCTGTATCGAAAGTGGCCATGGTTTTCTGGTTGCCAGGTCATTGATAGTACAGGAATATAAACCTGTGAGCCTTTCCCGTGTTTGAAGGATAATCTGTTCCTATCAGACCCTGGCGCTCCCAGACAAACAAGTATTCTGCTCCAGTTGTGTTGATCGACCCTAACCTGCTCATCTTTCTACTGAATTCATCAAATGATTGCTGAACGTTTGTCTTGTGTGCAGGTTTCCGCTCTGGACCAGGAGCTGATTGAAGTTGATCCAGACACAAAGGAGATGCTGAAGCTGCTGGTAAGACTCAAGGCGTGTGGAGACGTCAGGCTCATCGTCCTCACGCTGCAGTTTGAGCATCTTTATAAAAGACCTCAGAGCTTTGTTGTAATTAATTATATCACTACCAGGAGAGATTTATTCTGTTATGATGAGCAAAACTAATTAAGCACCTAAAAATATATTAATTTATCACTTTAAATAGGACCTGGTGGAAGCTTCTAGGTCCTGATATGATTCATACTGTTTGATACTTGAACGGTTGAACTCTAATGCTCTAATAATTCAGTCTATAAGAAGAAGTAAAAGTTAAACTGCATTTTGGTCCTTAAAGCTCAGAACACCTCAAAGGTGGACTAGAGCTATCTCGTAGGTCTTAAGGCGTCTCAGCCTTTACTCGTCCTGTATCGAAAGTGGCCATGGTGTTCTGGTTGCCAGGTCATTGATAGTACAGGAATATAAACCTGAAAGCCTTTCCCGTGTCTGAAGGAGTCCTTGTTCCTCTCAGACCCTGGCGCTGTCAGACAGTTAAACCTTCACATGTTCCTCACCTCTTCTGCATGATGTCATGGTCTCACTGTTCTCTCCTTGTCTTCTCCAGGACTTCGGCAGTCTGTCCAACCTGCAGGTCACCCAGCCCACCGTCGGCATGAACTTCAAGACGCCCCGAGGGGTCTAGATGTAAAGTATCTTACTAATAAAAACCTCTGGAAAACTCCTCACGTGTGCTGGGCTGTTTGTTGGAGACCTTACTGCTGGAATTGAGATTTCCAAGACAAAGAAATGAGATCTAATAAAGACGGTTTTTGCCTTGAATGTATTTATTCTACGTTTGTGAGGCTCATTTTGTCCCTCAGGCTTTAGTGATTTAAAGCAACAAACATAAACATGAAAGGCCTGTTTGAATCTGCCTCCTGTATGAGGTGAGCTAGTGTTCTTCATTCTAATCTGTCTGACCCGGTTGCCTGTATAAGGGTCAGAATATAGAAACAATTAGAACACACATTCTTACATACCAGCTGTTACCATGGTGTCACATCAGCTCCTGACAGACAGGATGTGCTGGGTAATGTTGGGGAGACCTGAACATCTCTGAGATCCAGAAAGATGAAGAGGAATCTTGACTCGGCATCATCTCCCAGTCCCAGTGTATCTGAGGACAGAAACACAATGTGACATGACCAAGCGTTTCACTGAGTGTTCTCAGTACGCATGTGCAAACTGCGAGAACGAACGTGTTTCCGTGTTGACAGAACTATCAGTGTTACTCTTTGGTTGTTTACCTTCCAGAGTCGGTGTAGGGACTCAACAGGCCCCTGGGTGTAAACATGGACTCATCTCACCACAAACAACTCGAACCATAAACTGACCTTAAAGCTTCAGTCCGTCTTGCCTGTGAACTCGCTGACGTCACCTTGTTTGTGCCGTGTTCTCTGGAGGCTGAAGGTCGTTCTGGAAGGTAGGTTTGTTCTCCGTTTCCCTCACGGTTACCCGCTGCTCAGTCGCAGTATGCAAGGCGCGTCTGCTTGATTCTAAATGTAAAACCAATCGCGTTTTGTGCTGTCGGTTCTGATTTCAGCTTCGAAACGAACACGCCGCTGCACGCGCTCTGCACATTCTTCGACTTTATTAGCGTCAAAGTCTTGCGCATTTTGTGACATAATGAGCCATAACAACGGTCAGAGTGTTAGAGTTCACTTTGAATAAGAGTTCATGTTAGCTTCAGGTGAAGTTATTGAGGCTGCAGTCTCAGAACTTTAAAACTAACTCGAGCCGACAGATCGCCTGTGGGGGCGCTGTTTGACCATGTCAACCCTGCACTCCAATAATGATTTTATTTGTATAGCGCCTTTAACAGCATTTTACAAAGTGCTTTGACGGATAAAACCAAACAGGAAATGCAGGCAATAAACAATGAAAGATCAAACACAAACAGGAGGACAAACAAACAAATAAAATGGCCTCAACTTTGGCAATAGAGTTCTGTGAAATCTCTTTTTTTTCAGCTCGTGCCTGTGCTGGGATGGCCAACCCTCTGCGGGCGGAAGTGGTTCGACTGTATAAAAATGTAAGTTGTCAATTGACGTACACACACACACACACACACCCACGCCGTCTCCTCCAAGCATCATCTGTAAATAACACCTGTCTTCCTCCCTGTGCCGCTCTGCAGCTCCTCTACCTCGGCAGGGAGTATCCAAAAGGTGGTGACTACTTCCGGGATCGTCTGCGAGCGGCGTTCATCAAGAACAAATGTGTGCAGGACCCGGAGCAGATCAAGGAGCTGATCGCTCGAGGGGAACACGTGACCAGAGAGCTGGAGGCACTCTACTACCTGAGGAAGTACAGAGCCATGAAGAAACGATACTACGAGGACTGAATGACACGGAGAGTGTGTGTGAGAGCTTCATCCAGCTAGGAACCACACACACACACACACACACACACACACACACACACACACACACACACACACACACACACACACACACACACACACACGTGTCAGCCTCCATTAGTTGTCTCTGGCCTCCGCCCTGTAAACGTTACAGTGTAAAGGGTCACTATGATGCTTTAGTAGATTGATATTTCTGAACCGTTGACTGGCAAAGTTCTGCAAGGACCAGAACTTGTTTTTTTGTTGACAATTGGTCCTCCTTCTGGGTCAAACCTGGCCTGCAGGAGGGATGACCTCCACCCTTACGCCTCTGAAGCCCCCCCTGTTGTCTAAAAGCACAGATTGTGAACTAAATTGACTCTCTAGCTCAAAGGCTCTTAGAGAGCCTGTGAGCCACTCGCCCACTCAGGATGCAATCTTAAATCTTATATTATGAATAAACTTGAATGATTGGACTTCTGTCATTCATCCTTCATTCCTGCCAACTGAATCATCTCTGTTCTAAAGTTTGTCAAATCAAATCAAATGGACTGTTTGGAGGTGTTGACAACATCAAACTAACCGCCTCTTCTAAACGTTGATTTAACCAAGAGAGAGTATTTGCCTCAACATAATTCTGTCCGGAAGGGGACAGCATTTCACCGCAAACGCGTCGACTCAGGTCCGTTCGGTACAGAAGAAGAGCGACTTCCTCTGCACAAACTCAATCGTGACCTGGCGGCTCTCTCTTGGCTTGTGGCTGTTCAACATTTGGATGAAGGCTGTTTTCCTGTGTTTGTTAAGTTTGTCTCCTTTGTGCTGCCACTTCCTTTCCAAACCTCACGATTCGTTCTTCAACCAGGCTTTTATTTTGAAACGTGTGACCGGTAGTGACGCAGTCGTTTGAAACCGCGAAAGGGGAAACTGTTGAGCTGCTAGTTTGGTGTTTAACTGAATGTCGCTTTAAACAACCTCCGTGTTCAAAGCAGAATGTAAACGAGAGAAAACAACCGATAATTATTAACTTTTGGAATGAAAAACGTGGTGACTGACAGCAGCGGACGTGATGGAGGAGTCAGACGGAGCTGCAGACGCTGTGGTTTTCTTTGACCTGGAGACAACGGGACTGGGTGAGACACTAACATCTACACCTACAATTAATGAGTGTGTGTGAATACTTTTGTCATCTGTACTTGTGTAGTTGTGCTTTAACATTGACGTAGGCGTGATGGCAGATTGTCTTCAGTTCGTACCTCACTGTTTCTCCTCGGTCTTCTGTGTCTCGTCCGTCCAGATCAGAGCTGTGAGATCGTTCAGCTGGCTGCGGTGAGCGGACGCCACTGGCTCAACCTGTACACGGTCCCCGGGTGCAGGATCCATCACAGCGCAGCTAGAGTCACGGGCTTCCGGGTCCGCAGACAGAGACTCTACCTCCATCGCCAGCCCGTCCTCACCTCCTCCCTCAGAGAGATCCTGGTCGCCTTCCTGGCCTTCCTCCAGATGCTGGGCCGCCCTCTGCTCGTCGGTCACAACATCCGGCGCTTTGACTGTCCCGTGTTGGCCCGGGCCCTGGACGGACTGCAGCTCAGAGCCAAGTTCACGTCTTCAGTCTCAGGTTGTGTCGACACGCTTCCTCTGCTGCGTGAGATGCTGAAGGAGCGCGGCCTGAGGAGTTTCCGTCAGGAGAACCTGGTGAAGGAGGTGCTGGGTGTGAGCTACACGGCCCATGATGCTCTGGAGGACGTGAGGGCCTTACAGAGTCTTTACAGAGCGCTGCAGCCCTCACCAGAGCTGCTCTGTAGACATGTGTTCACTCTGGACACCATGGGGAAGAAGGCAACAGCTGTTAAAGTTAAAGTGCCAGGACAGCGCCCCCTGGTGGAGCAGGGAGCGAAGGTCACAGAGAGTTCAGGAGAAGGTCCAGCTGGAGGACAGGAGGAAGTGTAGAGAAGAGGCGGGAAGTGTTTTAAAAGTGTGAAATAAATCTAATGTTTGTAAATGTAATCTTCTTCTTTATCAAACAAACAGACGCAGGAGGCGGCACAGGAAGGGGAGGGGCCTTTATTCCACCATCAGGTCCACTGCAGACTCATGCAGCAGCATCGTCACAGTCGCACATGTGGACCACAAACCAACACGTTAGCTTAGATAAAACCACTCAGGTCAAAGGTTACAGCAATCAGATTGGCGTGCAATTGAAATATAATAATATAATAATATAATATAAATCTAACAGTCACATTTTAGTGCAAAGGACAAAGAACTCAAAGTAAATAAGGAGAAAGTAAGTCAGTAACCGCAAAGTTAAGAGATGGAATTAAACCGAAGATTCAAATAATAATAAGGTTCAATAAATATTAGACATGATTTTAAAGATGACGTCGTAAAATTAAAACCTATGACAAAAACACAACATGCAGCTTTAAGCCTTAGAGACACAAACGATCGTCTAAAGGCTTTTGTTTCCCCTTAGGTCAAGCAAAGAGATGCAGAGCTTTGAAATGTAGAGTAAACACCGCCTGCTCTCTGATGTTTGCGCTCTAAACAAGCCTCTAACTTCAGGCCGAGCACACACACACTCACACACACACTGCAGCCGTGTGAGGCCGGATCGATCCTCCTCAGGCATTCAGTCGAGTCAAACGGTACAGACTGCTCCTTCTATCTACGGGCTGATAGAGCGTTCATTCATAAATATTTGATTAAAGATACCGAGGCTGAATACAAACTCTTATAAAACCTGCAGCAGTTAGATTGATGGATTGAGTCAAACTCAGGCTGACCCTGGGATGAACCTGAACATGACGCAGCAGTTTGCATCAGAATGAAAGAAAGTAGTTACAACATGGGGCCAAAGTCAGGAGGGCCCGATAACATGATACAATACTGTGAAGACTCTATTCTCCCTAACATCTCCCTTTAGATGTTGTG
Organism: Genypterus blacodes; assembly: GCF_046128005.1. Classification (NCBI taxonomy): domain Eukaryota; kingdom Metazoa; phylum Chordata; class Actinopteri; order Ophidiiformes; family Ophidiidae; genus Genypterus; species Genypterus blacodes. The sequence goes on from NW_027466829.1 coordinate 6,929,540, forward strand.
TTGTGTGTGAGTCTAAAGGCTCAGGACTCAAATCCAGTGGTGCTCTTTGCTCCACCACTTTAAAAAGCTCATATTAGAACAGCGTTGTGTTGTCATGGCGCCCGTTCCCCACAGGACGCCGTGTGAAAGAGAATTTTAAAGAGAATTAGTATCAACACAGTCTGTGACCCTGCAGCCCCGTAGCACCATCGTGCGACGACCCAAACGTGTAAATGCCCTCATGCTGACTGAGAGCTCTGTCGCCGCTCTGTCACAGAGCAGACGCTTCCCACTGCTCTCACACACATGCGCAGGCGTCTCACACTCGCATTACATCATACGTCTCCATCTTGACTACACAAGGACATTTGTTCCCAACTTGGATGTGGAAAAGATGGGACGTTTTTTTCAAGCTATATGTTAATTATGTCACAGATTGTTGTGACGTTGGAGGAAGACGACCCGGTGCTCATCAGGGTTTGGTCGCTCTATTGAGCACAAAGAAATGTAAAGGTAGTTAATTGTACCCATAGTAGCTCTAAAGGTAAAAAGAGGGAGAACAGTGATGAACCAAACCAGCAGAAATCCGTCTCTGCTGGATTGGTGCGTGTCCCTCTGCTACGGGACACCGCTGTCCACAACAGGTTTGAGACTGAGGACATCAGTGAGCACAGACAGGTAAAACTCTTGGCTACTAGAAAATGCATGATTAAGATTAGGATCTGTCTATAATGATCTTCTAAACCTTGTTGACTCGAAGCAGGGAGCTGAGGAGATCAACCAGCAGAGCCCACAGGCGTCTAGAGGAGGCAGCAGGCTCGGAACATGGTCATCCCCGACGTGACGTGCAGGCAGACGCTCTCGTTGGCCGAGATGAAGAGGACGGTGCCTCGCCTCAGGGTGATGTCGGAGAGAGCGGTGGCTGACGTCGCCGTGGCTTCGCCCTCGATCACCAGCAGGATGCCGGCGCTGTCGACGGCGGCCAAGGTGTACTGCTTCACCGCCGACGGCACCTGAGAGCAGCAGAGGTTTAGAGCTGTGAGATGGATTCTTAAAACACTGTGGACTCGTTTAGTCGGTTTGCTACCTGGATCTTCATGACGGTGAAGTCGAGCACCGGCGGGTCGTAGAGGAAGACGCACGGGTCGGAGCGATCCTGGACACATGGGAAGATCTTGGAGGCGACTGAGGCGGGACTGTAGCTCAGCATCTCACACAGAGTGTTCACGTCGATGTACTTAGGCGTCAGGCCGGCCCGCACAGTGTTGTCAGAGCAGGCCATGCACTCGATACAGTCTGCATGGAGGGAGAGAGAGGGAGGGAGGGAGAGAGAGAGTGAGAGAGTGTGCTTATTGACCCTGTGTGCTTATCAGAGGTGCTGCAGCTCTACAGATTGGACTCCTCAGCTCCGTCCCGATAATGAGAGCAGCTACAGACCTCCGTAGATGTAAGCGTGCGGCTCGTTGGCTCCCAGGAACATGGCCTGGCCCGGCTCCAGGACCACATAGTTCAGGAAGTAGATGGAGAAGCAGCCGATGTCTCCTGGATACTGAGAGTGGAGGCGGAGCAGAAGCTGGCTGTTGCTGTCTGATGTGTCCTTCCCTGCCGCAGCTGAAACGGAGAGAAACATCCATGAGTTTATTCTATATTGCTCCGTAAGATTCAACAGATTGTAAATGCAAAATAAAGATATTTAATCAACTTTACTTCAAAACCACCTTAATATATAATCACATAAGAATCCAGAGAATCCACCTTAAGAAGGAGGAGGCAGTGTGAGAGCGGTGAGACTGCAGACGCAGCAGAGACGCTGAACTTTCACACTCAATCTTCATATTTATTCTAGCAAACACAGCCAAGTGCTGATGTGAACTGCTTCCCTCAGCATCCTCACCTTCCTCACTGACTCTCTTCACCAGCATGTTGAGTTGATCTACGAACACCTTCTTCTCACAGTTCATCATCCTGGTGAAGCACTTCTTCAGCGCCTGGCCGGTGCGGGCGGCGTCTCCCTCGCTGCACTGCAGCTCCTCCGCCGCCTCGTTGCCCACCAGAGCATGGAACTCTGGGACACCTGGCGGAGGAACACACACACCAGGTAAGCTTTCATACTACAAACAAACATGACACGCTTTATTTAAAGGAATCTGTTTGGGTTTAACCCACAAATCTATCTTTCTAATCTGCCTTCTCTCCACATTCTCTTCCTCTCTTCCTGGGGCATTTTGGGACTCACATTTAAGGAATCCTAAGATCTCGTCCACAGGTCTGAAGCCACAGAGGCCCTGGAAGCGGGTGAGAGCGATGGCCATCTCCGGCTTGTGGTTGTTGTCTGGATAATGCTCCGGAAACTGAGCGTGGAGACGAGCGGCTAAATCCTGACCAGACCACAATGACAAAGGAAGAGGTTTACCAACGAGACACACACACACAAACACAGACACACACACACAGTGCATTAATGCTGAACTGGGTCGTTTCTATGACTGGTTAATAAATGTATAATTTTCTCGTTGGCTTTGGTTCACATGCACTTGTTTTTTTTTACATCCTCTTCCAATAACATGAAGCGTTTGAAGCCGCTGGTTGATTTATGAGCAGTGTGTGTGTGTGTGTATGTGCTGCTGTATCCAGCTGTCACACTCTGGATAAAGAGGAGTGTTTACTCCTTTTGTATTGATTTTCCCCAGCCCTCCCTCTCCTCCGTGCCAGGCTTTACTTCTCTCCAGTCTGGTAACCACAGTGCCTCCAGCTTGTGTGTGGAATTCATTGAGTAACTGAAACTGAAACGTGCTGAATGTATTTTGTTGACGTTTGTATCTTTGTAATCTGAGGCCCTTTGAGATTTTTGACTCAAAACAAACAAGATGATGTCACCTTTGGGTTCAGCTAAACACTGAGCAGCATAATGATGACTCAGCCTGTGTGTGTGTGTGTGTGTGTGTGTGTGTGTGTGTGTGTGTGTGTGTGTGTGTGTGTGTGTGTGTGTGTGCAGACTCACTCTGTTGGGGTGGGCCTGTATGGACAGGGCTGTGTGTGTGTGTGTGTGTGTGTGTGTGTGTGTGTGTGTGTGTGTGTGTGTGTGTGTGTGTGTGTGTGTGTGTGTGTGTGTGTGTGTGTAGACTCACTCTGTTGGGGTGGGCCTGTATGGACAGGGCCGTGTGTGTGTGTGTGTGTGCCTGTGTGTGTGCCTGTGTGTGTGTGTAGACTCACTCTGTTGGGGTGGGCCTGTATGGACAGGGCCGTGTGTGTGTGTGTGTGTGCCTGTGTGTGTGCCTGTGTGTGTGTGTAGACTCACTCTGTTGGGGTGGGCCTGTATGGACAGGGCCGTGTGTGTGTGTGTGTGTGCCTGTGTGTGTGCCTGTGTGTGTGTGTAGACTCACTCTGTTGGGGTGGGCCTGTATGGACAGGGCCGTGTGTGTGTGTGTGTGTGCCTGTGTGTGTGCCTGTGTGTGTGTGTAGACTCACTCTGTTGGGGTGGGCCTGTATGGACAGGGCCGTGTGTGTGTGTGTGTGTGCCTGTGTGTGTGCCTGTGTGTGTGTGTAGACTCACTCTGTTGGGGTGGGCCTGTATGGACAGGGCCGTGTGTGTGTGTGTGTGTGCCTGTGTGTGTGCCTGTGTGTGTGTGTAGACTCACTCTGTTGGGGTGGGCCTGTATGGACAGGGCCGTGTGTGTGTGTGTGTGTGCCTGTGTGTGTGCCTGTGTGTGTGTGTAGACTCACTCTGTTGGGGTGGGCCTGTATGGACAGCGCCGTGTTCACAGACAGAACCTTGAACAGGAAGGGCAGCTGGCCATGGAAGGTGTCCTTGACCTTGGAGCCCAGGCAGCCGGGGAAGTGAGCGATCCACTGACCCAGGGTGGTCTGAGCGATCCTGTTGTCTTTGATCTGAGCGTCGCCTTTGGGGTGTGTACCCATCCACAGCTGCACAACACAGGAGGGGGGACTTCATCATTAAACACAACGGGCCAGTTAGTATTATTATTATTCATTTATTTCTCTCAGCATGACGAATGTGTGAAAAACAAAATCAATGACGAAGTGTGTGTGTGTGTGTGTGTGTGTGTGTGTGTGTGTGTGTGTGTGTGTGTGTGTGTGTGTGTGTGTGTGTGTGTGTGTGTGTGTGTGTGTGTGTGTGTGTGTGTGTGTGTGTGTGTGTGTGTTGGCCTGGAAACAAGAATCCTACTTCACTCAAAGAAATCCCAGCTGTTCCTTTGGCTCCAGGAGAACAGTTCATGCACACACACACACACACACACACAGTACTGCACACATCTGATGCAGTAACCTGAGCCGGTTCATACTGAGTGATAAGTGAGTTAGGTCTATCATGTCCCTCAGTGTAAATGACTCTGGATGAGGATTACTCACACCCTTCACTGTAATGCGAGTGTTGCCTCCTTCCACATAGCCTGACTGAGTCCGATTGTGCGTCTGTACTATCTACACACTCTCTGCGTGAGTGTGAGCACCTATGGCAAGTGACATTCTGCTGTCAGAGCCCGATTGACTGACCTTGAACCCCTGCAGAGCCACTGTGGCTAAATAAAGACGCCCACTGTCTCCAGGCACAGAGACGACACGGCTCTCTGCCAAGGAGCCGAGGTAGGACGATGATAACGAGTTCCTACTACGTTCCCTTGATTATTCTAACACAGATAACTCTACAGGACCCAGGATGACATCATAGTACCAGCTGGACTCTGTGTCTCACCTCGGCGTAGGGTTTGCCCGCCTCTATGGCCGTTAGTGGGTCTCCACCGACCACCAGCTTGGCCACCTCGCTGTCCAGCCCCACCTTCCCCCACGCATAGTTCTGCACCGGACAGTGGAGGGGAAACACTGTGAGAGGGGGAAGCGAACAAAAACACACAAGTGAGTACACAACTGTGGAGACAAATCTGACAGGCCGGCATTTTATAACAAAGGATTCCTATTCTGATCACTGAGTCTGAGCCTGAGTCTGAGTCTGAGCAGCATCAGCACAGGTCAGTCTCTACAAATCAATCCAATAAATGATTAACTCATCGCAGGTCGCATTTAGGATTTTGTCCTTAAAAGACCTCAGAGGACAGACCAGGACCAGAAACACTCCTCAGTACATCAGAGCCCAGGATCGATACCGAACCACGCAAACGGAACCAAAGGGATGAATGAATCAATATGAGTTTAGCTGCTTGTATGCAGCGAAGTTAAGATGGCTCTGGCCTGAGTCGAGCTGAATCAAACGTCCTGCTGCTATTAAGCAAAGACTCGACCCGCAGATTAGTCAGGATACGGTGTTGTATTAGATGTGTAACTGAGTGGTCAGCGGGCTGTTTCGCTGCCTGGGTACCAAAGCGTCCACACACACACACACACACACACAGACAGAGCGGCGTTCTGCTTCCTCATCGCAAACCAAACGACACAGCGATGAAGAAGCTTCCTTACGACGGAATAAAGAGCTGGAATGTAGCGGAAGCTTCACCGATCACGCTACACAAACAGGCAAAAGGACGAATCTGAGGCGGACTCGATCACTCACCTCTCACTTCCTCCATGGTGGCAACGTCGTCTGGCTCAGACCGGGTGACGTCACGGTGGAGGGGAGGAGAGTTTAAGCGCACATCACAACAAAACCGTCACAAATGTTATTACGGCGGAACACGACAGGTGATAGAAACTAAAATATGACACGTCCATATCAGACGTCCTCTCATATTATTAACGCAACTAATTAATTTAACGCACAATCAATCAGCCACAGCGTTGATTTAAATACTGCGCAGCGTATTTGTCGGTGCGCGGAGACACAAACGCCTCCCGTCTACACAACTACGCGTAGAAACGACTCTTTTATTTTATTTTGATGTAATAAATTAGCTACTTCCGCTTAAGATTTTTTTTTTAAACCCAACATCTATGCAGCAGTTACAGTAATTCTCTGCCTTGTGTGTTCGCAGTGTAAGAATCAACAGGTGGCGCACTTTGCTTCCTCACGCCATCAACCAGACGAATCGATGGACGCGTCATCTCCAGGTCGGCTCAGTGCGCATGCGCCGAAAACCCGAGGAAGTGGACAGAAGACTTCTCAATCGAGAGAGAGAAGTATTTGTTTGTTTATTCTCCGCTCAAACAAGATCAAACAACCCGCAGCCAGGTCATAATGTCGGGATTTGACAGCAACCCGTTCGCCGAACCGGAAAGTGACAACCCTTTCAACGTAAGTGTGTGTTTGTGCCTTTGGTTTGACAGCTACCTGTGTGAGTCTAGGCAGCTAGCTACCAGTTAGCCACACAAATAACTTGTCGGGTGTATGACGGGGAGGAAGCTGCCTCTGCTTTCTCGATTGCAATTGGTCAACGGTGCATGATTGGCAGCCCTTCAACCAATCGGTAGGCTTTACTGGACAAAGGGGGCGGGATTGTCGATGGAGCTGATTTGCAGGAAGTTAAAGCGCAGCAAAAGTATCAATATGTGACGTTTCTGATCAATTTATGAATTTCATATAATTATTTTTTGAATTAGCGTTAGTGTTGGTTTCTGATAATTTGTATTTCATTTCATATTATCGTAGATCACTACAGTGAAAGTGAGGTTATCAGACCGTGTGTGGGTTTTAGCTAGCTCTTGAATATGGTAACGTTGAACAGGATGTGGCTCAGAAGTGTTCAGTCTGTAACTGCGCTGGAACTTCATCGTTTATGTCCCCAAGAATTTCCTGCATCAAACACAACGTCTAAACAACAAGGAGGACTGAAGATATCTGCCCATGTGTTGCTCAGTCTGATGCTGAAGTGGATTTTGTGATTTTCTATGTCAACATCATCAGACCTGGGCTCTCTGTGGGCACTGTAAGGGAAAAGAATAGTATTTCTGTCCTGATATCTTACACACACTCTGCTCTTATGCCTGTATTCTTTAAGATTGTATTTAACAGACCTGATTTATTTTACAACATAGGTGTTAAGATGAACTAAACGACATTTTATGGGCCATGGGAAAAAAGCCAGATTAGATCTTATCATGTATTGTCCTGAGCGGCTCTCGACCCTGGTGTCCTGGTTGCTCAGTCGTGCCCTTTCCCTAGAGTGACTCATACATTAAAATGAAACTGAGGTCATGCCTCACTCACATGTCTCATAAACGACTGTGCAACAACAACATCTCTCCTTTAATGCTCATCTCTTTAGATGTAGTGAAGGAGGCGTTGTGACTGTGGCGGAGTTTCTTTTGTCCAAAGTTTCTAATCTTTACCAGCAGCAAAGAACTGTGGTCATCTTATCATATGGCTTCACAGCAGTTGGTTTATATTCTCTGCTAAAAAAGTAAGACACACACGTCATCCTTCGAGAAAGGTTGATTGTACTGAATCCACTGCAACCCTCTCTGAACCCACCTTGTACCAGGCACAGGTTTCAGTGTGCTGTGTCGTCTTTGTGAGAGATTTATGCAAACTGTGCATAAAAAATACAGCTCATAATCCTGAGAATGAAAATATTGTATCAGATAAAAGAAAAAAATGATATCAGATTAAAAAAACCCTCCAGATTATTAGACCTATGCTTTCTTGTCATGCCTGTAAAAATCGCCAGCGTGTGTTTAGTGTTGCAGTGTCACGTTAAGAGTGTCAGCCCTGACGTCACTATTTGTCTGTAGGGTGTGGAAGTGGCTGAGCAAACTAACAACTGTAACACGGGCGCACCTCCGTCTTTTCTTACTGATATAATCATACAGGCCTGAGTCATGGAGACGTGATTACAGCAGCTCCCATTTCCTGGTGTGTGTGTGTGTGTGTGTGTGTTGACTCCCTGACCAGGATACGAACCCGCTCTGATGCTCAGGTTGACTCAGCTTGGACCCTGAGACAACTTACTGCTTGTTGCCATGGCATTCCACTGCTTTCTTCCTTTTACCCCATGGCAATCACAGAAATACAGTTTTGGCACGTTAAGCTGTTTGAATGTCCCCATAGTCTATTAACCCTTTGTGTAACAGAAGCCAGAGGGTGTTTCATCTTTCTAATGTCAATCCAGGAAGTGATATCCAGTAATTATAGGTCTTAACATTCTTTTCCTGTCAGACTTTCACCTGTCAGACTCTACAAACTCTCTCACATCAGTTAGAAACCAGTTGGTCTCTGATTACAAAGAACACACTTTACTGAAACTCCTTCCCTATCTGCTCTGGCTGGAGTTCCTCCCAGGTAATGATTGATCAGGACTTTCTTACGTGTTATTGCACCAGTGCCTGGCAGTGGTTGTGCTTTATGACTCGGCCTGTGGGTCCAGATGATACTGGACTTTATGGGCTTAGATTGTTTCTAAAGGTTAAATGTCAGAAAATCCTGTTGGTTAGGAGAGAGGAGGGTGAAAGTGAAGATGTTTTACATTCCATACGGTTCTGTCTGACGAAGCTTTAGAGGTAAGAGTTGTTTCTTCCTCATGAAAGAAGTATTCATGGAATGCGATAAGCCTGTATTGCTTTTCAATGAGAGCACAGGAAAGAGAAACGCCTCAAACACTAAACTCACACTGAGGCATGAAAGAGTTAATATGTGACTTTACTTCACTGTGTGATGATGAGCAGAGTGATTGATGAGTTTCCCTTCATTCCCAGGACCCTTCTGTCACACAGGCCACCAGCTCCACCATTGAACCCACTGACCAGTACAACTTCCCTGAGCAACCAGTAAGACTTCCTGTTTTGTTAAAGTGGTTGCTATGCATTGCTTCATCCCTGTTTCCTCTTCTCTGTTGGATTCAATCCTCTGTTTTCCTCCATCATCTCTTCATTTTCGCCCTTTTCCTCCTCCTATCCTCTTCTTTTCACCGCTCTCGTTTTCCCTCCTCTCTCTTTCTGTGTGTGTGTGTGTGTGTGTGTGTGTGTGTGTGTGTGTGTGTGTGTGTGTGTGTGTGTGTGTGTGTGTGTGTGTGTGTGTGTGTGTGTGTGTGTGTGTGTGTGTGTGTCCTTGTCATGTCTTCATTCTTCTGTGTGTGTTCCAGGCTGGTCTGGCCACTCACACCACTCCAGCGACCCCCTCGCCCTACCAGCCTGCCGTGTTGCAGCCCTCCACAGAGCCCAGTCCAAAGGTGGGTGGAGCTTCCATCTCACCTGGAGCGCTGCTGTTTGACCTAAAGCATCACTTCCTGTTCTGGAGGGGTTGACATGTTAACTTGCTCTTCTAGACTAAAGACTAAAGAGAACAATGACATCATGTCTTGACCTGTTCTCCATTCTGCCTCAGAGCACCGACCTGTCAGGTCCTAAAGGGACTGGATGTCTTGTTTGTTTATGTTTAGTGTTAACAAAAGCAACAAACGCTCAGTTCAGCTGTGTTCTGTTTGACTGTGGAGTCAAACCTCCAGATCTGCAGAGCATGCAGATACGCTTCCTAGGCATTAGTGAAGGCAAACAGAAGACTGCTGACTTGTGTTATGACTCAACCCCTCTGAAGTGTGTTCAATATGTCAAAGATTAGTAATACTGTAGTAATATGAGTGTGTGTAGTGTGATACAGTCTCTATCCAATGTGCCTCTATGTCTCACACACATTCACTCCTGTACCTTCAATGTGTGTGTGTGTGTGTGTGTGTGTGTGTGTGTGTGTGTGTGTGTGTGTGTGTCTCTGTGTGTCTCTGTGTGTCTCTGTGTGTCTGTGTGTCTCTGTGTCTCTGTGTCTGTGTGTGTGTGTTGTTGTCCAGGCCGCAGCAGCAGCAGCTCAGGCCAACCTGCTGAGGCAGCAGGAGGAGCTGGAGAGGAAAGCTGCCGAGCTCGACCGCAGAGAGCAGGAGCTGAAGGGCCGAGGGCCGGGAGGTGAGGAAGAAGCCGACCTGCCCTCTGCTCTCCTCTACGTCTGTAACAGGCTGTACAGGAAGCAACGCACCGACACAGAGTGAAGGGATAGCACAGTGTGTGTGTCAATGAGAAGGAGAACTGTATGAATAACAACAGCTTTGAAACATAACACACAAAAGACTTCAGGGGTCTTGACGTCACATGATCTCACATAGAAACACACAGACGGAGAGTTACACTGTCGATACGTCCAGAATGCTTCTTCCAACCAACCGCACGTTCCCTCTCTAAGTGAGTGGTTGATCTGCCTTCACAGGGAAACAGAACAACTGGCCTCCGCTTCCCAGCTTCTTCCCGGTCAAACCCTGTTTCTACCAGGACTTTTCAGAAGAGATCCCAGTTGAGTACCAGAGGGTCTGCAAGATGATGTACTACCTCTGGATGTGTGAGTGCACCACACACACACACACACACACACACACACACACACACACACACACACACACACACACACACACACACACACACTGACGTCATCCTGTGCCCTCTGGTGGCAGCATAGCTACATTGCATGTTACCTGCTGATGTGGATGATATTAATGCTTTGGCATTGTTCCTTCATTTTGTTCTCTGGTGTTTATGTGTTGACCTGCTGAGATGAGCTGTAGTCTTGTTAGTAGGAGGAGCTTCCTGTTGGGCCTAATGGCTGCTTGCTCCTCCCTCCACTCTCCCTTCAGTCAACTGCGTGACTCTGTTCCTCAACCTGCTGGCGTGTCTGGCCTTCTTCACCACCGACTCGTCGTACGGCGTGGACTTTGGCCTCTCCATCCTCTGGCTCATCCTCTTCGCTCCGTGCTCCTTCCTCTGCTGGTACCGGCCCATCTACAAGGCCTTCAGGTGGGTCCCCTCCTCTTCCTCATCTTCGTCATCATCCCTCCCAAGAACTCACAGATGGATTTGAATTCTTGTAACTTGCTCATCTCTCTTGTTCCCTTTGTAGGACTGACAGCTCCTTCAGCTTCTTCTTCTTCTTCTTTGTGTTTTTCTGCCAAGTGATGATCTTCATCATCCAGGCTGTTGGCATCCCCAAGTGGGGCAACAGGTGAGGAGATTAAACTGATTGGATGTCTCAGGTGATCAGACTGTGTGTGTGTGTGTGTGTGTGTGTGTGTGTGTGTGTGTGTGTGTGTGTGTGTGTGTGTGTGTGTGTGTGTGTGTGTGTGTGTGTGTGTGTGTGTGTGTGTGTGTGTGTGTGTGTGTGTGTGTGTGTGTGTGTGTGTGTGTGTGTGTGTGTTTGTCTTCCAGCTGTCAGTTATTCACCTGTTGTATGAAGTGTAATCATGTCTTTGTCCACGTCTGCCTCTCCAGCGGCTGGATCGCTGCTTTCACTATGATCGCTACTAACAAACCAGTGGGAGCCATCATGATCGTGGTGGCCATCCTCTTCACCATCTGTGCCGTGTTGTCCATCGTCCTGCTGAAGATGGTGAGCGTGTTCAAGTTTGACCCACAAAGAATCTGGAATCATCCAGTCACGTATTTAAAGAGTAACTGACCTTTAGAAGCAGTCGTTGTGGTAGATACCCATGGCTCAGCCTCTCCTCTTCCTCAGGTGCACAGCATGTACCGCCGGACTGGAGCCAGCTTCCAGAAGGCCCAGCAGGAGTTCTCCCAGGGCGTCATCACCAATAAATCATTCCAGAGCGCCGCGTCCTCCGCCGCTCAGGGAGCCTTCCAGGGAAACAACTGAGGGCAGACCGGGCGTAGATAAGCCGGGTTGAAGGGGTCACGGTCTGTAGGTGATAAGGTCACGATGTCTTAACTCCTCACCTTGTCACTTATAGACCCTGAGCTCAGCGAGGCTCCTCCTCCTCCTCCTCCTCCTCCTCCATTGGCCCCGCCTCCATCCCTGCATGTTTAATTCCCCATGTTAGCTTTTTCAGGATCATGTGTGTCTCTGGCAGAGCTGCAGGCAGAGGGGACGTCCTCTGGCTCTGTTGGCATTTTAAAGGCAAGAAAAGAAAAACCCTCCCCTCCCCCAGTGCATTATGGGATGGAAATCTGCCACCAATGAAGTTGACTGATTGTTATATCAGCGTGTCTGGGCTTTGTATACTTGTGTGCACTTTTTGGCTGTGTGTGTGTGTGTGTGTGTGTGTGTGTGTGTGTGTGTGTGTGTGTGTGTGTGTGTGTGTGTGTGTGTGTGTGTGTGTGTGTGTGTGTGTGTGTGTGTGTGTGTGTGTGTGTGTGTGTGTGTGTGTGTGTGTGTGTGTGTGTGTGTTGGCATGTATTTATGTTTCTCAAATACTGTAGTTATCATGATCGGGTGTTTGATCGGCTTCTTCTCTCTTCTGTCAGCTCCAGGGTCACAAACATCGCTTGGCCTTTGACCTTTGGGTATTATTTTGACTTCAATGATCCACTTTAACTTCACTATGTATTCAGTCAAGTCCTTATTTTAGAACAGCATGATATGATTGATGAGTCGCTTCAAACGGTGCCTTGCTCAAGAATTGTTTACTTTTCACACGGAGGCCAAAACAAACATTGATTTCTTTTATTAAACATGAACGCTGAGTTGGTTTGCAGCTTCAGACGTCTTGAGTTTAAAGAATCTGAAGCAGATCCTGCAGATTCCAGGAGGAGGTTTGGTTTGTGCTTCATCTTGTTTTGTGTATTTCAGGGCAGCAGTGCATTGAATCATGGAACTAATCAGAAAAAGTCTCAGAGCTCAATCTCCTATAGTGGAGATTGATCACAGGTGTGAGGGGAGACGTGGGACTTGAAGGCCACACTTCCCCCCGCTGTGTCTGATTCGTGTCAGAATGTAAATCTGACTCCTGTTGTCTCTCTCTGATCAGCGTGCCTGAGTGTGTTTGGAATGATTCACAGCTTGACTCCTCCCTTTACTCTTCACCTTAGAATCTCATTTCAATCCAAGTCTTCCTCGTGAGACCGAGACCACCGAGCTCTAAATTATTTTGTGGACTGATGTATATTTTCTACGTGATTTCTGATGATAGAAGACGTGCAGGTGTTTATGCGACATGCTGTGGAAGAGAAAGGGCTTGGATGCGTTGTTACGGAGACGAACAAATGCAGATTCAGAGCTGATTAATGGGACGAGAGAGGGAGAGGTGGCCCACGTCCTGATTCCATTATGTTTGACAAGATTTGTATTAATTCTGTATGAATTTATCGGGAGAAAACAGAATTCAGTGCCTTTTGTATTTCAATCACGTCAAATAAACAATATTTTGCTTTCATTTCAATCAAATGGTTTGTCTCACTTCTCAATCCTTCAGATGAGCTGCTCAGCAGTTGTGAACAAAATCAATGGTGGTGTGTGTGTGTGTGTGTGTGTGTGTGAACATGACAACAGGTCTTCTAATCTAAACACAGATTAGACCAGACACGTTATTTTGAACAGGTTTGTAAAACACAAACACAACAATGTCTCTATAAAAACCAAGTATTCAAGATTCATTCAACAAAAGATTCTCCTGTTAACTTGTACTCTTAACTCTAATGAAGGCTCTCTGACAGGTGAACAGGTGAGGTCTATATTCCTTATGACCTGTTGCTATGGAGTCCACTGCTCCTCTAAACACAGTTCCATCTTTACAGCTTCCTGTTCCACCCTGCCTGGGCCGAGAGCCTAAAGTCACACACAGGCTCTCTCCTCTTCTGCCACAGCTCGAGGCTCAGCCCAGTACGACCCGTCACCCTGCTGTGCTCCACCACCGTCTCAAAGTAGTGTGTGTGTGTCAATGATGTATCAATGACATCATTCATGCTTCTATCGCGCACTTGCCGGTGAAAATCACGAACACTCCTCAAAAACACTTTCCGAGTCTGACAGCTCAGTCTTGCACTCCTTAAAGACACTGTCTGAGTCTGAGGGGTAATACCTCTCCAGCTTGTTCTTCACCTGCTGCTCCCCCCCCCTGGTTTCCTTCTTCATCTCCTCCTGCTCCAACACAACACATCTTGAGTCTGCTGCCTCCCTCGTCTCTGTGTTCTCTTCGCTACAGACTTTGACAAAGTCCAGCCGAGGCAAAATCATCTCCAAGAAGCCTGGGAGAGTCTCCTGGCCCTCCTGACCACAGCCCCCTTCCTCCTTGTTCTCCTCCTCTGGCTCTGGCTGCTGCTCCTCCTCACCAGCGTCCCCTTTCATTTCGTCCTGCACCTCCTCCTGCTCCTTATTCATTGGTTCATCCTCTTTAGGCTCTTCCTTCTTCTCCTTGTCTGACGTCAGCTTTATATTCAAGTTGACTTCTGTCCTAAGGTTCTCTTCCTGTTTGTCTCTCTTTATGCACGTGGTAAAGTTTGTCCCCATCAAATGATAATAAATGAGCTCGGGGACAGATTTGTTATATTAATTCCCTATTTCTTGGTGATTTGTGATGATTGTGTCATCAAGCGTTTTATTGATGGTGAAGAAGATGACATCATTGATCATATCGATGTCATGCTCTGAGGAGGCGGAGTGACGTGAGTCCCATAGTCACGTGGGTTTGACCTGCGGTGGATGAACATAACGTGTCGAGCCACTGGGCGGTGCCAGATATCACAACAACAGAGGAAGACCACAGCTGGGACTCAGGAATCAGCCTGTCAGACTGTTTAGGAGACTTGCTGGTGGAACAGATACTTTGTTCTCAAGTGTAAATATGAATCATCCAGTGCTGCACACCGCAAGTAAAACCATTCAGTCGTGGGGATTCTTGTACACGTTTCCACTCCACTAATTAAGTTACCGTATTTGAGAGTCAATAGATATGTTCAGTGTTAAATTAAGTATCACAATGATCGATTTGAATCAAATCACGGTGGAAATGAAAGCCCAAAGTGCTCTTATTTTGAAATGTGTCACCGGAATACCTTTATGTGCCTCCTCATCGTTCCTTCATCTCTCAGAATGTGAGGAAGGAAGCATCAGCTGACTGAAGCACTGATAGACCGGGAGGGTTTAGTTTACTAGTTTAGCTGCACTGTAACAAATAACAAAATAACAACAATAAAGAAAGATAGTTTCCACACATAAAGTCATGACTGAATGATCTTATACGCTTTCTGAAATTATTCAAATTTCCTACTTCAGGTGGAACTTCAGACTTGGACGCTGGATGATCATCCTTGAGGGTCATGTCATATGTGTCCAACCAACCGTTGTGACAGGGTTTGCTGCTCTGTTTTCCCTGAACTATATCTTCAACCTACAGCACCAGGAAAAGCCCACCTGTACCCTTGAGTTCATTCAAAGCTAGGGCTCGTCCAGTGTTGTTGATGTCCTCTCTCTCTCTCTCTCTCTCTCTCTGACCATTTCATATATTTGCAGATTTTTTCTATCCAACTTCTGATTTCAGGCTACTGGGGTTTTCCGGAGGGAGAGTCTCCTTGCCCTCCTTACCAGAGCCCCCTTCCTCCTTGTTCTCCTCCACTGTCTCTGGTCGCTGCTCCTCACCAGCGTCCTCTTTCATTTCGTCCTGCACCTCCTCCTGCTCCTTATTCATTGGTTCATCCTGTTTAGGCTCTTCCTTCTTCTCCTTGTCTGACGCCAGCTTTGTATTCAATTTGACCTCTTTCTCAAGGCTCTCTTCATTTTTGTCTCTCTTTATGCACGTGGTAAAGTTTGTCCCCATCAAGTGATAATAAATGAGCTCGGGGACAGATTTGTTATATTAATTCCCTATTTCTTCGTGATTTGTGATGATTGTGTCATCAAGCGTTTTATGAACAAGATGACATAATTGATCATATCGATGTCATGACTTTGGTACGCTTGTTTGGTGGTTGCTATGGTGATCAATGAAGTGTGTTCTGAGTGAGGCGGAATGTGAAGCGCGTCTCTGATGTCCTGAGCAGCATGAGGCGCCAGTGAAGCTCGCGCGCTGTCTGAAGGGAGTAGAAGAAGAAGAGCAGGCGGAAGAAGAGCAGGTGCCCGAGTGTCCACGTGACCTAATCAGAGACGGAAGTGGAAAAAGAGTTGAGTCTGAGAAATTCTGAGGAAGGTATATTTTGCGACCAAACATCAAATTGTTTGTAAAGTTCCGTCTCAGTGCGGTGATGCCATCTGATCCTGGATCACACTTCTCATTTGTTCTAACTGCTGTCATATTTATCTTTCCCTCTGAGAACAAACGCCGGCATGGTTTCTCCCTTTGGTCCACCAGCTGTGACTGGAACGAGCCGCCTCTCCAGGACCTGCAGCTGAAGGTCCTGGAAGAGAGAGAAGGAAACATCAGGTAACTACCAAAATAAGAGAACATGTGCATTTAGCTCAAACCGTTGACGCCACTAGGGGGCAGCAGCCGTAATGATGCCGAATGGAAGCTGGGGAATTTGCAGCATCATTCAACTTTATTTTTGCAACACAACACGGATAAGGAGACACACACAGGGGGGAATCTTGACTTAAACGGAAACATAAAGCCTGCAATTACAACCTTTGCATGCAAACTACTAAATACGATAACCACATGAGCAAATATCCCAAGATAAACAAAACACGGACTTTGTTTCAACACCGCTGCATCCTGTTAATGTGTGTGTGTGTAGCTGTTCACCCCATCCTGAGTAAATAAAGCTTCAATAAAATAAATGAATCCCATGAAGTGACTTTGTCCTTTAATTGTATCTTCACAAAACAAAATCTGTTTTTCATCGTTCCATGTTTTTGTTTAAAAGTCGACAGTATATCAAAGTAATGTATGAGACACACTGAGACATGAGTCCCATAGTCATGTGAGTTTGACCTGAGGTGGATGAACATAACGTGTCGAGCCACTGGGTGGTGCCAGATATCACAACAACAGAGGAAGACCACAGCTGTGACTCAGGACGCAGCCTGTCAGACTGTTGAGGAGACTTATTCAAGTTTGGACTAGTGAAGTGTGTGCTGGTGGAACAGATACTTTGTGTAAGTATGAATCCTCCACAGTGCTGCACTCCGCAACTAAAGTCGTTGGAATTCTTGTACACGTTTTCACTCCACTGAAAGTGTTTGATTACTTTCTCATATTTGGAAATCAATAAATATGTTTAGTGTTAAATTAAGTATCACAATGATCGATTTGAATCAAATCACGGTGGAAATTGAAGCCCAAAAGTGCTCTTATTTTGAAATGTGTCACCGGAATACTTTTATGTGCCTCCTCATCGTTCCTTCATCCTCACCCCTCACCCCCCCACCTCCGCCCCGCCCCACCCCGCCCCCCAGTTCGTACCCCTCGCCCACACCGGTAGTAGTCCCGGTAGTAGTTGTCATGGCGATGGAAATAGCCCCGGCGTCGGATGCAGGGGTTGTTGCCATGGAGATGCAGGTACGAGGTGCGCTCCCCGTGGTAGAGGAGGATGAGACCTTCACCGCGCCGCCACCCGGGTCCGAGGAGAGACTACGGAACCGCCGGGGAGGAGGCGGGAGACGCAGGCGCGGAGTGCCGTTCAACCGGGGCGGCCACTACATGCTGATAGTGATCGGTGAGATCGGCACGGAGCAGCAGCTGGACGCCGCCAGGAAGCACACAGAGCGGGGTGAGTGACGGGACGCTCCGTGCGCCTCTCCGCCGCGTCCCGCCTGGGATGGAAGCAAAGCACAGGGAGGCTGGGAAGTTCAGGGAAAGAGTGAAAGCTGGAGTTGTGTTTTCCTTCACCGGGATGTTTGACGCATTGAATGAGATCCAGAGGCATCAGCTGCTGCAGCACTGCACCATGGGACAGCACGCACTCTGCTGCCTCCTGCACTCTAAAGAAGTGATGTAACATGAGGAAGATGTTGATGTTGTTGAGCTTCAACTTCTGTTGCTGCAGGGCCGCGATCATAAAACAGAAAGGATGTGTGAGGAAGGAAGCATCAGCTGACTGAAGCACTGATGTACAAGGAGTTTACTAGTATAGCTGGGTTAATAACTCAATGTACACTTTAGATCTAGGTTCATTCATCAGTTATATTACTGTGTGTGTGTGTGTGTGTGTGTGTGTGTGTGTGTGTGTGTGTGTGTGTGGCCGCCTGGCACTTTAGGACCTCACAGATTGTTAATTAGATGCACAGAAGTGGACACAATATGAGTGTGTGTGTGTGTGTGTGTGTGTGTGTGTGTGTGTGTGTGTGTGTGTGTGTGTGTGTGTGTGTGTGTGTGTGTGCGCGCAGGATGCTGACCAGCTATTTCTGCCATGCTGGCTCAACTTACAGCCGTTCTCGATCCAACAATCAATCCCTCTTTTAAATGCTAGTGCAGCGCCATAGCAACCCCACCTTGTCCCCTTGGGCTTTCTCTCACTGCTGCTACAGAGCGAGCACAGTATCACTCCCCCTCGGCTCATTACAGCATCGATCTGCTTCATCCAGGTTGGTGTTTGTGTGACTGACTGTGACTCACCTGCCACTGACTCTCCTTACACATCAGCTGCTGGATCTGTCTGTTGGAGGGAAGTAATCAATCGCCTCAACTACAGTGCTATAAGTAACATGAGAGTCGTTCCAATAACACTGAAAAGGTGCCGTTCC
Organism: Genypterus blacodes; assembly: GCF_046128005.1. Lineage (NCBI taxonomy): Eukaryota > Metazoa > Chordata > Actinopteri > Ophidiiformes > Ophidiidae > Genypterus > Genypterus blacodes. Next base: position 6,947,808 of record NW_027466829.1, read on the forward strand.
TTCATAGTGATGACATCGCTGACATCAGGCTCATATGCATTATAGTTGATTATCATTGATGTTCATCTATGGAGCCTCAGTTCGTGTGTGTGTGTGTGTGTGTGTGTGTGTGTGTGTGTGTGTGTGTGTGTGTGTGTGTGTGTGTGTGTGTGTGTGTGTGTGTGTGGGGTGGACACATGTGGGGACATCAAGGTGAAGCAGGACAGAGGAGAGGGGATCAGGCTGCAGCAGAGACCTTTTGTTTATGTTGTGAACACGGCTGCCATTAGAATCCAAAGGGAGGAGTTTAGGTGGTGTATCACTTTAAGACCCATATTATGCTGCACTGCCAGACTCTCCCATGTGTTTACACCACAGAGCACGGAGACACACAGAGACACACTGCTGCTGTAAATGTAGAGTGACAGGAAGTTCACCATCTGCCTGATCCTCCACGTCATCCATATGTATGAAGACTCTCTGTGCATATATGTGTGCTTATACTACTGCATACTTTCATTCTCCCACATTTGTTGTGCTTGGAAACAGACTCCAATCTAACATTACAAACACGTCTAGAGTTTAAGATGCAGCATTTGTGCAGCAGTGCTGGAGCAGACATCCGGGCCGGACGCCTCAGGGCTCAGTGGAGCTCTGAGCTGGAGCGGGGGAATAGAGAATGACTGATGATGGTTGTTCTCTCTCCTCCTCTCCCCTTAAACAGCGTGGAAACACTGCCCTGACCCGCCGTCCTCACCTTTCATTATTATTGCAGCACTGAATCAGGAAACTTCATACAGCTCGTCTTTAGCTGCAGCATTAAGCAGCCCTGACTGTTGTTTGTGTTTGTGAGTTAAGAGGGAGGAGATGGAACATCACACTCATATGAAGTCAATGAATGACTCAGTATCTGATTAGCTGTTAAATGATGGCGTGCATTCATATCAATAGAAACATTTCCACCCCGTCAGTCTTTCTGTCTGGATCTCGGTCTTTAGTTGGTTGTTTAATATTCAGGATGTGCACAGGATTGGACTCTGAACTTTCTTTCATCCTCACAGCCAATAAGTCTTATTAAGGCAACACAGTCTGCATGTTTCAGAGATATGCTTCAGCTACAAGGCAGAAGGCTTTCATATGAACACATTAGCCTGTATATGTATGTAATGTCTCATGGGTTTGGTATAACACATGACTGCAGGAGAGGAGGAGGAATCTAAGTATCTGGCTCTGCAAACTGTAAAGGTTTGTTTCAGTGAGTAGAAGATGCTAACAGTGACACAGCATCTCTGCAGGCTACAGGGAGGGAACCTTTCCTTTCCTCCTCAGTTAATGGAGAACAAAACACATTCAAGCTTGTTTCCTGAGACTTCAACACATAAGGAGGATTGGAATATCAGGACAACATTGTTTCTAATTGTGTGTGTGTGTGTGTGTGTGTGTGCGTGTGTGTGTATGTTGATATGTATCTTATTTTCTGCACCCAGTAGGACCTCATGAAGCTGTGTGTGCATGTGTGTGCATGTGTGTGTGCAGGTGCAGTGTGTGCAGGTGTGTGTGTGTGCTTTGTTAATCAGCTCTATCTGATCGCTGTCGGCTCGATCCTCTCCTTTGTGAGAGCTCATAATCTTAAATGATGTCCAGTAATAAGAGAGATGAATAATTCAGTGACTGAAGGAAAATGCAGCTGGTCAAGCTGTTACAACAAACCTCATACTTCATCTCACACAGTCCATTACATCATTAATAAGTAAAGAAGTCATGTTAACAGACATTCAGCACACAGACGATGAATGAGTGAAGATCTGTCCCAGGTTTATTAATCTGATGGAGTGCTGATGTGGCCCTTCACTGCTTCATGTCGTCCTCATGGGTTCTCTCTCTCTTCCTTCCTGACAGGGATCCGATCCTGGGACGTGGACCTGAAGTCCTGCGACCTTGACCAGCAGCTGCAGCTGTTTATAACCCGGCACTCCGCCCACTTCTCCTCCGAAGTCAGAGGTCAGTGCAGTGTGGTGCTCAGTGTGTGTGGAGGCGTCGGCTGTGGCCAGGATGAGCTCTGAACATCAACCTGAGCAGCCCGAGTGAAAGAAGATGTTGCCATGAGAAACAGGATGGTCTCGTTTCCTAAAGAGTGAGACCATGTGGGTTTCAAAGTGCAACAGACGACTCAAACCAGCTAAAATAAAGAAAACAACTTTTATCCTCAGTACAAACTAAGATTCTAAGGAGAAATCTTCCAAAATCCAGACATATTTTCATTCTCTTACAGTGACTGACAGCAGGGAGTGGATCTGCATGACATCACAGCTTTACACTCTGTGTGAACCTTAGAGTCACCATGGGGATGATCAAGAAGCTCTGGATGCAATGTGGAGCCTGTCTCAACTCAGTGTGTGTGTGTGTGAGAGAGAGAGTGAGTGTGTGTGTGAGAGAGTGTGTCGGGAAGATGTCTGAGCCCCGGTTTAAAGCACATTATATGCTGAATATGGAATTATTGCAATCACCTGCCAGGGCCTGATAGAATCACTCACTCACTCACTCACTCACACACACACACACACACACACACACACACACACACACACACACACACACACTGACAGCACTGTTAGTCTGCACCACTCAGCAGAAAGTGACTCAGCTTTTTTCAGCACCGATGTTAAAGGAAGCAAATATCTGCAGACGAAAACTGAAACGCTGTTTGCTTCATTATGAGTCTCATCTAACACTCAGTCTGTCTCTCTGAGCCCAACTCAAACTATTAGTAATACCATGTTATATTATCATAATACATAATCTATAGATCTGTATCTTAGTGATGAACGCCAGCAGTCACTCAGTGTGTGAGAATGAAAGGAAAGTGTGTTTAAATTCATCTGGAGAGAATAAAATGTTCTGATTGTTCAAAATAATGAGAGAAAAGTGAAACAGGCTTGTAGAATACGTTTGTTTGAGTTTGTGGAGGCGTCGCGGTCAGACAGGAAGTCCTGTAAGTGCCAGACCTCATGACTTTCAGCCTCCAGCCTGCCAGGCCCGGCTGATTCTGGCCCTGATTCTGGCCGTTATGCACTTTCATCATCACATCTTTGTCTATTGAACTTCACTCCTGCTGGGCTTCTGGAGCTCATTTGTCAGTCAAACAGTGTGTGTGAGCTTTAAACATTCCCCAGTGTAGTTAGCTGGTGATTGTGGTGCATCTGCTGCCACAGCTTCCTGTCTGAACATCCAAAACAAACTGGATCAACCATGCATGCGTTGTGTCATAGGGCCTGTTTATGTTTCTATCATTTTGTATCTTCTTCTATTATTAACATGCAGTCGGTATGTTGATATGGGCCTTAGCCTTTGAATGCTCTCACATGGTGCTGGAGTACGATTCCCTGTCCCTATTTAAGGCTGTGAGGCTGCTGAGGCTGGAGAAGCCATGATGAGGACTCACAGTATTGATTACCTCCTTTTTTTCAGCTCAGAACACTGGGATCAATAGCACTTCAATAGAGCAGGAATAGATGAGGGGATCATGTTGCTTTTGCTGGACGGAAATATTGTTGTTATGGGAAAGATGACCGTAGTGTTTCCTCTCTGCTTGGTTTTGGAGCCTGGTTGTGTTTTTGAGGAGCCTAGAGCCTCAATGATGATGATGATGATGATGATGAGGTGACCGGGTGGTTGCTGGTTCCACGCTGACTGCAAGCCAGGCATCCATTTTTCTATTATATGGATGAAATTGTGACCTTAGTATTACAAGGTTCTGTCTGCCCCAGAGCTGTTTGAGATACGAAGCTGTGAAGGTTTGACACCAGAGCCAGACGAGCTTTCATGTACCGTTACTGACCCCAACACATAAATTTGAAAAATAGAAAGGAACTCCACAAGAACATAAAGCCTCCATCACTGGAAAAGTTTGTGAGCTTAAATCATCTCAATATCACCTCAATATCCTCAAAACGGGTTGTTTCTGACGGAATTTAAGGCCGATGATCATTATAATAATGATAGATCATTTTAGGGTGCCAGACATTTGTTATTAAAGAATTTACTTCATGTTCAATTCGATTTTGAAACACATATGTAAATATTATAACTGCTGCTTACGTTTCTCATGGTAGAACAGTGCCCTCTAGTGTTGACAGTTTATAAGGCACCTATCTATCTATCTATCTATCTATCTATCTATCTATCTATCTATCTATCTATCTATCTATCTATCTATCTATCTATCTATCTATCTATCTATCTATCTATCCTCCACACACACACACACACACACACACACACACACACACACACACACACACACACACACACACACACACACACACACACTGCCACAGGGTGAGACATGGATTGGTGGATTGGTCTATCTATCTATCTATCCTCCACACACACACACACACACACACACACACACACACACACACACACACACACACACACACACACACGCTGCCACAGGGTGAGACATGGATTGGTGTCAGCAATTTACTCTGATGAACTCTCCCACACTGAATTTGTGAGTGTGTGTGTGTGGCTTAGTTGCCTGTGCGTGTTTGCTGTGTTTTGGTGTGTGTGTGTGTGTGTGTGTGTGTGAGTGCTGAGTCAAAGCCTATCAGAGTTCTCCCTCCGTCTCAGATTGGTTGAACATGTTTTTGTGCTTGAGCGATTCCAGGAAGCTGGGAGACTCTTTGTGTGTGAGAACATGTTGTTGTTCCCTGAGGTGAGTGAGGAGTGTGTGTGTGTGTGTGTGTGTGTGTGTGTGTGTGAGAGGATCAGGCCTCTCTCCCACCTCTAAGCAGTGACCCACCTCAACATCTTTCATTTTGACATATTAATATCACTTCTTGTCCTCTGAAATATGCTCTTTTATATTGTGAAGCTTGGATTCGGGCAGGATGTTGATTTATAGCACAACAAAGGAATTCTGGGCAAAAGCAACGACAGGAAGCAATGGGATTTATGGGACATGTGTGAGGAGAAGCAGGAGGCAACAGTCATTTGTCACACTGTTTAATTTCTTAAGTTAATATCACTCCAGGTATTTCATTACATTTCACAAAGGTCATCTCTTTATATAACAAAGAAGAACTGTTCCTCAAATGAGACGGGACTTCCTGTAACCCTCTACCTGGACCTCTGTGAGTCTGACTGACACTTCAGCTATTTCCTCAACCATCATCACACTGGTACACATTCAACAAATCACAACACGCACTCATCACAGGAGCTGGTTGATGGGAAACAGACTTTCACACAGCAGAGCTTCACAGATCCTTTGATCATCGTCGTCCTTTCTTCTTTTTTTGTAAATCCCTCCCTGGTTGATGGAGATGTGGGTGGACAGAGGAGGTAAAGCAAAAGGATCAGTGGGAATATACTTCATCAAATCATTACATGTGGATCCTGCCTCCCCCCCACACACACACACACACACACACACACACACACACAAACACACACACTCATGATGACGTTTGATACGCAACCGCCATGTTTCGGTACTAGAGCCTGTTTATGAGTGCAGTAATGGAAACAACAAACTGGGAGGAACACACACACACACACACACACACACACACACTGTGTGACGGTGTGACATGGATGTGACGGAGGTGGGAGTCGGCCTGGCGGCGGCACAGGGTGATTAAAGATTCACAGTCAGTAAATCGGTGGAGCCAGATTGCCTCGCTGTTGCCGTAGCGACCTTAGTGAGCACCATGATGAGCTGGCTTTGATCTTTGACCCTGACTGATGCAAAGTTAAAGATTTTGTATAAATATGAGGAATGATGTTGAAGGAGCGAGTTTAAAGAAAACATGAGGCGACGTCATCCTCTCTCTCTCTCTCTCTCTCTCTCTCTCTCTCTCTCTCTCTCTCTCTCTCTCTCTCTCTCTCTCTCTGTCTCTCCCCCTCTGTATATTCATAGGCGTGGCTCATGGTGACGTCTCTATCACAGTGTTCTCTCTCTCCCTTAATATCACAAACATTTAATATTCAAACCAAACACAGATATGATTTCCTGTATCATTAAAGATAAGAACATAAACAACGACTTCTATAACTATATGAGTGTGTTAATGACAAACATAAACATCAACAGTGGACAGTAATTATGAACCATCATTGCTAAGTCACAGCCTTTTAAATATGATTCAGCAAAAACGGTGAAATAAAAGAACTCAAAACAACAAACTGCACTACAGTGCATTTAGTTTTCAATGACAGGAATTGAATGATGGATCCTCCAGGAGGCTCGCTGATGAATGAATACATACATGAGATGTTTGTGTTCATGTTTCCATATACCTGCTCAGTCATCAGCAGCTGTAAACTCTCTCCAGTAGTGAAGGTAACCAAGGCATTAGATTCTGCTGTGTAACAGCGTCCTCACCCACCGGATGACACAGCAGTTCTGCTCTGTGACCTTGCCACAGTGGAAACGGGAGGGAGAGTGTGTGTGTGTGTGTGTGTGTGTGTGTTCCCTGTGGTGCCACACTGAGGGGTCACTCTCCCTGGGATTTAGTGACGTGTACACACATCTCCATGAATAGAAACCAAGGTCACCAAGACTCACCAGGGACACGTTCACCTTCCTGGACACACCTGAGTGCTGAGACACACACAGCTGTCTCTCTCTCTCTCTCTCTCTCTCTCTCTCTCTCTCTCTCTCTCTCTCTCTCTCTCTCTTTTTTCTCTCCCCCCCCCCCCCCCTCTCCTGTGTGTGTGTGCTGTTATGAGGCACTGTCAGTTTCCATTTTGCCGGCCCTGAGCTGATCCAGTGTTGGGAGGCCATTTGTGCTTAGCTGAGTCCTTTTCCTTTTCTTGCCTCCTCTGCACATCGTCTTGCCTTGGCTCTTCTGTCAAACACTCCCAGAGCCCCCAGGGGCCGAACGAGCAGCAACTCCTGTGTGAGGCCTCCAGAGTTTGCAGCAGTCGGTGACCTCACCTCATTCACCCCTGTGTGTGAACCGTGTGTTTGACCCCATGTGCCCTCAGCAGGTCTGAGAGATGTTTGTCACGATGACACAGTTGGACTGCTAATAACTGGAACAGCATCCATGACTCATTAATAATGACTCGGCGTCCTGATCAGCTTACACAATAATCACCTGCTGACAAAACATTATCATGCTTATTATAGAACTACTTTGCAATGGCAATTTCACACAATATATTAACTTTAAATGGCCGTATTACTAATTACAAGATTCCAC
>NW_027466829.1:6960000-6995000 GCF_046128005.1 Genypterus blacodes
CAAATGTATACGCCTGTGTGTGTGTGTGTGTGTGTGTGTGTGTGTGTGTGTGTGTGTGTGAGCCCCTGGCGGGCTGTGAGATGATGATGTGTGATGCCACAAAAAGGCTGTGATACTTCAGCATTAGTCGGTTTTCCAGTGTTATTGAGTTCTGCTCACGTAATAGGCCTGCTCCAGTTTCATGTCCCGGGTCTGTGGAGACCGAATGTTTCCAGTGACTCAGCGGAAGGTTGTTGGACCCAGGCACTGTGTGTGTGTGTGTGTGTCTGTGTGTGTGTGTGTGATTGATGTCACTGAGTGTGTGTGCAGCTCTGTAACATGATTAGTGTTCAGTGACCTATCAGCTGTGATTGTCTGCATGAGTTCAAATCCCAATTTTGATTTGAGGGTCAAACTGAAACATGATGGATTTCCTATAATGTCCAGTTTGGATTTCGTCTCTTGTGGATCTTTTATTCTATTTGGAAAATGTTCTGAAGAAATATAACATCACAAGTCAAATTTCATATGAGCTAAAGTCTTAGTGATCAGTTTCACTCTCAGATCAATGGAGTGACGCTTTCAGGCTAAGGCTCTTCATCTTCCTCCTTGAGTCCCTCCTCTCTGATCAGCTGATCAGCTGATTCTGTATGTGTGGGTTTGTTCTTGCTGTGGATTTTGATCAAGCAGGATTTTTTGTCCATTTGCCTCTTCACACACACACACACACACACACACACACACACACACACACACACACACACACACCCACACCTATCATTAGCGTGCATGTTTCCATGTTCAGCTGATTCCTGCTCGTCCTGCCGGTGAATCAGAGCTTTAATAGCTGAACTGTGCTGAGTCACCATCTGACATTTGCTTCTCCCGATGAACCAGCGATTGCATAAAGCAAAGAGTCTGCAAACTAAACCCCCCCACCCCCCCACCCCCCAGAATCGGGGACATCCAGGTGCCATTGAGCAAGGCAGGGCCGACATGCAGTATTTATCCCTGCTGCTTAAATAATAGATAGTACTTGGATGAAAAGTGCTGAGTCACTTTCAGATGTTTGCCACCCACAGCTTCATCTTCACGTCCCACACTGACTGCAGATGAATATGACTTCATACACCGAGAGCCTATAGGAAACAGCTATTGACGTTAAAGAAACACGTCGTCATAGCGATCTTCAGGCATTCCTTAAGTGATCGGCCCTTTTGTTTTTGTTTACAGTATATGCCCATCTTAGGCATTTATAGGTCACAAGTCCAGCTCTGTTATCAGGCCTTTAGTCTATCAGACCAAACTAATGCGGTAAGAAACTCTCTGGGGTGTTTTTGCTCTTTGAAGAATCTTAATGGATTTCTGATCCAGATAAGCTTCTGATATCCCTGGAGGTTCTGCGTGTGATGAGATCTCAGTCAGAGTGAAGTAGCTACACATATCTCCCACAGATGAAGAGCCATTAAGCAGAACACCTCAACCTCAACCGGCCAGCTGGAGCTCCTGGCCGCTCCGCAATTCAATCATGTTGTATTATAGAGTTAAACTGAGCGCTGGAGGCTGTGCTGCTGCTGCTAATGAGCTTATTTATGGACATGGAAACACTTCATGATGACATCACTGTTGACCAAACTGCAACCACAGCCAGAGACAAGGGAAAAGGAAACTATGCAACTTTAGACCACAATCCTTCTAATGTCTTTATTTAGTCTAAATTGAGATTATTCAAATTATTAAATCAAATGCTGAGATTACTATTTCAGCTGCCATTATGTTCCTTTAGTATGTTTGTGGCCGCTGGCACAGTAAACGCTAAGCTGTGAACAAACTATTCAAAACGTGTTTGCTGAAAGTATTGAGGTCACCTGAAGGCATCACCACAGAGCCTGTAAGAGGATCTGACCACAGTGACGCCTGAAACTGAATGAACCGCCTGGCTTAATGGAGCCAAACAGCCCTCAGGACCAGGTCATAATAATCTGATTATTAATCGATCTTTCTTACCAACTGCTCTGTCTCCATTTCACTGGAGGTCAGAGGTCAGGGTGAGATACAGAGCAGCAGCCCATGAGCAAGAGGGGATTTGGCTTTTTGCTCTTTAGCAGTGCAGGACAGTGACATGAAGGAACAAATCCCAATGTGCTGCTTGGACCACAGAGGAAGTGTTGGGGTAGTTATTGGTCTAAAGCTGGGAGGTGAACCTTCATCCTGCTCCAGTTCTATCAGTCAGTTGTTATATTCTTCATCTTTAAGTCACCACACAGACCCGCCTGTGTTTCTCTCTCCGCCACTTGATGGTGTTTGTTTGTTGAGCTGCATGGATTTGAGGATGGAGGAAATGAACCACACAGAGATTAAGAGATCAAAGGTGTCATATAGATAACATCCATTGATTCAAGCCAGGGCGAGCACACACACACACACACACAACAACTCACACTCTTACACATGCAAAAGATACACACACACATCCAGGGTCACTTTAAAAAGCTTAACCTGAGCATTAGGCTGTGAAAGTGTCTGTCTTCTAATGTGTCTGGATAAACGCTCACATGAGGATATGGGACAGTTTTCCAATGATTAAACCCGATGATGTGAATGCAGGACTGGTCGCTTCCTGCAGCTCCTCTGATGGCCCAGCTCCTCCAGGCTCCTGTTGGGTCAGTGTGCGGTCAGAGCAGCCTGATTGGTTACTTACTGACTCTTCAGGCCTCTGTTGTCGCTCTGTTGTCACTCAGCTGCGTCTCCTGCCGCCGGTCACTGAGCTCTTAGTGACGTTTGCAGTTTCTGGACTCCGGCCCGGCGCAGAGTTCACAGCTTCCATTATCGACCCTCCGCAGGCCCGGCGAGGTCGCTGAGCGGTGAGAGGGGCTAACGTGTAAATGCAAGGTCACGTGTTTGAGCCCAGCATCCATCAACTGCAATGTGTCCTTTGGCCACACAAAGAGTCCCTGGACCTGCTCAGTCCAGATAAGGACTAAAGACCTTAATTGCTAAATTTGAGCGTAATTCCCGGATGCATCGGTGAGGCCGCCGTCACTCTGCCGCTCTTCCTGCGCCTTTAGGAAGCCTGCAAATGGGCTGCTGTCAACAAATTAACTCTCTGACTCACCAGCTAAGGGTTAGAGAGCTAAATATACGGGCCCACGTTTCTTTTTAACCCATTAACCCATTGCAACTTGCTCTCCATCACATGGTTGTATCTCAGAATGATGCAGGTCTGCTGGAGGATTCAGGCGGGCAGCTACAGCAACAACAAGACTGAGGATAAGAATCAGACTAATTCATTTCATTCAAGATGTTATATATAAAAGCAAACAGCCCGGGTCAGACCTTCCTTTGATCATGTGATGTAGTAAACAGTATACAGAGTTTATTTATGTATGTAGTTAGTGATGTAGAGATTTGTTAGCTGTTTAAATGTGTTCCCGACTTCTGTATTCCTGGTTTTTGAGAGTCCGGGGACTCATGGAAGACAATGGAGAGGAAGGAGGGGAGGTTCTGGCTCAGAGAATGCAGCAGTGAGTCTTTGCAGTGTTTTGCACCTCCCTGTTTGCTGAGCCGCTCGATCCAGCTCAGCCTGCTCCTGCAGTATGAGACACACAGAGAGATCATGTAGAGAAAGAGGAGGAACCCAGACTGTGTGTGTGTGTGTGTGTGTGTGTGTGTGTGTGTGAGGAGTCAAAGTGTGTGTGTTTCTGCATCGGATCGTGTCAGGATTACTGTCACTGTTTTTCAAAATGAAATATGGAGAGCGAGGCTAAGCTGCTTCCACACGTTCTGATTGTGTGTGTGCGTGTGTGTGTGTGTCATCTCGTTCTGCGGCGTCCTGCCTGTCGAGGAGCCGACCTTTCTCCTGTCTACTGTCTCCTGCCTCCTGCCTCCTGCCTCCTGTCTCCGGCTTCTGACAGAAACGGAGGAAATCAGAATTTTAAATGTTTAAATTATTCAAATCGGAGAAACTGAGCAACAAAGAATGTTGAGTCAGTGGTATTTTTTATTAGAGGAGGAGACAGACAGACAGACAGACAGACAGACAGACAGAACCGGCGACGACGTGGAAGCTATGAATAACAAATAGAAAAGAGAGGAAAAAGACAGAAAGGGGGAAAATAAAATCACACGGCCGAGTGAGAAGAGAGGAGAGACAAAAAGAGATGGAGCAGAAATGTTTCAGACAGACAGACAGGCAGACAGGCAGACAGAAGCAGAGCCAGAGGGAGCAGCCGTGTCCTCCTCCATTCCCCTCTGATGGTGCATAGCAGCAGTAAACATTGATCTCTCTATTGGTGGTGCCCCCCCCCCCCCCCCCCTCACACACACACACACACACACACACACTGCTCAGCTGACAGGGATCAGGCCACCGTGCATCCATAGATACTGTAGGTGTGTGTGTGTGTGTGTGTGAACCTCTTCTTCTTGAGCAGTAAATCCATGTTTTCGATCTCGTGTCGGTCAATGACATCATCTTTCACCTGGAATGTGAAGACTCCACGTTTTGCAGAGATGTTCAATAATCATACAAACACAACAGCAAAGGAGGGAGATAAGAACGTTCACTCAGCAGTTTGGGTTTAATGCTTCAATACAATATTGAGATTCTGGAACTTTAATGAAGGATTTCTATTTTCTAACTGATAGTAAACTCGTACAGATGCTGGACCAGGATGCATTGCTGCCATAAAACCCTATTGTGTTGTTGTTATTGTTCATTCCACCTGGGAAATGAAGGAAATCACTACCTGGAGCTGACGTCAACGCTTTACTGATCAAACCTCCTCAGGCCTCCGGGGAGGAAGTGAGAGAGAAGATGAACAACATCAATAACATCAATCTGGGCTCAACGCTCTCCTCTTTGTTCTCTCCTTTGTGATTCGCCGGTCTTGAGGGCAGCGAGCAGCCATCAGAACATGGACCAGAACATGGACCAGAACATGGACCAGAACATGGACCAGAACATGGACCAGAACATGGACCAGAACATTGACCAGAACATGGACCAGAACATGGACCAGAACATGGACCAGCCTTACCCTGAGGACCTGCATCTCACTGAACACAGCAGGTTTCATCTCAGCAACCAGGAAATGCAAATGAGTTCGAGCTACAGTCACTAATGAGGAGCAGGTGTCCATGGTAACCCTGCTGTAATGTGAAGTCCCATCTCCAGTTTGAGCTCAGTGGGTCTTTGTCTCATTAAGAAATAGAAATATTTATAACCTCATTTAGGTTTTTAAACATGCAAAGAGAACAGAGAGTGAAGAACGTCAACGCTGCCAAGTCACAGAACAGATCTGTGGTCCTGCAGTGAGCTGGAGTCTGTGGAGATCCAAGTATTATGAGTAATGAAGCCCAGAACGCAGAGCTTCTTCCTTCCTTCCTTCCTTCCTTCTTCTTCTTCTTCTTTTAATATCATGTCTTAGCTGCAGCCAATGAAAGAATGCAGAAGCTTAATTTTCCTCTCCAAGCTTTTGAGAGCTCAGGCAGCATAAAGGCACAAATGGCTGCAGCCTCATTGTGTGTGTGTGTGTGTGTGTGTGTGTGTGTGTGTGTGTGTGTGTGTGGATCAGTCACCTGTATGATCCCCAGTGTCTCTGCTGGACTCTGCTTCCCTGTAAGCCGTTATTACCCAGCAGCACCGACCTGCACACTGGCAGTTTTTTTAAATCCACCTTAAGCTGGGCCTCAATCCCTCAGGAGTCTGAGGATGCAGCAGGAAACGCCACAAACAGAGGCAGAGTCAGTTAAACAGGCGCTGACGTCTGAGGCTTGGCACGTCTCCATTTTAGATTCCTCCTCTCTCTCTCTCTCTCTCTCTCTCTCTCTCTCTCTCTCTCTCTCTCTCTCTCTCTCTCTGCTCATGGAAGTCTTTCCCCGTCCTCCCTTGTCTTCCCCACCTCGTCTCGTCGTTGTGCGGTAGAAGGTCGCGTCCAGGCTTATTTCTCGCCGCCGTCGTCCTCCTGGCCTGTGCGTGTTTGACCCACAGACTCGTCTCGTGTCCGTCAGCGTGATGAATGAGACGTCCCTGCTCCTCAACCTGCTGCTGACAGCCAGTTTATAATCATTAGGCCTCTCTCTCCCCGGACACCTGCAGGCCCAGGCTGTGAATATGAGGAATGTCCTTTAAATGCTCTGTGTGTGTGTGTGTGTGTGTGTGTGTGTGTGTGTGTGTGTGTGTGTGTGGGAGCCTGATGCACCATCTATATGTGTGTCAATATCTTTCACAATGACAAACAAGCTGTCAGAAAGTCTCTCAGGTCCCCTCACACTCTTTGCTCTGACTGAAGGTGGTGACAGCGTCCTTGTTGCCCAGCGACGTGTTTACTTGCCCACTGTGCCTCTGGGCCTTCTCTCCAGCTGGCCCACTATCTTCTTCTTCTTGGTTCTGATTCTTGAGCCATCGGGCCTTCCATCCAAGCGGTGTGTGTGTGTGTGTGTGTGTGTGAGAGTGTGAGAAGCCGTTGGCCTCCTGTCTTCTCCTTTCCTTTCACCACACGGCTCATATCACATTGATCCCATCATAGACCCTCAGCATTAAGCTTGCTCTGCCTTGGTGGAGGTGTGTACTCTTGTTTTTATCATATTCAGTCCAGTAAAGTGCCCATCAGTGTTTATACTGTAAGACAATGTGGAGAGATGTTTGTGTTGGCCTGAGGAACGCTCTGGCACTTCACTGGGATGTTTTGGCAGTGGCTAGTGTGTGTGTGTGTGTGTGTGTGTGTGTGTTTCCAGCACATCATTAGGCCTTTGGGGGGAGGGGGGGGTAGGAGTACAGGGGGGCTCCAGTGGTGACATCATAGTTGGCATGAAGCGTGTTGGACTCTAAGAGACGGAGACACTTTGCCAGCGTCCTGCTGCCCTTTAACACACCGCCCAAACTGTCCTCTCATGGCGTCTTCACTCAGGTCCTCACGCTGCCTGTGAGGCTCTGGATGCTTCAAAGTGCTGACGGCTCAAAGAACAACAATCACTATGTTATGACTTCACAGTGATGTCGTGCTTCACTTCCAAACCTCCAGCTTCAGAAAACGTTTCATTTTGTTTTTTTAACAGGAATCACAAACTTCAAATCCTCATGTTTGATATGTTTGAGTTTCAGTTTGAAAGGCAGCAAGAGAGTGTGTGAGATTGTGGTCAAAGTTCAGAGCTGCTCAAACTGTTCATGTGTTTGGAAACGGAATGTTGACACCTGCACACACGCGCTCGTGTCTGTGTGTGTGTGTGTGTGTGTGTGGGAGTGTGAGAGCGTGAGTGTGTGTGTTTGTGTGTGAGAGTGTGTGTGTTTGTGTGTGTGTGTGTGTGAGTGTGAGAGCTGCGGGGCATCACCATGGCTCTGTGCAGTAACAAAGGCTGAATGAAAGACTGTCAGAGCAGCTCAGGGGCCTGAAGGAGGGATGGAAAGAAGGAGGGGGGGGGGGGGGGGGGGGGGGGGCTGAACCCTAAATACTGAGGATTCGTCCTCATGATGATAAAGAGGGACTGGATACTTCCCTCTTTCTTCGCTCAGAAACTTAATTCCCGGCCTGAAACAGGTGAAGCGTTCTTTAAAGACGTGAAGCTGAAACTTTATCAGTCCGGCTCAGGAGCTTTCCCCCCTCATGTCTGTGCTCTTATGCTAACTCATCATAATGCTGCTCATCATTCTGAGCTATTTTCGGCCCATTAGAAGATAAGGGAAGTTTGAACAAATCATTTTGGTTAAATGGAGAATTAAAGTAATGAGTGTGACTTCCTGCTGCAGGAGTTCAGTCTGGAGACTTCTGAAACAAAACACAACATTTAGGAGGATTTGCTGGAAATCAGCGACTCAAACTTTCCTTTAAGGATTCATCCATCTGGAATAAGAAGGTTAGGGAGAACATTCGACCTCCTATGTGATTTGGATCACAGATGTAGTGTAATGAACGAGTCGAGGCCGTCAGTGGCTTTGCACCCAAATCACACGACTGGCATTAGCATCAGGAGCGATGATGTCACCCTGACGGCGGCTGTGGTTGGAGGATGGGAGGTTTGTGACCACAGGAAGTCACAGGGGAAACTGGGAGCAGGCTGTGAGTCTCATTCTCATTCTGCTGTGTGTGTTCAGACACATCAAACTATCAAATCTGTTTTTCTAGTTAAACAGTAAACATTTGCCCTCAGTCCTTCTCCTCTATTTGGTTTCAGCATGAAAGCTCAGGAGCTGCACGGGAATAATTCAGCATATTTTCATCCCTCAGTGTTTCTGCTCCGCACTGCAGACTGCAACAATGACTCAGCACAACTCCGGACGCTTTAAGACCCCAACATACGTTCGGTGTCGCAGTGGTGATGCCTGACAGTCGAGGTGGATGAAGAAAGGCGGCTGAAATTGAAGACGGCCGCAGGGGCTTCGCTCGTTTCTTTAATTTTCCATCCCGCTTCACGCGGCTTAATCACTGAGCTCAGACAAAGGAGACGGAGACGCGCCGGCATCGGGGCGAGGAGAGATGGAGAACGGGATAATAACTTTTTGATGTCTCCCTCAATCAAACTGTGTTTATCTGACGTTGACTGAGGAGAGGAAGCGAGGGCGTCGGTTCAGCTTCGTTAGCTCGCTCATTACCTCACATCATCTGGCTTCATTTGGAAAGTTGGGAAACCAAAACAGAAGCAACACGATTACTTTGTTATCAAACTAAATAACACAGCGATTAAACTCCCCGCTGTGTTTCAGCGTTGTGTGTGTGTGTGTGCTGCTGACGACCATCTTCCTCATCTCTCGTCCTCGATGCAGTAAAGTAAAGTAAAAGTAAAGTTGTGTGTGTTGAGAGAGGAGCTGTCCATGGTGCTAAAGTCCAACACACACATGTATGGAGCCAGACATCAACCACCGGCTGGAATCTGAATCTGAGTCATGCAAAGCTACATTTTCTAAACTAAACTCTCTCTCTCTATAGAACGGGCTGCTTCTTCAAATGTTCCGCCTGTTGTCTTCAAATTCCTTGAACCCCCCTCCACACACACACACACACACACACACACACACACACACACCGTTCCACTGTAAATGTGGAACATGCTATGTGGAGCAGTGCAGCGGCTGGGCCTCAGTCGATCGCTGCTCCGCTTTAGTCGCCTTTAAACGGAGCGTTCTCGTTCGGGGAGTTCAGCCGTGGATATTTATATCAAGCGGGTCAGCCGATGAAGAGCCGGAATGAGGAGTAACATTAAGTTTCTGTCTGTAAAGTGACCTTGCTTCCTCTGAGCCGAGGAACAGAGCAGAGCGGAGATTGAGACGCAGCCAAGAGTTCAGAGACGGAAGTGAACTCACGACCGCAGAGTCTGGAAAAATGAATTGACAGTTTGTCCCGTCGGTTTTCCCCTGGTGGCTCCGCTCGGTGTTACATTACTGAGTGTGTCTGTGGATCGCTTGTCCCTTTGTCAGGACCAGCTCTTATGTTGGACACGTGACCGGGCTTTGTGCCAGCACCAAGACAAAAGGTCAAGATCAAGTCCAAGTCCTTTATGCTGTTGTTTGAAATGAGGCCGAGTCGTCCTGTGAGTCTGACAGTGAGGAGCTGAACCACAATCAGAGGTGGAGACACAATAAAGCTGTTAGGGAAGGGGAATCTAATGAGGTGCAAGTGGGCGTGGCCAAACTGCGCAGCACGTTTAGTAAAATTCCATCAATAACCTTTTGAATTAGAGCCTGGGACAACAAAGTGCTGAAATGATGAGAAGCTCAGACCGAAGACTGATTTAGATGTCTAAGAAAGCAGCAAACTCTGTGTCTTCAGCCTTGTGTTTGTGGGCAGGACATTCTGGTGGTGTCTTTGGCTGAATGCGTCTTGACTTTTCACGCGGCGGCGATGAGATCAGTCTTTCTGAGACGCCACTGAAGGGAAGGAAGCCAGAGGGATCAATAGAGGAAGAGAACTTGGCTGAAGCGAAGGCCCGGTGAGGCTGAGGAGCAGATGCTGGTCTGGCCGAGGAGACGTTCTCTTCACACCGTGTGTATCTGAGCAGATTCCACCACAACTAAGGCTGACTCATCTCAGACTCTTTATTTATTACACTTTACTAAGCATAAGGTTCTCAGGCAGGAAGAAGTCAAACCTGCAGCTCTGCTCTCATTGGAACTTCTCTCATTCTAATAACCAACTCGTCTTTTGTTGATTCAGATTTGCATATTTTGCCCGGAAATTGTGGTTTGAAGCCTTTGTGATGCTTCAGGGTTATCTATCCCCCGCTCTCACCTGCAGAACTGCTACCGTGCACCCTGAGTGAAAACGGTTCACTTTACGTACTGTCTCTTTAAGGCTCCCTGACTGTGAAAGGCTGCTCTATTGTGATTGGCCAGCTGTGTCACACCACTGTGGCTCTGATGTGAGGAGCTGTACGTTTGTCTCACTGCTGCACATTAACTTAAAACAAAGGAAAACACAACAAAACACAACATGATTAGACGTACAAATGATCTGAACTGGTGTCATTAACACACAACAAATAAGCAGACGTTCCATTTGTGTTTATGACGTGATAGCTATGACGATGAACAGCTGACTGCTCCGGTCCATAAAATAAAGCCGGCACATTGTGACTGAACATATGTTGTCGAGCTGAATGTAACACAAACACAGACGGTGATTGAATGAAACACCCACATCTGCTGACAAACCCTCTCTGAAGCGCAGCGACGTTATCTCTGCTCAAAGTCGTGGTAGAGTGCGATAACAGAGACATGAAAAATGTAAACAATGTGTGTGTGTGTGTTCCTCCATCTCCTCAATAGGAGGGAGGTATGACTCAGCGCTCCACAGCCACGGACAGTGATTGTCCCTGAAGCTGGCAGGTGAAGTGAAATGGGTTTGGTTGAGTTGGAGGTGGAGGCTCTTCACTTAATGCCACATGAGTCACACACTTAGGTCTGCATCTCTGCCTCAGTTAGAACAAACCGGTCTAAAGAGACCACGCTTTGCACACCACACTATTGTATTAAACTGAGGTTATGCTCACGGGTGGGTTGTGACCTCATGTCTTCAGCCCTAAGGTAAACAAACCTAGCTCAGTTTGTGAGCCTGTGGAGTCGAGATCCAACACCCAGAGCTTAAGATTGATTTAAAAGCTCTTTATTACTTAAATAAAAGCACACTCCTCTGTGTTTGAGAAAGTCATGACAGTCCTCTCTGATTCTCTGCATTGTTGATGATCTGACCCCGGGGGGGGGGGGGGAGGATTGGCCCATCAGACTGACTGAGAGTCTTTATTGTTGTAGTATCACGTTGTACCAGTCTGCAGTGTCAGCAAGCAGTCACCCTGCAGGCAGAGATGAACTGCAGCTAATGCATTCTGCTCTCCTCTCTTTCACCTGAGAAAAGCACATCAGGAGGGCAAAGGGACGCTCTGTCATGTCCCTCCAGGCCCGGCTGCACTCTCCCTCTAATCCTCTGAATGTGGATTTCAGAATTCGCAGCAGAGTGTGATGATGCCACAGTTTGTTGTGTTCTCCGGTGTCTGTGTTGCTGATGTGTCCTCCAATCTTTTCAAAGTATCAAAGCAAATTTGCAAATCATCCTTGGCCTGCAGAGCTTAGTCATTGTGCTTGGAAACCGGAGGCGTCTGTAGGCTGAGGTGCTCTGACTCCTCCTCCCGCTGTCCCGGCTGTGTCTTGGGTATCATTCTGTGAGCATCCACTCTGAGCCGGGGCCATACGCTCCATCGTGCACCAGGCGGCTCGGCACAAACAACACTGAGGGTAAGACTGCGACGTGTCAGGATGGAAAAGCTGTCAGGGCTCAGCGTTCTGCGGCTGATATTGTGTTGCTGTGGTAACGTCAATAGAGGGAGCCACATCCTGTTTTTGTGCGGTGATGTGAACGTCTCACAGCTTGTATCTGAATGTACGCTGCATCATACTGTGGGGTGTGTTTTTGTTATTTTCCTCATCAGCTGAAGAGTTCTAAATGCTCTGTTTTGATCCTTTACCTTTCTTTATTTACATTCAGATGTAATGCAGTTGAAGGTTTCTGCTTAGAAACCCTGAGTGTTTGTCTGCATCGGTATGTTGCAGTGTTTGGTGACAGTCTATTTTCACTCAGTTTGCACAGTGGTGCCGTCCCAAGTGGGAGGTAAAGTGTGTGTGTGTACTGTGTGTCCCATTTCAATGTCGCGTGCATTTGTTGTTGTTTATTCTTACATCTGTTAATTCGTCCATTTGCTTTATATTTGGTTCAAGCAGGAGCCGTTAGTGTTGTGTGGTTCGAATCCCTTCTCTGCACTATGATTGATCATTTATTCAGCTGAGGTTTCTGTCACTGCTGCTAACTAACGACAGTACCCAGATATCCTTCTGTTCATTCCAAACAAACACCTGGTAAAGGTAAAACTCAAAACTAGCTTTATTTATTTCTTTATTTATATGAAAAGGAGCCATAAAATGGAGCTGAATCTGTCTCGTCTGCCTCCTGCCTGAGTCACAAAGGCCCACAACCACCGCAGCAGTCATTTGCATAAAAGGTGAACAATACGAGTAAATCATTTCATTGCTTATTAATTTAATATCTCGCACAAAAACCCATTACATTTCTAACTGATTTGCATGATGAGTCAAACTGTGTCTAATGCTTCACGCTGGAGGTCTTTCTTGGAAATCACACGTTGACAGCAGAGAGTCTGAAGATACGGCAGCGCTCCAAACTCAGGGGAGCCACAGAGGATCTCATTGGCTGCCTCCCCCCCCCTCCATTATTAGAGCTCTCTATTATTAGAGCCCGCAACTGTGCTGAAACAAAGGGGAATTAAAAGCTTAGCATCTCGCCGGAGTGGCCTGAAGTGATGATTCATGATTACATTGAGTTGTGGATGACGTGTTAAACCAAAACACTCTTCTGCGGCATTATGGTGTTTTCTCTCACAGTATTGTTCTGAAATATGTGCTGTAAACCAGTGACATCCTGTTAATGCATCTCCATCAGTCACAGGGAAAGTATTCAACCAGATTGCAACGCTGCTTTCACTCCTGCCAGGCTTGTTGGGTTCATTTTAAGATGCAGCCGAGAGATATCGGTGACCTATTTCCTACTTTTGTTCTTGTCTTGGTACACAAATGGGTTGCCCGTCCTTATAAAGTGATTGACCTACATGCAGGGGCAGAATGCAGTATAGTGGATCTCCATAAGTCCCACAGTCTCACTCGTGTTTCTGTCTGGATCTTTACAGGACAAAGGACGCTGCGCCACACCAGTGATGTCTTAGAGACCGTGGTGCTCGTCAACCCCTCAGAGGACACGGTGACAACAGAGGTGAGGTCCAACTTCATAACAATACAGCTGCAGTGGAACAGGAAGTGATACCACAGCGAGTTTACACAACAGAATGATTATTATAGGGGAAATTATATCCAAACTAAGTCACTGACATTGTGTGTTTTTTTCGGAGCATTTCTGTGTACATGTGTGTCCAAACCGTGAGCCTGGTTCTTCCCCTTCTCACCTGCTGACACTTCTGGGATGAAATCAAAGAGTAGTTTGAGGCCATGTTGAGCCGTATCATTAATAAAGCTGCATGTGTCTCATGGGGAACAAACTCAGCTTCTGCTCCAGTTATTGTTCATTGCACACAAACATGTCTTACTGAAGGGGATTGATAATGAACCTCCAACTTTTTTACCAGTTTGGTTCCCCTTTATAGCCAGACACCCACATCATACTGTTTATACTGGCCAACGGGATGGAAACACAACCTCCTCTCAGCGGTGAAAAACAGTGTCTCATGGCCGGGACGGGGGAGGGAGGGGGAGAGAGGGGAGGCGAGGGGGAGACAGGGGGAGGGAGGGGGAGCTGGGTCATTCAGTTCTGTCTGGAGTGGTGGTTCTGCCTCTTTATGCTGGGTGGGTTGGATATTGTGTGGCATTGTGTAGATTGTTCAAAGCACTTTGTTTCTTTATTTTGTTGGAAAATTGATTTTTGAATGAGAGTTGAGATGAGGAACATGCTAATGCCTCTAAAAGCTGCTCTTCATTTGGCTCATTTGGATGTTATTTCCCTGAAAGTGATCATATTTGTGAATATTGCTGGAGTATGACTTTAACCTGAGTTGAGTTGAGGGGGGGTACTGACTGACTCACATGTTATTCTAGAAAGGTTGTGGATTTTTTGTCTATTTTTAATCTAAACTCAGTATTTTATCAGAGAATGAGTCACTAAATCACCTTGACACAATTGCATCTTCAGGTTTTTCTCTTGGCTGTACTTTTCTCTCTCCTTTAACTGTCCTCTCTCTCTCTCTCTCTCTCTCTCTCTCTCTCTCTCTCTCTCTCTCTCTCTCTCTCTCTCTCTCTCTCTCTCTCTCTCTTGGTGTATGTGTGTGTCCCAGATCCAGTCTCTAGTCTCAGACTCAGCAGGACACAAGCTCCTGGTCTTGAGTGGACAGAGCTCAGATCACGGTGACCTTCTTCTCCAAACTGGGGTTTTCACTTACCAGACTTTTTCAGGTGTCCTTGCTGATCCTGAGGTAAGTCATCACCTGTCAACTCACACCACGCTGTTTAAACATTGACATGCATGTGAATGATTTAGTCTCATCTGGAAGAACACATATGGAAGGTTTGATACGTGCCTCTACTGTCTGCTTTTGTGCATTTGCACCTTGTATTTCATTTCTACACGTACTTTACATGAATGACTCATGGTTCTGCCTCTGTCTTCCCTGCAGGTCAGTGAATTACTGGGCACCACAGCCCCCAATCAGCGGGCAACACTTACCGTGTCGTGCCGTGGGGAGGTGGGCTGGAGCTCCGTGGGCCAGCAGCACAGTCTAGGGGAGTTCCTGGAGTTTAGACTGAACCCTGATCCTGTTCTTCCCAAGATGGAGGGTGTTGCAGAGTTCACAGAGTACATCTCTGAGACGGTTGATGTACCCTCACCTTACGACCTCCTGGAGCCTCCCACCTCTGGAGGCTTTCTGAAACTGTCCAAGCCATGTTGCTACATCTTTCCCGGTGGGAGAGGAGACTCCGCTCTCTTTGCCGTGAACGGATTCAACATTTTAGTGGACGGAGGCTCTGAACGGAAATCCTGCTTCTGGAAGCTGGTCCGCCACTTGGACCGCATCGATTCAATTCTACTCACACACATCGGCGCTGACAATCTCCCAGGTATCAACGGGCTTCTTCAGAGGAAGTTAGCAGAACAAGAGGAGGAGCAATCCCAAGGCTCCACCAACTACAGCGACTGGATGAAGAACCTGATCTCTCCAGAGCTGGGCGTGGTCTTCTTCAATGTGCCAGAAAAGCTTCGTATGCCAGAGTCAAATCTGAAAATGAAGCGCAGCATTGAAGAGGCCTCACTTACTCTGCAGTACCTTAACAAACTAGGAGTCAAACCAGAGCCTCTCTTTCGAGTGGTTAGCAACACTGTTGAGCCCATTACTCTATTCCACAAGATGGGAGTGGGCAAGTTAGATATGTATATTCTCAACCCTGTTAAAGACAGTAAAGAGATGCAGTTTTTAATGCAAAAGTGGGCCGGCAATAGCAAGGCTAAAACTGGTATCATACTCCCTAATGGGAAAGAAGGAGAGATCTCTGTGCCCTACCTGACATCAGTTACAGCCTTAGTCGTTTGGCTTCCTGCCAACCCTGCAGAGAAGATCGTCAGAGTGCTGTTCCCTGGAAATGCACCACAGAACAAGATCCTGGAGGGGCTAGAAAAACTAAAGCACCTTGACTTTTTGCGTTACCCTGTAGCCACACAGAAGGACATTGCTGCTGGAGGTCCTCCCTCTCTCATCAAACAGACAAAGTTAAAACAAAGGACTGATAGCAAAGAGAGTCTCAAGTCCTCGCCGAAGACCACGGCAAAGCCCTCAAAGAAGGAAACTGAAGGGCAAGACGACGTGTCAGCTGCCACAGAGGCAAAGAGCGACTCTGCAAAGGAAAATGTGTTAGAGAAGAAGGAGGAGAAAAAACCGACAAAGTCTCTAAAATCCAAAACTGATGTGCCAGAAAAGAAAAAACTCCTGAAAGAGAAATCTATCAAAAAGCACTCCAAGGAAAGGGTGTCAAAAATGGACGAGAAAAAGGACAAGGAAAAGAAAGAGATTAAGAAAGTGAAGAAAGATGACTCGGCTAAAAAAGACGAGAAGAAAGATGGCAAGTCCAAAGAGGACAAAAAGAAGGACGCATCTAAACCTGAGCTGAGAAAAATGACAAAGCCGGACCTCAAGCCTCTGACACCAGAGGTCAGAAAGACGCTACACAGGGCCAAGGTGTCGGGTAAACCCAAGACTGGCAAAACCAAAGCAGCCAAGGCAGAACCTGCTCAACCCAAACCAGAGGAACCAGTGCCCGAGATCATCCAGCCTGCACCAGTAGAGAACGGAGCAGTTGAGGGGATGTCTGTTCCCTCCACGCCCGAAGACCTCACCAAGGAATTTGAAGATCTCAAAGAGGCTGACGCTGTCATCGTATCATCAGAGCTGCCTGTCAGCGATGAAGCCGCCTCAGAGCCAACAGCACAAAGTCAAACCCAAGAGGAGCAGGAGAAAGAAGTGGTGATGGTATCAGTAACGGCTCCTGTCACAAGGTCTCCAGAGAGGGAGATGTTAGCGACAGGAGAGGAAGCAGGAGCTGAAGACGTGAAGTTGACACAAGAGCAAAGGACAGCATTAGAGAGAGAAGAGGCTCAGAAGTTTGAAGATGAAGGAGCAGCAAGTCAGGATGAGGAAGAGGTGGAGGAGGAGGAGGAAGTGGTGGCACAAACCGCCGAAAGGAAAACAGAGGAAGAGGAAGAGGAGGATATGGGGATAGGAGAAGAGGAAGATGAGATGAAGGAGGCAAAGGACGACGGGCTTGACAGGAAACATGAATTTGAAGAAATGGAGAAATCAGGAATCCCCCCAGCAATGTTTGAGACAAAAGATCAATCACACAGGACTCCATACGGACAGGAGGAAGAGGAGGAGGAGGCAGTGGAAAAAGCTGAACTGGAGGAGGTAGAGGACTTGGATGTAATAGCAGACGAAGAGATCAAAGTCAAACCAGACGATGCAGCTGAAGACAGACTGGGCGTGGTTATCGGCGAAATGGTGGCCGCAGCCAAAGAAGACGAAGAAGAAGAAGACGAAGAGGGATACCTGTCTCACGTGGGAGGGGCCACAGCTCCCATAACCTCCATAGTTCAAGGAGCCGCTGCAGCAGAGCCCATCTCCTACATCCAAGATGAGACCATTCCTGGCTATTCTGAGACGGAACAGACGATCTCTGATGAGGAGATTCATGAGGAGGCGGAGGAGAGGATACCACATCTCCAGTACGACGTCGGCGCATACGACGTCTCTGTTCCAGATCAAACTGACTCGTTTGTGGACATTCATGGCATGAGGGAGATGCAAGCAGCAGCGATCTCAGACAAAGACTTTATACCAGTTGTGCAGGAGCAGGTGTCTGTGTTCACCAACATCATCACCGCTCCTCTGGCAGAAGAAGAACACGTGTCTTCTGCAACGTCCATCACTGAGTATGACAAGCTGTCCTCCTTCCCCACTTCTATTGCTGAAGACCAATCTGCGGCGTCCGTCGCAGCACCTCCAGCTGAGGAACAACGCATAAGCTCTTTGATTATGGATTCTGCCAGCACCACTCACCTACCAACGTCCACAGACCAAACCCAGGGCAAAGAACTCCCACCCTCTATAGGAAGCACCTCACCACCTTCTCTAGAGGAAGACAAGAGCTCCAGGTCCCCAACCGAGGATTTCCAGCTTCCTGTTACTGAACTGAAGATGCCAATAAAGGTTCCTGATGCTCGTGAGGAGGAGGAGGAAGAAGAAGAGGAGGAGGAAGACGAAGATCAAACTCCAAATGTTGACATTTCCCTTGAAAAGCTCCAAGAGGGCTATGCTACAAGCCAAATGTTCCATGATAACAAGAAAGATACTGAAACGCTTGCTGGCACTGTGTCACCTGTTTCAAAATCTACAGAAGATACAAAAACACTTCACCCACCAGTTGAAGAGGAGCGTTTAGATGCACCTAAAGAAGTCTCAGCTGTTTTGCCTACTAAACTTTTTGGATCAGACTCATTTACTTCAGAGAGTGAGGAGCGCTGCTTCAGTCCAGATGATAGCACTGTAAAAATGGCCTCCCCTGCACAGTCTGGACCCACCAGTCCGGCCCATTCTCCTCTCCGTCAGTCGCCAGTAGAGGAGAAGATGAAGGTCTTCCCTGGATTGGAGCTGGAAAAGAAACAGGAAGTCCCTGATGTTGTCACCAAACCTGAAGAGAAAGATCACAAACAAAGCACTTCAATATCTTTGGATGAATCACTTGAAAAAGACAAGAAGGAGCCAGAAAAAGACATGAAGGAGCCAGTAAAAGACGTGAAAGAGCCAGAAAAAGACATGAAGGAGCCAGTAAAAGACGTGAAAGAGCCAGAAAAAGACAAGAAGGAACCAGAAAAAGACATGAAGGAGCCAGTAAAAGACGTGAAAGAGCCAGAAAAAGACATGAAGGAGCCAGTAAAAGACGTGAAAGAGCCAGAAAAAGACAAGAAGGAGCCAGAAAAAGACATGAAGGAGCCAGTAAAAGACGTGAAAGAGCCAGAAAAAGACATGAAGGAGCCAGTAAAAGACGTGAAAGAGCCAGAAAAAGACATTTCAAAATCACCAAAAGATGAAGACAAACCCAAAGAAGCTGAAGCTGAACCACTTATGCCAGGGAGGGACTCACTCACTGAGGAACCTTCTAGCAAGGTGGTTTCTGGCGGGCTTCAGGAGACTGGACCTAAAGTATCAGCTCCAGGAAAACTCCCAGAGAAGGAGAGTGATGATGATGATGATGACAAGAAAGATGACTCTGATGATCATGTCGCTGAATCTACAGTTAAAATCGTCAAGGAGGAAGATGATAAAGAGACAGGAAAGGATGGACAGATACAGGAAGTTGCTCCTCCGTTTGATGCTGCTGCCATAACAGACATTAAAGATGAGAAGCCGGAGAAAGAGGCAGAAAAGGATGACACCTTTGATATTCAACAAATCAAGGAAGAGCAAAAGGAAAGAGGTGAAGAAAAGACCGACACTGTTGACACAACCCCAAAGGATGAAGAAGAACAACCTCCTGATGTCAAACCTGTCAAAGCAGCGGAGATAGAAATTGTTCCCTCTGAGGTCAAACAAATTAAGGACGAGCAGAAGCAGAAAGATTTAGATGTCGAAACCGAAAGTGAAGTGAAGGAATCGGAGGTGAAGAAAGACGATGTGCCGGATGTGAAGATTGGTAAAGAGGAGGAGAAGAAAGAGGCGGAAAAAGATGACGTGAGCCTCATCAAACAGGAAGAGAAGGCGGTGGAACAGACTCCTCCAGCAGATATCAAACCTGCTGAAGTAGAGAAGGAGAAAGAGACAAAGAAAGAAGACTTGTCTCATGTTCAGCCTACTGAAGAAGAGAAAGAAAGAGACACACCAAAGGAAGAAACATCTGATATCAAACCAGTTAAAGATAAGGAAGATGTTTGTGTTTCCAAGCACATTGAGAAGGAGCAAGAGGAACAGGAGAGAGAGACTCCTGATGTCACTGCTGCTAAGATCACCAAAGAGGAAGAAACGACTGGTAAAGATGCTCCCTCCATCCTCACACTTACCAAGGTGGAGGTAGAAGATACAACCGAGAAAGATGTCAAGCCAGTCACGGAACAAGGAAAGGAGGAAGAGACGAGAAAAGACGACGTCTCTGGTGCCACGCCTACTAAAGTGGACACGATGACAAGCAAGGACGAGATCCTCAAACCAACAACAGAAGACAAGAAAGAAGAGATAAGTAAAGAGGATACTACTGTTATGAAACAAGAAACAGATGTAACACCATGCAAACCTACCAAGGTGGAAGAGGAGCAGGTCATTATATCTGTGGACGAGTCCTCATCTGCTGCCACGACGACCAAGGCAGAGGAAAAAGTGACACTTAAGGACGATACTGCTGCTGTCAAAGCTGTCATGGAGGAAGACAAAGAGCAAGAGCAAAGGAAAGATGACACTTCTACTGTCAAACCCATCTTGATTGAGGAGACAGATGTAACAACGATCAAAGACAGTTCTGTTGTCCAAGCATCCAAGGATGATGTCACTGCTGCAGAGGACACCGAAGCTAAACCTGCCGCACAAGTTGAGACGGAGAAAGAAGTCAGCAAAGATGCTAGTTTAGCTGTCGAGTCAGTGACAGAGGAAGCAGTTCACAGTGTTGCTCTCAAACTCACAGAGGAGAAGAAAGAAACACCAACAATTGACACTTGTGTTAAACACGTTAAAGACAAAGAAGAGGAGATTGAAAAGGACACAGCAAAGAGTGACAGTTCAGAGTTTATGTCCTTTGTGGATCAGGGAGGGAAAGAAACGCTAAAAGATGAAACTCCATCACCTGTGAAATCCGTCGAAGAGGAGAAAGAGGTGGAAAAGAGTGAACAGATTAAGGTGCAGGAGGTTAAAGAGGCAGAAAAGGAGGGCACCCCCGACCACAAACCCAGTGTGGAGGAAAAGGAAGATAAAGAAATTGAAAAAGGTGAGAAGGAAACAGAGAAAGATGCAGACATGGAGCACACTAAGGAGGTGAAAGATGAAGTCAAACAGGACGCTCAAGAAGCTGAACTCATCAAACAGGAGCACAAAGATGATCTATGTGCTACAGAGTCTGCTTTAAAACAGGACACAGGAGAGGAGACACACACTCCAACATTCAGCAGCCAAGATGAGAAGAAAGGGAAGGAGGATGATACTGTGGAATCCAAGACGGATGATAAAAAAGAGGTAGATCCTCCTGTGACTCAGCCCTGGCAGGAGACGAAGACCGATGATATTTCCAAGGCTGCTGCTGTGAATATAGATGAAGACATCGCTGATAAGATTACTGCTGCACATAAAGAGAAGGAAGAATCGATAAAAGTGCAGCCAACTTGTGAAGACGGCTCTGAAACTAAATCCACTGAAGATCTGAAGAGACTCGACGACGTGACTCCGAAAGATTCTAAAGAAATTGAGCCTTGTAAAGACGTGACGATTGGTCAAGAGGAGAAGACGGAGAAAGAAAAAGATGATGCACATATTGCTGAACTGACTAAAGAACAAAAGATGGAAAAGGAACAAGAAAAAGAAAAAGAATACACTTACGAGACAGAAGATAAAGACGAAAAGGTCAAGACAGAAGAGAAGGAAGTGTGTGAACACGCTAAAGAAAAGGATGCTCTGGACAGAAAGACAGACGAGCCATTTGAGAAGGAAAAGCAGGATTCTTCTGATGTTGACCACAGCAAAGAGGAGAAATGGGAGAGGGAGGAACTACAAGAGAAAGATCTGGAAAAAGCCAGTAAACAAATATCACAAACACCATCAGGAGAACCAGCGATGGCATCCATGTCAGATTACAAGCCTCCATTTGTGGTTCACTCGTCTGATGAAGATAGGGAAGTGGAAGAAGAGGAAGACATCTGCATGGGAGGTGCCGGCTCCAGGCCTTTGTCAGTGGAGCCTAGAAAATCTGAACATGACCTCACCTCCACAGGTTTGCCCTCAACTCAAACTTCACAGATGCCCAGTGACCAAATCAAAGAGACGATAGTGACAATACCCATACTTACAATGCAGGAGCCCTCTGTTGATGAAGATGTCAAAGATTCTGGAAAAGAAGAGCTCAGTCCTTTGCTTGAGGCAGACATGGATCTGATCAGAGCTGAAGCCAAGTCTGCACCGCTCGCAATGCCAGAGCCATCGTTTGCTGTTGTCACATCAAAGGAGGAGTCACCCTCAAGTGAAATCCTGCCTCAACAAGAACCTGTTACTGCTACATCCACCACCAAACAGGAACCACCATCAGACTTACATGTGTTAGCAACATTACCAAGTACAGACAGTCAACCTGGAAGCACTGAGAGCCAATCTAGCAATCTGGTGGAACCAATCCAGCTGGAGAAAGAGACGACTCCTCAAGCAAGCTCAGGACCTCCTAAAGACAAGACAGAGGTGGACGAGAAACAAGGCAAGGAGGCAGAGAGGGAAATGGAAGGAGAACGTGAGGTGGCTTCTCCTGGATTATCACATCCTTGTTCTTATTTCATGTTGGGTAAAGATCCTGAGCACATTCCTGAGGATACACGCCACGCAGATATAAAACCTGTTAGTGCCACGGCAGATCTGGACAGTGGTGAGAAAATGATCTCTGAGAAAGAGATGGTCAGTGGAAGCCCACAAGAAGAAAAGCACCTTGGTGCCTCCAAGTATGAACCATATGAAAAGCCTATTCCAAAAGATGACTCAGACCTGAGAGAAGAACATGGGGCTTCTTTAGACTTTGATCATACTTCTGATATTGGCATTGATGATAACAGGAGAACCAGCCAGCCAGAGTCTGGTGGAGTCATGTTCCTCATGGAGGAGTTCAAAGAGGAGCCACTGTCCTTCAGCAGAGTTGACTACAGCCCAGTGTCACTCACAGAGAGTGAAAGAAGCAGCCACCACAGTCAAAGTGCCTCCCCTAAGTTTGAAGATAAAGAGAAAGGCCTAGAAGAAGAGAGCGAGAGAGAAGAAAGACTAGAAACACCTTACGTTGACAAGAGCTTTTCCTCTGTAGACATGCACGACAACAAAATGGCCCAAGCTGCAGAGTCGTGTTCTTATTCTTTCACTCCCAAAGAGGACAAACCTGAAAAATCAGAGAAAGAGAAAGAGAAAGATGACGTGAAGGAGAGCACGGCTACAGCCGCTCCAACAGGGGCTGCAGGAGAAAGTAGCACAGTTTCTACCAGCGCAGCTCTTCACTCATCAGGACTTTCAGTAAGACCAGAAACACCTTCTTCCTCTTGGAGCCAATCAGATATTAGCACTCACGTATCGTCCACTTGCATGTCAATCGGAGAATATACAGAGAAAACCACTGAAAAAGAAAAATGTGCTGAGTCACTCAAAGAAAAATCGGCATCTCCTGCTAAAGTAGGAGGAGCAGAAGGAGGAGGAGGAGAAGGAGGATCTCCCTCTGGCCGACGCTCACCAGCAGAGAAAGACATCCTAACTCAACAAACATCAGATGCTCAAAGAGAAGAAACATCAAGTGCATCAAGGAGCGCACCAATCGCCACATTCTTAGGCCAGGACATAGATAATAATGTTCTCACATCCGACAATAGTCAAATTAGTAGCTCTGCGTTTTCAGAAAGAAAAGATAGTATGGTCGATAAAAGGTTTCTTGTGGAGGGGGAGAACTTCAATGACGATGAGGAGGATGATGATGAAGAGGATGAGGACGAGGAAGAGGAAGAAGAGCTGAGTGATGTCGATATTGAGAAAGGTGCCAGAGAGCAGTCTGAAAAGGAAATGTGCCGGCGCAGCTCTGATGATAAACCCTCAGTAACGTCAGCGGAGAAGGAAGACTCCAATAAAAAATCTCAGTTGGCTGAGTCAAGTCAAGAAGAAACCGTCTGTAAACCTCCAACAGATGCTGCAGCAACATCTAAAGTCACTGAGACAGATAAACAGGACCAGAGTGAGAAATCACCATCTCCTGAAACTACGCCATTGAAAGAGGAAGGTGTACCTGAAGCAATGGCTGATGATAAAAGCGCCTCCAAACTTCCTGAAGCAAAGAAACCAGAAGAAAAAGCTCCTGCTCAAGAAACTGCTGAGCCAAGCACTCAGAAAACGTCATCATCTGCTGAGGATACCTCTGAAGTGCCAGACTCAAAGAAAGGAGAACAAGGCAAAGGATCTGTGTCACCTGTATTACTAGAACCAAGCTTCCTGTCACAAGGACACCACCAACCAACAACCACAAGCAGCTTGACAAGTATCGCTTTGCAACCTGTGGATGCAGAGTCTGTGTCCAAGCCTACAAGCAGCTCCTCCCCACCGCTAACATGTAGCTATGCAGATATTGGACAGATCGGATTGGCTGATTGTCCCTCTGAATCATCTGAGCCTTCTTACAGTGAGGACAGTCTGGTAGGATTGAAGGACGACAGGGAAGAAACCCTCACGGCCTCCCAACAATCCAAGTTAAGTGACAGTAAGCCTTACAGCCAAAGAGACATCCAAGCAGAAAGTCAAGCATCCAGCCCAGAGGAGAGCCAGCCCCTGGACAGCACTGCAAAACACGAGGAAGCTGCCGCATCAGCTTGCACGTACACCACATTGACATATTCTCCTTCAACATACTCCTCTACATCATACAGCTACTCTTCGTCAGCCTCAGCATCTGTCCCCTTGAGCAGCCACTTTGGAGGGGATGTTGATTTGTTCTCAAAAATATCATGTTCTGGCACTAGGCAGGACTCTGAGGCAGCTACAATCAAAAAGGAGCCACCACCATCTGTGACAGAGTCTAGCTCAGGCTGTGGAGGATACATGGAAGTGACAAAGAAACCTGACACTCCTGTATCTAGTCTCACACAGGTGTCTTTGCCCAGTCAGTTGGACGAGACCAAAACAACGTCACAAGTCTTGTCTGCTTCTGCCACAGAGATTAAAGATCAAGGTGATTCAGCAAAACCAGAAATGGACACAAAGCAGTGCACAGGAAGTTTGCACGCATTAGAATCTACGTTTACAACATCAATTCTAACACCATCTCAAAGTCCTCAACTTTCCATGTCCAAACTTTCAGAGAGTTTATTCACATTAGAGCCTGACTTTGACAGAGGGTCCCAAGGTTCAGCACAAAACAAGGTGTCTGGTACACTTGGAACAGGAGATAGCACCCTCCCAGATCAAGTTGAATGTGAAACAATCACTTCAATAACTGAGTCATACATGGTAGGAAGCACTACACATGCTGTAGAGACAAAGACAGTCACTATAACCTCTACTTCTATCGACTCTAAGCCTGAAGTGGTGACACAAACAACTCAACAGGCAAAGTTGGTAAGTCCTACAAAACCTCTCAGTGGATCTACCATAACCTCATGTGCCATAACCGACATCTCCAAAAGAGAAGAAACAAAAGAGAAACCACTCGAGTTTAAAGATGAAAAAACAATTGCAGGTCTTGAACACTTGAAGGATTCAGAATCAAAAGAAACAGAAGCAAGTGGAGGTGCTGAGAAGACAGAGCTTACTAAAGAGGATGTAGATGGTAAGGAAAAAACGAGTAAGGAAGTGGAGATAAAGGCAAGTAAAGACGGCAAAGTGGATGAGAAGATGAGTGAAAGAGGATTAAGTGGCAAAGACGGCGAGGCAGAAAGAGTAGAAGAGAAAATGTTGGGCAAGCCATCGGAAAAGACAGGAGTAAGGAGGAAAAGTAGTTTATCTGACTGGGAACTTCTACAGAGGCCTGAAGATTTTCCAAGTGCCCCGCCTCCAGGTTACGGTGACGATGATGATGAGGAGGATGAAGAGGAGGAAGTCATGGATTGGATGACAAGTGCCCATGGTACCTCCTTGTCCTGCACCAAAGATACCCATCACAAAGACGCATCTAGCAAAGGAGATGGACAGACAGGTCGTCCCTGTGACCTGGACATGGGAGCTACGTCCTCATCCGTCTCCCCTCCAGGATACTCCTCTTGTGAATACAAACACCGCAAAGGAGAAATTTCTCCATCCTTCATCAACCCCAGTCCTCATCATCTCTCTAGTGATGAGGGGGAGGGCGACGCACAAAGTGATCGATCCCAGGAAGGGGATGAAGATGATAAAGAACAACACTCTGTGAAGAGGAGGTCTCACAAGCAGAGGCGTCACCATGCTCCTGCTCCCCATGGAGATGCTGCACCCGGGCCTCAGCAGTTTGGCGGCACGTCATCTGGGCTGACCGCGACGTTAGCTGGAGAGGAAACGCCTCCGACGTCAGCAAGTGAATCGTTGCCATCACAGTCCGACTCTGACGTCCCTCCGGAAACTGAGGAGTGTCCATCCATAACAGCTGAAGGAAATCTGGACTCAGACGAAGATGCTGAACATTTGCCCGTAGACAAATTATCTGCTTCAGGTGTTAGTGGAGGACACCATCCCTCATCACCACGGTCTCATGATCCCCTTCCCACTCCAATGAAAGACTCACTTCCTCACCCTCCTCACCCAGATGTGTGCATGGTCGATCCAGAGGCTCTTATTAACGACCACGTCAACACAGAGAAGATTCAAAAGAAGGACCTTAAGACCAGTAAAGGCCTCAGGAAGAGCAAACCCAAATCGGCCTCACCTGCTCGAAAGGGAGAGGTCAGGAAGAGGTCCTCTACTCCAGTGAAGCAGACATCTAAGGACTCCGCCTCACCTCGCTCTGCCTCGCTCAGGAGGAAGGACACTGACAGAAACTCCAGGCTGATGAAGATGTCTGAGAATCAAGGCTCCAGGAGTGAGATCCTCAACCCTGGGAAGGCCTTGGTCAATGGAGTCAAGAGCAGTTCAGGTGGGTTCCACACAAAGGCAAGGTGACCGTTTGACGTTTCCTCTGACAATTTGGCATTTAGTCGTTATAAATTCAGAGCTTCTGCTGTCGAAAATGTCGTACGAACAAAATCTGACCTATGTCCGATGAGATTGGCTCTCACTTTTTGTGGCTGCATTATTCATGCCAGCACATCAGACATCAGGCACAATAGAGAGATATGCATAATTTAAAAAAAGCAAAGACCCAGACATCCCATTTAGTCCTAACACACACAAACACAAAGCAATTGTAATGCACTTACAGCACATATTCAACAATTGTGTGTGCCCCGATCACATACACGGGATTATGCACTCAACTGAACTGCAGTGACAAAGTGTATATGGGGGATTGTACCAGTATAATCAATAAATATCATGCTCTGTTTATACGTGTTACATTTGTTGAGTCGTTCAGTCAGAGTTCCATTAAGGAAAATGGTTGACTGCATTCTTCGATTTTGTGTCTGGATCAATTAAGGCGTGCAAATGGGATTGTTATGGGCAGGAGATGCAATCATGTTAACAGCTTAATCACATTGCTGCCTTAATTGCTGTACTCCACTGGCTGTTGTCCCAGTGTGCGTGTGTAAACATCAGATCTGGACATGAGACAAAGATTCCGCTCATTAGAAACTGTGTGCAGCAATACGGCGGGGATGTTTCTGCAGACTCGATTGATTTGCGTAATTTAATGACTAGAATCAGTGATCATAAGTAAGTAATGTTATATCACATCATTGTTGGTATTTATCGTGGTTCTTCTCCAGGCAACAACCCACAGAAAACTGGTTCAGCCGTCCCCCCGGGGCCGCCCATCTACGTCGACCTGGCCTATGTGCCCAACCACTGCAGCGGCAAGAACGTCGACCAGGAGTTCTTCAAGCGAGTGCGAGCTTCTTACTATGTCGTGAGCGGAAACGACCCTGGGAGTGGCGAGCCCAGTCGAGGAGTCCTGGACGCACTGTTGGAGGGGAAAGCTCAGTGGGGCTCCAATTTACAGGTACGTCTAAGACGGTTCTCAGGCTTCCAGGTGATTGGATATTGATTAGTAGAAGTCAAGTCAAGTCAATTTTATTTGTATAGCCCAATCTCACATACAATATCCGTTTTCTCCCACCTGCTTCTTCCCCTCCTCATTTTGCGTTCTACTCCTTCTCTCCCGTCAGGTGACTCTGATCCCCACCCATGACACGGAGGTGACCAGAGAGTGGTACCAGCAGACCCACGAGAGGCAACAGGACCTCAACATCATGGTGTTAGCCTCCAGCAGCACCGTCGTCATGCAGGATGAGTCTTTCCCTGCCTGCAAGATCGAGTTTTGAGCTTCACAAACCCTCCACAGTGCTTTCCTCTCCCCTCCCATCCTCTCCCCTCTCCTCCCCTCCCTTCCTTCCCCTCCCGCATCATTTGCTCAAACTGGAGGTAGAGCGAATGCTACCGTAAAGCCTCTCGCTCTCTTGTGATACCGTCTCCATCTCTGCCGTCCTCGACGCACTAGATTCCGTTAGCGACGATCAAAGTCATGTCAAAATAGTGACAGTGGGATTATCGTACAATGTAATACCATATATTGTTTTGAACGTCTGCCCTAGCGCGCTAATGCTAGTACTAACAATTGTGGCGATGATGATAAGTGTGTGTGGTAATTTACATCTTCAGCGATATAATCGCACACAACAGCAAACTTTGCCTCAGATCTTACAGACAAAGGGATCATTTCCCCACAAGTGTATTAAATGTATAATGCCGCAATTTATAGTATTAGCAGCGTGTTTCTCGCACCATTTGCTCACAATTTGTGCTCGATTAACAGTTAGAGATCATCTGGGAAATTTGAATCTCCATGACAAATTTTCCCCCAAAAGGGCCAAACTGAGTGCCATAACACCGTCGCTACTGAACCTCTGCTAACGTTCTCCTGAGTTAGTCGTTGATCGTGAATCTGTAGATCGTACGCGGTGGGTCGTGTTTTTCCGCCTCGTTTCAGACGGGACAAGATCTCGGTTACGCTCGCGCTACAGCAGTGTTTGAATTTATCTCAGCAAAGACATAACTTGGTGTTTTGTAAAAACAAAAAAAAAGAAATCCCGCCTCGTCTGTCGTGGTGACGTTGTAGGAGGAGCCTGGAGTCGCCGCTCTTTCAGACGCGGCCATGTTTGAAATCTTTCTTCTCAGCTTTCACGGCTTAGCTGGTGCATGACGCTCACATTTTAGCTGGGAATCGTTGCATAGGGTTAAATCTTTTGGAGTACAGTGTTGTGTAGGACGCTCTGTGGTTGTGTCCTCCTCTGGATGTTTATCTAATAGGTGCAGACGCAAAGGGACGAGGTTTCTACACCAATCACATCTCTGCTGGATGTTTACCACTCTTCTTTGGATATCTTATGTCATTACAATGTTCTTCGTTGGTCTTATGTACTCCAGTATACATATAGGGTAAAAAACAAAGTCTATATCAGCATAGAGGTTATGTTAAATAAATAATATATTTTGTGAGGAAGCAGGAAGTTATGATCCTGAGACAAACGCATCGATTATGGATTTGAGACAAACGTGTGAAAGGATTCATCCGATTTTCTGTCATGTGCTCGCGTTCAGCTCCATCCTTCCATCGCTCCATCTCCATCAACACCACAAAGCGACGGAGGCAGCGGTGACCTTTGACTAATGTAGCAACGGGAGCTCGTCAGACCTCTTTCTGAGGGGAACGCCGCGCCAGTGGGAATTGCAATACGCACATTTATCAGCAGCAGGGTTATTTTTCAGAAACAGGAGCCTAGGTGGAGGTGGAGGAGTGTTAGAGGAGGCTGCTCTTATGTGCCTTTGGGTTTGTCGCACCGGACCACAGAAAGGTGGCGAGGGGGGGTGGGTGGGCGGGGTTTAAGGACGTGTCAGCCATTTTGAAGCAGCGCCAGTGAACCAGGGTAAATCACAGAAACTAAACACATGACTTTGACCAATCAGTTCATACGCCACACACTCTGCGTCAGGATGAAGGTGGTACATTCACACACGCAGATCAACCCATTAACCACACACACGCCACAGATCATTACACACTCACACCATTCTCTAATGAATGTCTTAGGTCAAGGTATTTGCACCAAATAGGAAATGCACTTTGTTATGGGTGGGGAAGCACAGAGAGCTCGTATTATAGTTTATATAATATATAACAGTAACATGCTACATAAGGAGCTTCATCTGATTGTAATGAAGAAATAATATTAATGTTTTAATCCCAGAATAATATTTATTGAATGAGCATGAATGTTGATTATGATTGTACGGAGTTAGGAGTAGTTTAGTTTGTCTGAGTCTTGATTGCGCACAGAGGAGCTGCCTGGTGCGAGCGAGTGTTCAGGTCGGTGCCAGTTTACAGAAAGACTCTGTAGGTTCTGTGGTCGATTCCTACTTTTCCTTTCTCTAGATTTCATGTTGAAAAAGACGGCGCCGTATTGATTTTCTTTTCCGCGTTCTCAGTAATCGTTCTATGCATGTGTGCTGCCGTGGCTCGTCAGCTGAATGTTATGGGTTCGTTTGGGTTCAGGCTTAGCTGAGCCGGGCGGGACAGGTTTGGACTCCCAGAACCGACTTCCCTGTTCCACTTTCCCTCTCAAATCTGGGCTGAAAGTGAAGAGGGGGAGCTGCGGCACCGGAGAGCAAAGCCATTCTCCTTCTATTTCCTTTAAACTCAAAACCCTTCAGGACTTCATAGCTCATGTTCCAAACCCGCTCCGCTCCGCTCTCAGCTCGGCCTGTCTCATTACGAAATCAAAGACGTACGCTTTAAAAGGTCGCTGCTCAATGTCGTCTCTCTTTCTTTTGTCTGTATCACGCTGCAGCCTTGATATGCATCTTGAGATGAGTTTCGGAGACAAACTGCTTTATTTTTGTAATGTTTTCAGCCGGCTCGCTGGCTGTGAGGAGTGTGATGCAGGAGTATCTAAGCAGCCGGGTACGCACAAGTACACACAGCCTGGTTTGTATGACGGGCATTTAGGATGACTCATGTATGAGAATAGCTCCAACTATTTGTATAAAAGGAATCATCTTCAGCCCTTCTTCAGTGCTACAAGCAGTGTTTATTATAGTTTATATTGCTAGAAAGAGGCTTGTTTGTGTACGACGTAGACTTTATGATGGTCTGACACGTCGTACTTGTTCTTGAGTGACGTTTTAAGTTCTGCAGATTCCAAACGTTGGCCTTTCGAGCAGGATAATGTTCAAGGCCTCACTAGAACGCTGTGAAACCCTCAGTACCCAACTGTAAGACTGTACACAAGCCCAATGCACTAAACTGGAGATTTATTTTTCTGAATGTAGAGTTGGTACTAAAGTATGAATGCTGCTGGATCAGAACGACGGACAAACACATTCACACCAAACAGAGTCAGAAACAAAGGGTGCGAAGCACAGAGCGGTCAGACGCCGCTCTGCTTGGGCTCCATAGAGGAGAGGTGGAGGTTTGTGCTTAGGTGAGAGCCCACAAACAAACAGATTAACAATAACACAGAAATAGTACTAACTGCAGCTGCAACTTCTTCCTGAATATGACTTGAAACACATGCAGACTCAAAAACCATCAATAAAACAATCAGACGACACAGTGTGCGTGTGTGTGTGTGCGGTGATGCAGTGGACACACAGAATTTGTACATATGTCTCTGGAAAGAGCAGATTTGAAATGTTATCCTTCTTGTGATACTTTTTCATTTTAGCCGTACGATCAAAACAACAACAACAACAACAACAACAACAACACAAAAATGCTAACAAAGATACAGAACGGACAGAAGTACATCTTTAAGTTCAGTTCCATCGCTGTACCGGCATTCAAATGAAGATACTTCATCACAATACAGTGACATCATCCATCTACTCTTTCTGCATGTGATTTATTTAGTTATAATCCTGAATGTACTTGTTTAACATGGAAATAATAATAAAAAAAAACAAGCTATTTTAAAGAGGTATATTTGAAAAAAAAAAAGCTAATTGTCTTAAGTGGTACTGAAACGACCTTACAGTGATATAATACTGGGCTGTGCTTTTATCCTTTGCCCTGTTAACATGTTGTTAAGAAGATGCTGTACTCGAGTTGTTCTGTTTGATCCTGATTTCTGCATCGTATTTATCTTAGTTATGTTTTCCTTCCTCTGCGCAATATTCAATATCTCTCTGTCTCTCTTTAAATCTAACTGGTAAAACTAGAACTACTGCAGATTCATTGTAAAAGGAAAACAACAGCCTGGTGATCATCAAATTAAAGTACACTGAAATCTCCCCCCCTGTGTGTGTGTGAGTTTGTGTGTGTCAGCGGTGTGAAGGAGTGCAGGGGACGCAGTTTAAGATCAATTTTTAACATCTTTGTTTTGTAAAGTTCATTTGTTCATATTTAAAGAACGCTGGATTGAAAGGATGGTTACAAGTGACTGTTTAAAAATGGTAACCTGGGACAGATACAACATTAAACTCCTCCTGGTGATTATATGTTGCTCAGTTAAGTTTTGCTTGTGATTTAAACCAACCAACACCTCTTGAATGCTCTGAACAGCAGCAATTGGACTGTGGGTGGATTTGACTGGATAATGGGCAGTAACACCAGAAATAACCTGCTCAGCTTCATATCCACTCACTGTGTGTGTGTGTGTGTGTGTGTGTGTGTGTGTGTGTGTGTGTGTGTGTGTGTGTGTGTGTGCTGAAGTAAAAGAGAAGAACACAAAGCAGCTGTGTTTCCCATCAGTCACCTGGCTGGGATCAGGTTTGTTTGTTATGCTGGAAAATCCATCCAATTCTATGTGCCAGGATCTCTCACATCAAAATTCAACATTTTCATGCCAAAACTGACAAGGATTCCAAATTAACTGTTGCTGTGGTGGAGCAGAGACTCCCAGTGCAGAAGCTGTGACAGACTGGAAACCTGCAGAATCCACAAAGCTGATCTGAATCCAGCTCAGACGTTTGTCATCATGGAATGCGAGTGGTTTAAATTCAAACCCAAGCAGTGGAAACTGATAGAGTAAAAGTGTAAAAGAGTCAAATTAGAAAAAAGAGTAAAAGTACAAAAGTATCAAATTTTCAATTATTTTGGGACTTTGAAGCAAATTTTAGACTCGGTAAAATTTTCTAAATTAAAATGAAATAACATTTAAGAGTAAAATTACAAAAACAAAGTATAGGTACAAAAGGTAAGATAGATAAGGCGGGGACCAAATTTGACCAAATTTGACTTTAAAAAAAAAGCCCATATCTTGGACGAGGACGGAGCTTGAAAGCTAAAATTCCCCACACAGCCTCAGGAGGGCACGAGGGTCGATTGGTGTGTTTGAAGCAAATTAAAATTTTCACTAAACTTTCAAAATTAAATTGACAATTAAGTACAAAAAAGAGAAAAATTACAAAAAGGAGTAAAAGTACAAAAAAGAGTAACATAGGTAAGGGGGGACCCTTATAAAATTTTCCATTTTTGGATGGCCCATATTTAGGCCGAGGAAAGAACCTAATAGCTTCAAAATCCTTCTTGCCCTGCCCTTGCATTGTCTGCAGGAATAGGTTATGCATTTCTAGGTTATTTTGTATTTCGGACCGAGTTCACGGAGTACAGCTCTGGAATATGCTGAGTCACCATTATCGTGGACGTTAGTGTTTTGGGACACAGTGACCTAAGATTCAGAATAATCATGGAAAATAATGAGCCAAATGATATCACTGCTAAGAGAAATGAGAACAGATTAGAAAATTAATTAAGCAGAATCTCCACATTTACATATTTTATTTATCCATTTCTTATCCGAATGACCCGACGGAACACTTTCATGGTCATATCAGCAAATAAAACATTTCTTTGCATTTTTAATGAGAACAATCACATCGTTGTATTTTTTGTACTGGCCATACTGGGTTTGAACATGCAACCTCTGGCAACTCACTGTATCAACTGATAGAAGTGATTATGTCCAGCTTTTGGTGTTTGTGAGGTTTTATGAGGTCCATTTATTGGACGATGTGAGGGGACAAGCTGGTTGGCCTAATTTATTTGACCTACAAAGGACAATAAATGTTCAACAAAACGTCTGTGCCCATAAAGGAGGTCAACCAAACAGAACATGAGTGAAAAACACAATGTTCACATAAACTGAGACAGGAAAGGACCTTCACACACCTGGGTGCATACATGTGGCTGATCAGGGCATTTACACACAAATCACACACAACACAACCAACACAACACAATGTTTTTGTTGAATGTTGTGTTGAAGAAAGCATTGACATGATAACAAGCATGCAGTGATGAGACATTTTGGAAATAGTTTTCATACACAGAGAGGTGGGGGGATCAACCAATAAACATGCATTCTTCAAAACGTTTCAATCATTAAGGGTTAAAAACATTGCAGGTAGTTGACTCATATTTAGATATGAACTGTATTACACTGCTGAGTATTAATGAGTGGCAAAACAATGACTCGTTTGATCTCTTTAACAATGTCACCATGACATTTTAGTGTAGGAGTGACTGAGTGTTTAAAGCTAAATGTGTGTGTGAAGGAGCTGTGTGTGTGTGTGTGTGTGTGAGAGAGAGAGAGAAAGAGAGAGACAGGGAGAAAGAGAGAGAACAAGAGGGAGTGA
Source organism: Genypterus blacodes (assembly GCF_046128005.1). Lineage (NCBI taxonomy): Eukaryota > Metazoa > Chordata > Actinopteri > Ophidiiformes > Ophidiidae > Genypterus > Genypterus blacodes. The sequence continues at coordinate 6,993,985 of NW_027466829.1, forward strand.
GAAAAAGAGAACAAGAGAGAGACAGAGTGGAGAAAGAGTGTGTGAAGAGAGAGAGAGAGAATGAGAGCAGAAGCGAGAGAGAACGAGAGACAGAAAGAGAACAAGAGACTGAGAACAAGCTAGAGAGAGAGAACAAGAGAGAATGAGAAAGAGAACAATGAGTGAGAGATAATGAGTGAACAAGATAGAGAGAGAGTGAGAGAGAACGAGAGAGAACAAGAGAGTGACAGACTGAGAGAAAGAGAGAGAGACAGAGAGCGGAGAGAACAAGAGAGCGAGAGAGAGGGCGAGACAGAAAAGAGAGTAAGAGAGAGAGGAAAGAGAGAACAAGAGAGAGAAAGACAGAGAGAGATGCAGACAGAGCGAATGACATCAGCTTTTGGCTTCCGATGAATCGGCTTTCTCTCTCTCTCTCCCTCCATTCACCCACCGTTACCCTGGAGGCGTCGATTGCATCTGGGGGCGTTGCCATGGCAGCGTATGGGAGGCATGAGTCATCACATTTCTCACAGCCCTTCAGGAGAGGAGAGGAGGCGATGAGGGAAGGTAGGAGCAGAGGAGGAAGGGGAGGAGAGGAAAAGAAGGTGATGTTAGAGAAAAGAGGAGAGAACTGAAATAAAGAGGAGAGACTGAGAGAGGGAGAGGAGAAGGGGAGAGGAGAGGAAGGAGAAGAAGGAAAAAGAAAGAAAGGAGACAGAAAGAGGTGGTGAGAGCCAGAAGAAAGGAGAAGAGAAGAGAAGAGAAAGATGTGTAGGCAGAGGGGAGTCTGCACCACACACACACTGACACACTGTCAGGTCTGTGTGTGTGTGTGTGTGTGTGTGTGTGTGTGTGTGTGTGTGTGTGCGTGCGTGCGCTTGGGCATCAGAACACAAACTCATCATCTGCAGCTGTTGTTCATTGATTTTTATTCATTCTCCTCCAAAACTCTGCCTGAGTGTGACTGAGTCTGACACAGGCTGAGTGTGACTGAGTCTGACACAGGCTGAGTCTGAAACATGAAACATTTGACAAAA
>NW_027466829.1:7000000-7097500 GCF_046128005.1 Genypterus blacodes
ACAATCTTCACTGTTCCAGATTCACCAGTAGACAGCAGATCTCCATTCAACCCAGCTGCTGCAGGCTCGTCTATCATCTCTGCTGGTTGAAGACATAATGACGTCTCTGTGTCGAGGTGTGCTCGGGAAACTTAAGACCGGATCAGCAGATTTAAGTTTAAGAGCGAGCCGCCGCTTAATGAGCCAATTAAAATGAGAGATGAGACGCTGACCCAGATCTTTCAGCCGCCGCTCACGTCTCTCGCCACCTGGACCGAGACGCCCGGAACATCTGGAGCGCCGAGGCTGGACCGGTCCCGTCTAGACCGGTCCCGTCTACTCCGTCTCTCTTAGACAGACTCGTTCTAGTTTAAGTCCTGGTCACCACGGAGCTGCACTGATGGAGGAACATGCACACGATGCAGTGAGTCAAGCTTCAAACCCTCCAACAGAACAAACCGTCATCCTCATGCACCAGGAGCCATTAGTCTTCCTTGTGCAGTTGCTAAATCTTTACAACCAATTTAAGTCAAAGCAGGAGGGGTTCACCCGCAAGAAAAGGAGCTTTGCTATAATGCAGCTTTTGGTTCTAGTTCCAAAATGTAACAGGTGTTCACTCTGGTGCAAGGAAAGACCGAGCACAGACAAACACACCACAGCCAGGAGAGAACAACAAGCAAGATGGTGCCTCCTCCTCTGACAGGCAGACATGCAGGAGAGCAGGCTGACATTTAGAGCCCAGATGAGGAGGGGAATGGAGCGCTGAGGGCGAGCAGATGTGACTGACAGGAGAGGAGAGAGAGAGAGAGAGAGAGAGAGAGAGAGAGAGAGAGAGAGAGAGTGAGACAGAGAGAGAGAGAGAGAGAGAGAGAGAGAGAGAGAGAGAGAGAGAGAGAGAGAGAGAGAGACAGAGAGAGAGAGAGAGAGAGAGAGAGAGAGAGAGAGAGAGAGAGAGAGAGAGAGAGAGAGAGAGAGAGAGAGTGAGACAGAGAGAGAGAGAGAGAGAGAGAGAGAGAGACGCACAGGAGGAAGCCACAAGAAACAAAAGGCCAGCTTGACAGAAGAAGAGAGGATGATCCATATGCAAAGCTAAATGTGAAGCGGGCAGCGTCCCACTTGCCCCCTCGACGCCGGCTGAATGCAGCCGGAGGGAGGAAGAGGGAGGAAGAGGAGGCAGAGGGAGGAAGCGAGTAGTAACCGTGAAGGGACTTGGGGGGCTCCTGGCCGGACACCAGCCGGTTCCTGAGGAGGCGGAGGTGGTAGGGGCAGCGGTGCAGGTGGAGGGCCAGGGCCCCGTCCACAGCCTGCAGGGCCGGCTCAGCGGGGGGCCGCCGGACTACACGGGGCTCCTCTGGGGGCTCTGAGGGACGAGAGGAAGAGCGGGGAGACAGGAAGAGAGAGCAGAGTGGAGCAGACGGAGGACAGGAGGACAGACAGGAGTCCATAATGTGGACGCCTGGGCAGAGGAGATAAGAGGAAGAGGAGAGGAAGACCGGCTGCTTCTTCTCCTTCATTATCAATGGAGTGGAGAGACCCAAGTACCTCTGGGCTCAACATAACACACAGCAAACAGAGCTCTACCTCCCTCAGGGCAGATAAAGAGCAACGCAAGGCCAAGTCAGCAATCTACATCCACACACACACACACATATGAAAGGGATCGATACAAACACACACCAGAGAATAAAGACACACACACGCCTGCTTCACACACACACCACATGTGAGACAGAGAGACAGAGAGAGAGAGACAGAGAGAGAGATAGAGAGACAGAGAGACGGAGGGAGACAGAGAGAGAGAGAGATAGAGAGAGACAGAGAGGCAGAGAGAGAGACAGAGACAGCGATAGAGAGAGACAGAGAGGCAGAGAGAGATAGAGAGACAGAGAGACAGAGAGACGGAGGGAGACAGAGAGAGAGAGAGACAGAGAGACGGAGGGAGAGAGAGACAGAGAGAGAGAGACAGAGACAGCGATAGAGAGAGACAGAGAGGCAGAGAGAGAGATAGAGAGACAGAGAGACGGAGGGAGACAGAGAGAGAGAGAGACAGAGAGAGAGAGACAGAGACAGCGATAGAGAGAGACAGAGAGGCAGACAGGCAGAGAGACAGAGAGACAGAGAGAGAGAGTGAGACAGAGAGACTCTTCCCGCTCGATAATGCTGAGGGCAGCACAACCATCACGTCAATAACCAACTGTGTCTGTAGATAAAAGACACCGATCTCTCTCTCTCTCTCTCTCTCTCTAAAGAGACGGACGCTTTATGACGCTCTCTTCACAGCTGTGCATCATCAGCAGACACTCCCCCCCTCCCTCCCCTGTGGACTCCCTCACCACGGTGTGTATCGCTCATATTAGCACCGTGTAAGAAGGAGACTGGAGCTGTTACAACCCATTACGTACTTACTAGCTTCTTTGATGTTCCGAGAGACTGAGAGCTCGTTAATGAGGTTGATAGAGACTGAAAGCTCGTTCATTTTTAGATTAATGAGTGTGAGTTTAGATAATGTGGTTGATCGAGCCTCAGAGATCAGTAAAGACAAACACGGAGCCAAACGGCCTCTCTGACGGCCTGAGAGGTCGCCGGGGAAATTAACTACGAGGCTCAAAAGCTGAAGCCACTGGTAGAACCAAACGTGTAGACGAGGTCACCTCAAGTCTCAGCTTAAGTCTGCTGCCATTAGAGCCTTCACACACTTCACACACACACTCTAAACCTGACGTGTCAAACTGTCGCTGTGCCTACAAACACCTGACTTCAACCGTCAATCTGGAGCAAAGAGTCAAGCGATACTTTGAGCTGACGCGTGATTCTGTCTAAGAGTTCAATCAGTCTCAGTCTGCCACTCTGTTCTCTCTTCTTCTTCTTCTTCTTCTTCGTCACCAGGCTCATCAGCCTCCACTCGGTCTCACAGTAACGAGGGAACGTATTCACATGAGAATCGTTTCAGCGAGCAAAACAAAGCGACTCATTAAACCTGCGATTTACGAGAAACCTTCAGAGAGAGACGAGGGAATGAAGCCCAACCATGGCCATGAAGGCTTTCTCACAGGAATACAGGAGAATGAACCGATTCTGTCTCACAGTTCTGAGTTAGACAACGTTCGAGGCTGAAACGTCCCGACCTTGAGCCGCCGACGCTTCAGCATCAAGCGCCGGGCTTTTAGGGAGGCGACCTTGGTTTCAAAGCAAACACATTCCACCTGGAGGGGTTCGGTCTAAAAAGATGTTTTCAGTCGTTTGTTATGACTGTAACCTGAAATCAAAACTCATTTGAGAGACTCAAACCCAAAGCAGCTTCTTCACAGTCAAATCTATCTAATGACTCTAAAGAAGACCAATCAACCACTGAGCTTCACCGCCTCGTCTTCATTTTGTCTTTCAAAGTCCAATAACCAGAAACCCTGCATGTGATCCACACTGCAGGGGAAAGAATGAAGCGCTCCTCATCACATCTCATCTTCCTCTCAGGCTCATTAGGAACGATTGAGCTCCGAGTGAAGCCGAGTCTGAAGTCTGAGACGCTGTGAGGAACGTTTCATTACTCTTCTGCAGTGAGGTTTAAGGTCCAAACCCATCAAATGAATGGACTCCATGTGTGGGACGCCCCTGAGGACACGTGAGGACATGTGAGGACACGTGAGGACATGTGAGGACACGTGAGGACATGTGAGGACACAGTGTGACGGTGGTGCAGAGACACATATCAGAGGGAAACAGGACATATATTCCACATACAGCCCCCCCCCCCCCTTCGTCCATCCTGTGGAGAGACAGCAGGACAAGCAGGTGCAGGCAGAGCGGCCGGTGTTAGCGGTGAGCACGGATCCAACAACAAGATAAGAACAACAAAACACCAGAGGGTGTGTGTGTGGTGAAACAGAAAAACTATGGAGGGAGGAGAAATCTCAATCGTGGAGACGTGTCATGTAATTACGCAAGCCAACGTCCAAACCCCCCCCCCCAAAATAAAATTGAACACAAGGAAACATTGTCCCCCCAAAAAAGGTCATGCAAGATAACAGGGAAACTGGAGGAGGGTCGAAATGAAACGTGAATAAAAGCAGACATACCATTGGTCGGATGCCTGGCAAACGACACAGAAAATCTCTTTACTGGCGGCAAAGAGAACAGGTCTGAGGAGATAAGAAAGGTAACTGGTGTTACTGAGGGGGCCGGCACCTCCGCCTGCCCATTATGCCTGTGTGTGTGTGTGTGTGTGTGTTCACATGAGGAGAGTGAGAGGGAGGGAAGGAGAGAGAGAGAGAGAGAGAGTCGGTCCGTCTCTTCATCAAACTGTGGTGACTGGAGGGAGGGAGGGAGGATGAGGAGCAGGGAGTGAATGTTTGGTTGTGATCATGCGATGTGAGGGCCGAGGTTGATGGTTTGAGTCCGGTGTGGCGTTTGAGTGTCGGGGGTCGCTGTCTGTAAATCTAACCTGCTTTATTTCTGTCTACTGACGTGTTCGCCCCTGTGGAGGCGTTCATGGAAGACACAGAGATGTCCCACCCTGTGAAGTCTCCACACCCACACACCCACACACACACTGCAGTGGTTGTTGTGTTGTGTAAAGCAGTAGACCCCCCCCCCCCCCCCCCCCCCCCTCCTTTTACATGAACCCAGTGACGTCAGTCCAAACCCACACCTGTTTCCCCACAACATGATGTAACAGATTTAAGGAAAGAAGGCACCAGTTTGCCGCCAGAAGCTTCCAAGCAGCGACACCCAGTGGTCAAACTGAGCACTGCAGATGACTTCATCCTCCAGTGAAGCTTTAGAACGTTCTGGTAAAAAATGATCGGCTGCTGGCTTAACTCCACTTCAGTTGTGTGTGAATACATCTGTGTGTAATTAAGCAACCAGGATCAGGAGGAGGAGATAATAAGACACCCAGTTGAGATAATTAAAGCTCCTACAGGGACCCCTGCTGCCTTCCACACACACACACACACACACACACACACACACACACACACACACACACACACTCACATCTGACAGCACCAGCCCGGGTGGAGAACGGGACCCGGGGTTTAATCAAAGATGGATTATTGGATCTTGTAAATCTGAGCTCCAAACAGGCTGAGGTCCTAAAAGTAAAGATTAAAATGCCATCAAAAAGCCAAATCTTCTGACTTCAAGACACAATTCTTATCAAACAGCAGATTATCAAATCACACCCCAGAGGAGAGAATTTCATAATCGTGTGTGTAAACAACATGCACAGAGAGAGAGACAGGTCTGAACCCAGTGCCCTGTAGGGTCAGGGTCTACCCCTGTAGGGTCAGGGTCTACCTCTGTAGGGTCAGGGTCTACCTCTGTAGGGTCAGGGTCTACCTCTGTAGGGTCAGGGTCTACCTCTGGAGAGTGAGCAGAGATCAGTAGAGACAAACATGCAGATCTGGAAGAGCCAAGGACGTTAAACACAAACGATTAGCTGTGGACACAAGCATGCTCAACATAAGGTGCAGGGCCGTCTGCGGTCACATCTGAGCTTCGTAACGCAGCTGGAAGGAAACGGGATGGAACACTTAAGATCGCTGACCTACTGGTGTTTTGTCAAAGGGGACCAAAGCGTAACCTCATACATGAACGTCTCTGAAGCTTAAGCAGTAAAGATAGAAGACAACGGAAGACAATCTGTGATCAAAAGACACCGCCTGTGTGTGTGCCTGTCTGTCTGCAGCAGAAGGAGGAGGAGAGGACAGAGGGAAAGAGAGCAGAGCTGTGTGGAGCGGCGACACGTACCGAACACACCGATCTGGCACGGCAGACTGCCGGGGGACAGCGGTGGTTTGCGGTGGAGGTGGTGGTGCGTGCGGACGTAGTCCCGCAGGTTGGGGGCGCTACAGGACACGCCCAGGGCCGAGGCACTGAAGAGGCCAGAGCAGAGCGAGCCTGTGTGAGGAGGGGGAGGAGCCGCAGGGTGGGAGGTGTGAAGGGGGAGGGGTTAGTCTTTACTGCACACCACACCATGCCATTATCAACACACCGTTACCATGGAGACTATCTGCATATCAAAGAATGTAGCATTAATAAGGTTAGAATTCACCCTGACCACAATTTGTCTTTAACTTTTAAGTTGAACTGAATGTGACAAACCTGACACACACACACACACACACACATACACACACACACTGTGACCTCTGACAACACTGCTGCTCTTTAGGCCTGGAAAAGAGTGTGTATGCAAATCTATGAGGTTTACAGCAGCTGTAGAGCCTGTGGGTGTGTAGGCTGCAGTGTGTGTGTGTGTGTGTGTGTGTGTGTGTGTGTGTGTGTGTGTGTGTGTGCAAACAAGGTTACATGACTGCAGTGGAGGCACCATCACCCGTCAGCTGTGGAAATGTGACACTCTCCCATGATGGTTGTGCATTAACCGTTTGAAGGTCCATGAAGGCAACACACACACACACACACACACACACAGAGACAGTTGATGAATCAAATCCAACACTTCATCAAGAGGGAGGTGAGTGTGTGTGAAGCGAGCAGATGAGGAGACCAACACACAAGCTCAGGCTGGAATTCAGAATGATGGAGTGCAGAGTCCAGTTTAGAACCAAACAAAGTAACCAACCAGAGCCAGGGAGTGTGTGTGTGTTTAAGAGGCGCAACTATTTATAAGTGGCATTCAGGCGCTGCTTTGTCCTTTTGTTCTATAAATGACAACGAGCTGACAGGGATCCAAACCCCCGACACCTGTCGCTGTGTGACCGCTGCAGCCCGACGTCACACACTCACTAAACATTACAGTGTGTGTGTGTGAGGCTCCACTTCAGGCCGGGCAGCTTTGATGTCCTCACTGCTGCTTACAGACAGGAGATCATTAAACACACCTACACACACACACACACACACATGAAGACCTGAGGAGGGAGGATCAATCAGAAGCTAGTGTGAACTCTGCTTCTGTGAGCACATGTGGAACAGGAATGTGACAGAAGAGCAAAGCGATGTGTTTCTCTCCACCTACAGGACGAGACGCCGCCGCCGCCGCCGCCGCCGTGCAGCCGGCAGCTTTAACCCTGAGCTCTGAGGTGATAAAGCTCAGAGCCGTGGAGCCGCTTGATGAAGCCGGGAGCTAAACTTGGCTCTCAAGTGCGTGTGACACAAATTCTTTCCACAAAGTCACTCCAGTTTTCACATTCAGGGCTTCAGGATTCCTCCGCCGCACACACACACACACACAAGCGTCTGCATTTACATCACAAAGCGTGCGTGCGTGTGAATTCCAGCAGGTTAGCGTTCCCTCGGGTACTGAACACAGAGACACGAGGACTTCAGGGGCTCTCTGGTTAGTGGGGAGGACACTTTGAGGGATTCGGCTCATTTTGGAACATTTTACACCTTTCCTTACTTTTCCCCCGCAGGCTCTCAGACGGGAGCTTCAATCATTCAGAGCTTCTGTTATGGAACAAGAAGCTGAACGTGGAAGGAGCTCTAAAGAAGTCCCAGTGTCAATCTGACTGTCTGGTGTGTTTACGCAGGCTTTTGTAACATTTCTTACTTTGAAATTGAAACTTTCTCCCCTTGTTGTCAGTGTGTGATGTTGCTACAGATCTCTACGTGACCCCAGAGTTCCTACCGGCCCTGAACGCACCTCTCCCTGCTGTAACGCCGCGCTGACATGGAAGCTACGCACGCCGCCAGAGGAAGAGGAGGCGATGAAGACACGGAGGACACGGGGATGGGAGGGGGGAGGGGCACTGGGACGGGTGATGGAGGGAGTCACGGACGCGGTGGCTTGTGATTGGTTGATGAGGTGATAAATGTGTAAGAGAGCAGTGTGTTATTGCATCTATTGTTGGGATAAACTCTCTCTCTCTCTCTCTCTCTCTTTCCTTCTCTTTCTCTCTCTCTGCTCGACACACAGACATAAACACACGCACACACACACACACACACACACACACACAGGTGACAGGATGTGCCCACCTAGGCCACTGGCTGGTTTGATCTCAGGAGACTGGCGTGAGCATGAAGGGAAGAGTCTGTGGGAGGTGGGGCCTTTGGTGGCCTGGGTGGGCGAGGTCTCAGAGAGGACCTGAGTGAGGCCATGGACACCAGGGGTTAGTGGAGACACGGAGAGAGGAGAGAAGAGAGTGAGGAAGAGCAGATCTGCGCGGCTACACTCGGCTCGGCAAACCTCCATGGAGCCCGTCTTGCGGTTGCGGATCATGGGGGAGCGGCGCTGGATGTTGATGGGCTCAGAGATGGGGAGGGCCTGGTCCGTCTGGTCCTGGGACAGATCCTCCATGCTGCCCTGGTTGGGCTGCTTGTCCTGATTCTGATTGGTCAGAGAGAAAATAAGTAAAACAGTACAGGGCGATGAAGAGTAGATGACAAATCAGACACACACACTTATATATCAGACTCCATATTTAAACACACACACACACACACACAGTTGTATATCAAACTCATATTTACATACAAACACACACACACACACACACACACACACACACACACACACACACCTCAGAGGAGGCTGGGCGGAAGCCAAAGCCGAGAGGAACGTTCTCTTCGTCTTCACATCCTTTGACTCCCGGGCTGAAGTGAAGCTCTACGTGGAAACGCTCCTCTGAGGAGGGATCCTGCACACACACACACACAGACACACACACACACACACAGACACACACACACACACACACACACACACAGACACACACACACACACACAGACACACACACACACACACACACACACACACACACACAGACACAGACACACACACAGACACACACACACACACACACACACACACACACACAGACACAGACACAGACACACACACAGACACACACACACACACACGTGTGTAAGCAACCTAGGGATAAGAGATTAACACAGTAACATTGAGGCTGTATGTGGATAAGACAGACAGACAGACAGACAGACAGACAGACAGACAGAGAGACAGAGAGACAGAGAGGCAGACAGAGAGACAGACAGACAGACAGACAGACAGAGAGACAGACAGACAGACAGACAGAGAGACAAGGGGACAGGGGGACAGGGGGACAGCAGGACAGAGGGACAGCAGGACAGAGGGACAGAGGGACAGAGGGACAGAGGGACAGAGGGACAGAGGGACAGAACCTTGTTGTTGTCTTCGTACAGCATGATGACGATCTGAGTCATGTAGTTGAGTTCAGTCACAGCGCTCAGGTAATCCATCGCCTGCTGCCACTGCTGGTCCTTCTCCTCCTGCCACACAAAGAGACAATGACACACACACACACACACACACACACCTGTTCAACACACATGAGGACATCAGGTCCACGTTCTCTCCCTGCTCACACACACACACACACACACACAACTGCCTGTATACACATCACGTCACAGAGCCATTAAGGTCTCTAACGATGATGATGATGAAGGTGACAGCTTGTGGATGAAAACATACGACTCAGCTGCCACAAACAAACAACACACACAGCACACACAGCACTCACACACACACACAGACCCACACTGCATCTGAGCTCGTGTGTGTGAGATGGAAACTGTTCTGATATTGGTCCAGGCTGAAGCGTTCTCTGCCCATGATCACATTAAGCTCCTCTCTGCTTCCACATGGAGCCGACAGAGCAGAACACATTCCATTCCAGCAGGAAACTCAGCCGACCCTCTGCCAGAGCGACTCGCACTCAGCCCAACAGGAAGTTCCCTCTCTTAGATCATCTTTAAAGTGCAGACAGAGAGACTTAAGCTCTTCATTTGGTCTAAGGTGATCAAGCGGCGGCGGCGGCGGCGGAGGCGTACGTTCAGCAGGCCTCCGTAACGAAAGACGCTGAGCAGGGAGTGAACGTGGCTCTCGCTGGTGAAGTACAGGCGAGTGCGGACGTGGCGACCTGGAGACATCACGCCCCGGGAATACCTGAGCACAAAGGGAACGCTCGTCAGGAATCAGGGCGCAGGAAACGTGTGTGTGTATCAATCATCTGCACGTGTGTGTGTGTGTGTGTGTGTGTGTGTGTGTGTGTGTGTGTGTTAGGTGTCCTCACAGTGGGTGCAGCTTGTTCACCGCCTCGTCCTCATGAGTCCTCTGCAGGTCCAGCTGGATCTTCTTCATCAGAGGAACGCAGTAAGCCTGGGCGATGTCCAGTTTCTCTGCTTTGCTGATGCCGTATTCCTACAAACACGGACGACCAGCACAGGGCCAGACATCACTGCTTTGTGTTCTATTCCACACACACACACACACACACACACGCACACACACACTCAGTCCTCCTCTCACCTGTGGTATGACGATGTCAGCCAGAGCCCTGGAGAGTCTGAACAGCTCCAGTGTGTCCTCCAGGCCCACAGAGCCGTTGTGCTGCGTGTCGTACTTGATGCAGTCGTAGATGTCGGGGATCTTGCTGATGTCGTAGCGGCCGTTCTTCATGCGGAAGTCCCGCTCCAGCTTGGACCAGCGCTGCAGCATCAGCTCCAACGTCTCGCTGTGGTAAAGCTGCAGGTCTGGAACAAAGATGGCCGACGGTTATCAGTCTAAAGGCGTCTGGATCAAATATTCATTCATGTATTCCTCCAGATAGAATTGAATGTTGTTGTGTGTCATAGTCTTCCTCCTGCAGGTTCAGACTACCTGCAGACTTGGGGTCCTCCAGTCTCTTGCGGATCTGCGAGTTCAGGCTCTGGATCAGGGCGTAGACCTTGTCACAGGTCTTCACCGGGTCCTGAATGACATTCATGGAGTTGACCAGAGACGGGCTTCCTGTCGGGGCCAGCTGGGACGCGACGGACACAGGAAGGAAACAGTTAACAGGTCCGACAGTCAATCAAAGCACGGGCAGAGTTTACAGCCAACACGTGCCCGAGCTGTTTGGGGGAGTTGGAGGGTTTCTGCCGTTTGCTTGCCAGATCTTACCTCAGAGTTCCTTCACAATTTCTTTTCTTATCTCAGATATGTGAGCTAGTTTGCTCGGCCAACAAAGTGTGAGCTCGTCCAAGAGTTTCATAAGAACTCAACTACAATCTTATCTGACTTCAACCCAGAGTGACAGCAGAGCAAATGGAATAAATCAACATTTTTAATTCAGGACGTCAGGTTTTTGCCAGATACCTTCTGATAATCCTCAGGTGTGAACTCCTGGCCCTTCTGCATGATCTCGTGGAGCCGAGCCTTCACCTTCTGCTGGCAGTCGGTCAGAGAGTCGCTGTCACTGTCCAGCAGCCCGTTCATGTTGGCACTCTTCACCATTTGGACCAGGATAGGCGTCAGCTCGCCTTCCAGAGCCAGAAGACCCTGCGGAGGAAGAGGAGAGCTTCAACTGAGCACTTATATGCAACACAGTCTTCCCGTCTGCTGTGTTTTCTAGCGGGCGGTGAAAGACGTCCACACATGAGGACAACAGGTCGAAGTTCAGCACAATGATAGGTCACCTTGGCAAAAGCAGCAGCAGTCATCTGTACCCGTCCTTCATCAGAGGCGTAGATCTTCAGGTCGTGGCGGTAAGTGCTGTGCAGGCGCAGCAGGCCACAGCCGGGGAACCCAGCGTAATCACCTAGGAAACACAATCACGGCGTCACAATGAATTAGTTACATCATTCAGACAAACAACTACTTCCTTATGAAGGAACAGACTGAGTCATTTGTGAGATCAAACATTGCTTGAACCCAAAAGTACCAAGGTGGAGGCCCTGGCTGGAGAGAGACAACACGTCTATGAACACACAACATCATCTACACAATCGGCTGTAGTCGGGTGCAAAGCAGCGCTGCAGATCAAACACACTGATGCTTCATGCACGTCTCTCTCCTTCCGTCACCTGATGGTCGAGCCATGACTTCATGAGGGTTTCCATGCCTTCTGGTTGAGGACTTACCCTCTCTGTTCCCAAGCATGGATCTTATCCAGACTCAAGCAGAGCGGCTTCATGGCAAACAAACATCTCAAGAAACCAGTGTGGGATTAGTGTGAGATGATCCGCGTCAGCTCAGCAGCAACACAACTGCAACGCACTTTAGCTGCAGACCAAACAGCTGTGCTGCGGTGGATCACCTCCGGAACGCCACCGAGACGACGGCGGCGACACAAACACAGCAACCTTTCATGTGGAACATACAGAACTGGATGCCGATGTCAAATGAGAACAGAAATCAGAATGAGATGAGAGGAGGAACCACAGTTTGTTAGTGAACGAAGGCAGAATGAAGCAGGAAGGAGCGGGAGGGCAGCGGCGTCCAGGAAGCTCTCCTCTTACCACAGTCAATAGGAGACTCGCAGCCGAGGGACCGGCGGTTACCGGCTAGCAGTTTATACAGAGCGACAGGTAAGAAGAGAAGAGCAGAGTTAATAGACACAACTTGTGTTTGGAGAAAGGAGGCATGGAAACAACACGGCTGAGACGAGACGGCCTTCTTCTTCTTCTCACACAACAAAAGAAGAGAGAAGGGGCCTGGATCACAACTCCACTACTGCATCCTGCTTTCTCTTCTGCTTCACTTCACTGCTTTGCCTTTTACGGTTTGTTTGTCATGCATGAGGAAGCAGAGAAGCATGAAGGAAGAGGGAAAGCCTCAAAAAGGACATAAAGGAAAGGAACTGAGGAAAACACTGTAAAGGCTGCAGAGTGGAGAGAGAGAGAGAGAGAGAGAGAGAGAGAGAGAGAGAGAGAGAGAGAGCTTCATCCACTTCTCCCCATTGTGTTTCACTCGTGTCTAATCTGCATCTGTTACTAATCAATCATAAACATCCCTCCCCAACACAAACCTGTGCCTCCCCACACACTCCTGATTAGAGCTCCAATCAGAGAAGGAGCTTGTGTGTGTGTGTGTGTGTGTGTGTGTGTGTGTGTGACTGTTGGAGACGGTAGAGAGAAGAATAAAACATTTGGCCGGTTGAAGCTCTTGACATTCCTCCTGCATGTCTCACCTGTCCGGGCACAGAGTGTGTGTGGACATGCAGCTGTGTGATGGAAACACAACAAGCAAATAAGCAAACAGACTGAGCTGAGCTGTGTGTGTGTGTGTGTGTGTGTGGGGGTGTTACTGTTTGGCTTCAGGCGGCCGATCAGGTGTTTGGGTGTGTGTGTGTGTGTGTGTTTGGTCAGGTATGCATGAGTGTGTGTTGTGCTGTAAATGCAGGCATGTGTGGACGTGTGTGTGTGTGTGAGTTTCTGATTAAATTTCTGGAGGATTAGAAAGAAGACGGGCGGAGCTAAGAATCAAACGTTCCTCCCACTGCAGAAACTCATGGAGAATGGACAGAATGTTACATGAACATCACAGGGAGGAGGTCCTGACCACATTGAAGTGTGTGCGTGTGTGTGTGTTCCCGGTGAGTACCTTGACCTCCGGGGTACATGCAGCGGAAGGCCCGGCCCAGTTCCTCGGCCTGGACCCGGCCCGCTGGCGTCAGCTCGCCGCCCCACTTCAGCACCAGCAGCAGAGACGGACCCTCCTTCTTAGAGTCTGACAGGGGAGGGAGAAGACTTCACTCACATCTGGAACTATGGCACCGGAAGATAATAAAGCTAATGTGTGTGTGTGTGTGTGTGTGTGTGTGTGTGTGTGTGTGTGTGTGTGTGTGTGTGTGTGTGTGTGTGTGTGTGTGTGTGTGTGTGTGTGTGTGTGTGTGTGTGTTGGAACTATGTCACTGGAAGATAATAAAGCTAATGTGTGTGTGTGTGTGTGTGTGTGTGTGTGTGTGTGTGTGTGTGTGTGTGTGTGTACCTTCTTCTTCGCTGGATGCTTTAGGTTGTCCGTGACGCAGGTAAGTCAGCTGGACCTTCCTGTTGATCCCTGAGAAGTGACCGTACCTGAGAGAGAGACACACACACACACACACACACACACACACACACACACAATTAACAACTGTAAACAAGGCAACAAGTGTAACACGATGATTAAACACACGACTGAGGCGAGGACGGGGAATGAACAGAAGGTTTAATGATCATTTAGTGAGTTGTTTATTGATTATTCATATGCATTTACTGAGCATTCATTAAGTTCATGAACCCCCGGGGGTTAAAACAGTCGAGGACGCAGAGGAACTTAAAGGTTTCTGACTCCGATTTTTTTGTATTTATATAAAATCACCCCAGGAACCCCAGGAGTCACCACACACACACACACACACACACACACACACACACACACACACACACACACACGATGCAGCTCCACCTCCAGAGTGTGAAAAAGATTCACACAAAGTAACACAAAGTTACACAGCACACAAAGCTACAGGAAGTACACACAGGAAACAAACCCAGGCACAGGAGCCGTGTGTGTGTGTGTGTGTGTGTGTGTGTGTGTGGTAAAGTTAGTGAGTAGAGATGAATGGATGTTAATGGGAATGAGACATTCAGTGTACGAAACATGAGGAACACGTTCATATTGAACTCTGTTAACTCTTTATGTAACCAGTCAGCTACGTTTCCTCCTAAACCTGAAGCTAACCCAGAGTTTACCTCCACTCAAAAGAGAGAAAAGGTGTTCCTAATATTTAGTACACACACTGTGGGTAGGCTAAAGGAAACCTCGTCCTTTAGAGTGAGAGGAGAGAGAGAGAGAGGGTGCATACTGAGTATCATTCAAGCTGGATTCCCTTTAGGAGAGAAAGATGGGGGAGGGGAGGGGAGGGGAGGAGGGGGAGGGGAGGGGGGAGGGGAGGGGAGGGGAGGAGAGGGGGGAGGGGAGGACAAAGGGGAAAGAGACAAAGAGAAGATTTAGACACTAGAGGGAGGGAGAACGTCCATGGTCAACGTGTGTGTGTGAGGGGACAAGGAGACGAGTGTGACCTAGAGACTCACACTCATCACACTGTCGACACATGAAACAGGCGAGGAGGGCGACTAGAGGTGGATGATGTAATGACGATGGTGATGATTGGTGCTGTGTGTGTGTGTCCATCTCAGTGTGAGAGGGGGAGAGACAGAGGGAGAGAGAGAGAGAGAGAGAGAGAGAGAGACAGAGAGAGAGACAGAGAGAGAGACAGAGACAGAGACAGAGACAGAGAGAGAGAGAGAGAGAGAGAGCACACTCACATCTCCAGGACGGTCTTGAGTTGCTCCAGTTTGGACTTCTTCTCTTCTATCTCACAGTCGGTGTGCTGGCCCAGCTCCACCAGCAGCAGACGGGCGATGTCCAGCACTTCCTGTCAACACCCAGGCGACCAAACAACAACAACAACAATAAAACAACAACAACACCGCTATGACACCACGTCAGACTGAGTTAAAGTAAACAGGAAGGCTTCACTTCTCTCTCTCTCTCTCTCTCTCTCTCTCTCTCTCACTGACCTGAAGCTGTTTGGGCTTCTTCAGCTTCAGCTTTCCAGACTTGTACCCTCCGTACTTCTCAAACAGCTCAAAGAATCTTTATGGCGGCGGAGAGCGACAACGTAAAGAAGAACAAGGTGACAGCGTTAGGAAAATGTTCAATCTAGCATGAAGTGACTGTGTGACAGGCTGGATTCAAACTCTATCAACTACGGCTACAGTAAACTCTATTATTCATAAAGTATTCCATGACAGACTGAATATTTAAACTGGGAGTGAAGAGGCAAACCGACAGACTTACAGAGGATGACGGACCTCCATCTTCATCTTCTGCTTTGGTGTGCGATCTCCATGACGGATGATCGCAATGACGCAGCGCAGCTCCATCCTACGGGAACACACACACACACACACACACCCCCACCTCATGTAACCTCCACTAAGCCTTAAGCAACCCTGACTAAACACACCAGCGGCCCCAACAGCGCCCGGGCGGATGAGGTTTCAGGCCTGATGGAGATCGAGTCTCGGTGTTCGGTGATCGTAGCTTTAGCTTCTGACTTTAGCTTCTGTTCAGTCTCTCAGGATTACGTACATGGTTCCTGAGGTTGTTGGGACGATGGGGATGTCTTCAGACTCCATGGGGATGGACCAGGGGATGTGGAGTTGTGGGGCCAACTCCCTCATCACCATGTTCCTGGACAGCAACACGTTCAACATCAGGTTACATCTCAGCAAGCGAGTACGTATGTGATCTATCCCCTTTCTGTGATCTATCCCCTTTAAACCAGCAGTGTCTGACCTCAGCTGACCCAAACTCTCACGGCTGCAACTTGATGCTGATATCAAACTTAACTACATTTTTTTACAATTGCAGTCATTTCCTGCCTCAAACAGGAAGTAGTTATCCTGTTCTGTGTTCTTGGCAGCAGTGAGCGTGTGGTATTATTCCTCTCTCTGTTTGTTACAGACTTCCTGTCAGGTTCATGTTAGAGCTCGTAAATCTACAGTTACTCTGCGTGATCAATCAGCGGCAAACTGAGACGTGAAGCTGACAAACGAGATCATGCCAGCCGTCAACAGCTGCCAAGGAATTACAGCCTGACTTTTATGGAGAATGCTACTTTAAAAA
Source organism: Genypterus blacodes (assembly GCF_046128005.1). NCBI lineage: Eukaryota > Metazoa > Chordata > Actinopteri > Ophidiiformes > Ophidiidae > Genypterus > Genypterus blacodes. Next base: position 7,016,371 of record NW_027466829.1, read on the forward strand.
CAGAGAAGAGTTTGCTCCTCCTCCTGATTCCTGTCGTCTTATCTCAGTTCTCTGCAGCGTGACGTCACCTACCCCAGGACTTTGGCACAGTCGTCATAGTACTTCATGGAGTTCTTCACGAAGCTAAAGCCGTTGACGTCGCAGACGAAAGAGTGTCCGTTGGCTCTCAGCAGGTCAAACCCACACACGGTTTGCTGCGTTTAAGAGACAGAAAACACACAAATGAGTCACCGCTTTGAAACAGGAAGAAAATCTCACAGTGAGAGAGAAATCTTTATATATTTTGTGACGTTGCTGCAACTAAAACTCAATGAAGAGCAGAACAACTGAAGCCAGGGCGAGTTGCTTGATCTAAAGTTCACCTTGAAGGCCAGGCAGACTTTGCGGGCCACCAGTTTCTCCATGGCGGTGAGCATGACGGGGTAGCGGACCTCCTTCCCCTCGCTGTCCCTTTCCACTTTCCCATCCAGGGCCGGGGACTTCCTGGCCTCGGCGTGGGCGTAGTCTGGACCCACCGTGTAAACCTGGAGCATCCGGAACCAACAACATCAACATCCATCCAACACCCTTACCGATATTCAAGCCAGCCGTCCCTGTACCTTCACATCGGTCCCGTCTGTGGGCATGAACTCCTCATAGATGTAGGATCCGGTCTTTCTCACGCTGCTCTCTGGGGAGTAGACGCTGCTGCGACTTCCTATCTACGGTGGAAAGAAAGCGAATCACAGTCAACTCAGGAGCCAAACATGGAAGCTAACTGTGATGTCATCTGCCGGGTAGGGTCGGGTCGGGTCGGGTCGGGTCGGTACCTTTCTGAAGAGTCTCTGGCTGCCCCCTCCAGCAGAGGTGGGGTAGTAAATGTAGACGTTGTGGTCCTCGGCACAAACGGGTTTCTCCACAAAGGGTTTAGGGAAGACCTCCCCGTTCACCTCCACATGGTCCTCAGCCTCCACCAGGTTACACTCTGCAACACAACAACGACTCACTTTGCTCTCCGTTCCATTTCCTTTCACATTTACGTTCCTATAAATCAAGGATGGAGGTTTTTGATGAGGCTGTAAACATCAAACCACAGCTCCGGCTCACCTTCAGGGTTGTCGGGGTCTCGGTTGAGCACGGCGTAACGAGGTAGATCGATGCCCTCCTCCTGTAAGATACGGTACACTTCCCTCCTAACAGCAGAGGAAACACCATGATCAACAACACAGGTAGACTGCATGTGTGTGTGTGTGTGTGTGTAGTCATAACGTACCTGTCCTGTATGTAATACTGCATGTTGAGGTCGTTGATGAGCAGAGGGTTCCTGAGCTTGGCGTACTCCACAGCTTTGTCCAGAGGGAAACCTGGCAACGAAAAGGCAACATGAGCCACAGGAAGCAGCGTTCACAACACAGGAACATGACTTTGTGGAGTCAGAAGGAAAATCAAACGTATGGAAGTCATTTGTTGCTCTAAACAACGAAGTAAATATTATATTAAAGTGAACACACTGTCTATAGTGAGAAGTTGTCATGATAGGAAACAGTTTGTTGTGTTCTCTAACGCCACAGTGCTCTTCATGATGGAGTGAGACACATAGAACATTCCAGAGCAACTTTGGGAAAAGAGGAATGGAAATTTTAAAAATAAAAGGGAAATATCTGGGTTTGTTTTTCCCTAAATGCCAGTAATAGCAGCGACTCGTGGATTCCCATGGCCGACGCTCATTAAAAATAGGAAAGACAAACAGCCCCATGTGATAAACACAAAGGGGGCGTGGCTTCACCGCTTTGCCTTCTCTTCTTCATGTTGGCTGATGTTGTGACAGCTTTACAGTTCCATGTACTGTAGCTTACTCTGTCAAACCCCATCGTTCACATTCATCTGCCACACATGGTCGACTGAGCACCAACATTCATAACAAGCCCAGAATAGAGTTTTTACAATCCCACTGTTGTCTTTGCTGCTGTCAGACAGCTGACATGATCCTGCTTATCCATCCAGAGAATGTACCTATCCCATCATGCAACGGGACATGAGAGGTCAGTCTGCAGTGGGGACGCAGTTTGGCCTCAACAACAACAACAACAACAACAACAACAACAACAACAACAACAACTCACTGCCCTCCTCTTCAGTGGCTTTGTTGACATTTATGAAGAACCATGTTCAGCACACTCAGTTGTCAGGGGAGCGTTCACCTTTGGAGTGGAAGGAGATGAGGCAGTCGCAGAGGGGCCACTTCTCCACCGGCTCCTCCAGGACCGTCTCCTCGGGGAAGATGACCACGTCTATGTAGTCAAACTTACAGAGGCGCTCCAGGATTTGAGTCATGGGCTTGGATTTGGATTTCTTCATCATGGCACAGATGCCGACCACGATCTGACGCTCCGACGGCTGGAGGAGAGCGCAGGAGAGGAAGGAGAGGAGGGAGGGAAGGAGAGGAGGGAAGGAAGGAGAGCAGGGAAGGAAGCAAGCATCTATCATTACTGTCCTGATGTGGGAAGAGGATTGTATTTATCAATTCTGAAGCATCTGTAGCCGTGGACACCATGAGTCCTGCTGCTTACCGACTCATCCTCCTCATCCTCCATCTTGTTCTCTTGAAACATCTCGTTCTTCATGCCTGTCTGCTTTAGGCCCAGGTCCTGCTCGTCATCTTCACTGCCCACCATAAAGCGAGGAATGTCTCTAATGTGACCTCCTCTTGCTCGCCTGGCAGAGGCCTCTGACATCATACGCCACCGAGCAACATGGCTGCTCCGAGAGACTCCGCCAGCAGGGGGGGGGGGGGTTTGAGAGGGAAGCTGACTGACTGACACCTAAGAGCCTGATGATGGAGCTATGTCTGCCTGCTTATGTGTGTGTGCAGCATGTGCTGAGGTAGAGAGAGAGAGGGAGAGGGAGAGGGAGAGAGAGAGAGACTCCTGGGAGGTAGAGCAGAGGGAGCAAACTGTGTGTGTGTGTGTGTGTGTGTGTGTGTTGAGGTAGACGGTTGGTGTGTCAGACGTCAGAACCGAGGAGGTTTGGGTCTGAAACTCTTCATCACTGAGGAAACTCCTGAGTCGGCATCTGCAGAGCCTTTTTCTTGATCTGGAAATTTAAAAAGAAGAAGAAGAAAACACTTTAACTGGTTGATCAACCGCTTCAGAGGGCACAGAGGGCAAAGAGAATGAATGAATGAACACAACACAGCTTCAGGGCCTCGATCACAGGAGGAGAACCAGACTGCTGAGAGGACATGACGTCATCGCAATGGACTCAAGATAGAGCCTGCTGAAGATTACACACTTTCAACATCTTCATCACACGGTTAGTGAGGAAGAAACTACAGATAGAGGTTACACTTACACACTTACACACTTACACACTTACACACTTACACACTTACAAACCGAACTGTGAGGGCACATAGCAGAGTCACACACCAGAGAGAGAGAGAGAGAAAGGGCCTGAGTCATGACTAGAAGAAACGTGTGTGTGTGTGTGTGTGTGTGTGTGTGTGTGCGTGTGTGTGTGTGTGTGTGTGTGTGCCTGTGTGTGTGTGAGACGGGTGGAATAGGGAATTTACACCACTGAAGCTAAAAATAAATTCTGTTCTGCTGTGTGGCAACTCTTCATTCGACAACGACACACACACTCACACACACCCACACACACCCACACACACCAAACATCACACTGAGCACAGTCACTGTTGGCTTCTCTCCTCCATGCTGACTCAGAGCATCTTATCTCCTAAAAGAGCTGCTGCTGGTGCTGCTGCTGCGTGCTGTTGCCATGACTACGCGCCTGAAGACGAGCCAGAGCGTCTCTCCATTCTGTCCTACAGTGAGACGGATCATGTTACCGTGGCAGCCCCGTCTCTGCTCAGGCTCATTCACAAACATCAGCAGCGGACCGCAGCTCTGTTTAGGAGCTCAGGGGATTTGATTTGAATGATTTCAAATGTTATTGATCTTTTTAAAGGAAACTGTTCACTGTAAACAATGAGGACCGCAGTGTAAACAAGTGTAGTGAGACACACACACACACACACACACACACACACACACACACACACACACACACACACACACACACACCCCCGGGACGCCACACAGGAACTAAATCCGGATTACACTGGGAATCATCTGGTGAAGAGTGAATGAACTCGACCAAGAGCGGAGTTCCACCACAGCACAGCAGCCTGAGTGACGACAGAGGAGAGAGAGATCTGTGAGGAGGTTTGTTCACAACTCACAACTAAATGATGTAATCCTGATTTAGCTCCTGCGGCCCATCTGCCCTGCACAAACACACAGTCAAAGAAAATCAAGTCAAGTCCTTTGTAAAGCCAAACACAACGTCTCAACCGTCTTCACAGGCCCAAACAACTAATGGGGCTAAAGGTCACAATCAGGAAAAACTCTCCTAAAACCTTTCTAGTGAATTCGTTAAGGTGTAGTTTGAATTCGTCAATGACCAAATGGAAAACATCTAGAGCAACATCTTCCAAATGAAGGAGAAAACCCCTCAGGAGGCTTCATGATAAGACGGACACAAGCTGAGTCTGATCCCCAGAGGCTTTGCCCCGTATTTACTAAGCACTCCATAGCTTAAACACCAAAACAAACAAAGTTAGCACAGGAAACAGAGCCTAACTGAACATTCTGCTTCAGATAACAACAACAGAGAGCAACACAATGGTGTAAAACCTGAAGGACATCGAGTCTGATCCCACATAATAAACAAGCGTAGCTGAGGCCGCAGCCAAGCGAGAGATCACACGATGTCATCATCCAAGTTGAGACCGAGCCAAAGCCCAAGAAAGAGGCGTGAAGTAACAACACCCAGAATAAGAGCCTGAGAGACCCACAGCAAACAGCTGACCACAGGGCCACAGCCTGCAGAAACACATCCTATCCGCTCGCACTGAGGTCACACGAGCCAACCAGACCCCCCCCCCCCCCCCCCCCCACACACACACACTCACTCACAGTCTTCCTCTGGGAGTGATTTGCTGGGCCGAGGCTGAGGGACGGCAGCCAGATCTCACATATGGCCCAGAACAACCTTGGCACCCAGAAATAACTCTGTCCTCTCCTGCAGCGGGTGAGACAGGAATGGAGGGAGTCACAGGGTCTGGAGCGCCGCCACGGCAACGGGTGTCAGGTGCCACGGGCCAGCTTCTCCTCCCAAAGATAACTCATGGAAACTGAGCTCTGAGGCGCTGACAGGCCGCACTAAACTGAGAGGAAGCCCTCGCTGCTGCCCCGGGGCCGCGGACGCCTCCACACACACACACACACACACACACACAGTCACACCTAAACACACGTACCTGTAACCGCTCTGTGACTCTGAGCTAATGAGCTGCAGGGATGTGACCTTTCATTATCCCTCAGCAGTGCTGGCAAAATAATGACACTGCAATGTATGCATGTGTGTGTGTGTGTGTGTGTGTGTGTGTGTGTGTGTGTGTGTGTGTGTGTGTGTGTGTGTGTGTGTGTGTGTGTGTGTGTGTGTGTGTGTGTGTGTGGTGGAGTCTCTCATTCTCTCATCTCCTGGATTGGCTCTGGAATTCCCCGACCAGAACTTTGAACCACAACTTTAGTCTGTGAGCAGATAATCTGGAGTGAAGTCACGTCGTCTATAAGTCCAAACGTGTGCAGTGAAACATTGGGTTCCTCTCTTATTTTGCCTCCCGTTAGACAGAATTTTGTGATTTTGCCATCTGTGTCCATGACAGAACAGAGGCGAGGTGGCGAGCGAGGCTCGGCGGCGATCCGTCTCCTCCCTGGACGCCGACACAGGCTGATTAAAGTTACATTAGTGAACATCCCATTAAGTGAGTACGACACAATGGAGACAGACAAATGGGACAGAACGGTGGGGCGAGACCAAATATAGGACCGTCTGCTGTCTGCCTGATCCATCATCCCCCTCCTCTCCGTAAACATCACCTCCATCAGCCTGGAAGGAATAAGGAGGCCGATTGAAAACATCCACAGCTGCCATCCGCCTCCTTTCCTCTCTTTGTCATCACAGCTTCAATAAAAAGCTTTTAACCTTTGAGACCGTGGACCTCAGCGGGTTCTCCTCGGGTTTATGACCCAGGAGGAGTCGGGCATCGGTTCCTATTTACACCGCCGCTCCTCTGATAACGACCAGAGACGGTCTGAGGCAACTGGCAACAGTCTGTGGATCTGAAACCAATTATCTGTCTACGGAACAAATGAGATCATTACTGGGCGAGAAGAGGAAGAGGAAGAGAGGCAACGTGATTAAACCTGATGAGAAGGAGGAGAGCTATAGTGGAAGGTAATAGATCAGTCATGCAGCAGGATGTTTAGTCTTTAGATTAGACAGAGGACACTTCTTATCTGAGGAGATTAAATTATGAACAAACTGTGAAGAGATTATGAGCAATAAACCTGAAGTAGAGTGAACAGCAGCAGTAACCACGGAGACAGATAACTAATCAGCCACGTTACTGAGAAAAGCTCCGGATGGAATCAAAGTTCTAGCTGCTTCTACAAGGTTAGACGTCACAAACGCAGCGACGTGTGTGTGTGAGAGCCTGGGAGCAAACAAAGGTAGAGATTGAGAGCACAACACAGTCGGGCCGTTAAGCTAGTTAATCATCCTTCATCATAAACATCATTATCACTCGCTCTAGGGGACAGGACCTGCGTAGGAATCTGCCGGGTGATTTATAGGATGTGGAGAGGTATACGACTCTCCGCTTTCACTGCTTCAGATTCATAACTCGGGAGTAAACATGAGCCGGGGTCCGGATTACAGAAAGCTACCAATGAGCCAGCGTGGAGAATCGCTCTTCCTACTGCTACTAACTGTGAAAACATCAAGCAGCAGATACAGAATACAGGAGGAAGAGAACAGAAATGACTTCACACTGCCCACAAGTCCAGTGAGTGTGGAACGTTGCAGTGGGACACCGTCGTGCACGCTGAGCGTCTGCAGAGCGTCAGGTGCAGATGAACCATAGCTGCTCTGATGTCGCCTTCTTTTACGAGCCTAAGGGGCTGTAAAGACCTAAACACAGTTTGCTTGGAGCCTCTGTGGAACGTTGAACACGTTCCCAGGGCACCGGCCTCGGGAATGTTCCTGGAACTCTGTGGACTCAAGGGTAGAGATGTGTGGAATGATCCCACTGGATGGAACAACAACAACACATGTGACTGCAGCTTCCTGTTCCAGGGTTCTGTACAGAGTTTACATGTGTTCTTTATCTTTTACATGGTAACACACACACACGAATACGCACACACACACACACACACACACACACACACACACAGAGAGAGCAGCTAAGTTCAGTGGCACAAAGGTTGGAGGTGTCAGATGAATATCAGGTCGGCACTTTGCCTAAGGACTTCCTTGAGCACATTGTAGGTGTGTGTGTGTGTCTATGTTTATATATGTGTGTGCATGTGTGTGTGTGTATGTGTGTACGTGCACTACACTGAAGGAAACATGTCCACTCCTTTTCAAACATCAGTATTTTGGCAAACAAATGAGAGGGAAGCACACACGCACAGCAGCTTTGTGTGTGCGTGTGTGTGTGTGTGTCTCAGGTGTCCACCGAGCTAAAAGGTAAGAAGCTGAATGAATGAATGAATGAATGAATGAATGAATGAATGACGCAGTCGGAGCTTTGACATTGAGACACAAACACACACGGAGTCGAATCAGTGCGCGAGCCTGACCGGACACGCAGCCACCGGTCACTTTACAAAGCGACACCAGCTCAGCTCCTCTAAGCTTCACCGGCGACGAGGAACCGCAACAAACTTTCAAGTTAGCGGCGCACACGGAGAGAGAAGAGAGGAGCGAGGAACGGAGCGGAGCTTACCGGCGGAGAACAAGAGGGGGAAGTCAGGGGCCGTTAACTTCCTTGTTCCCTGAAGCGGCTCCGCTTCTTGTTGGCGGAGTTTAGTTCGGTGCTTCTCTCGCTCACAGGCGCTCCAGATGGAAGCAAAGTTCACCTCCGGACAGCTGGATCGCAGCCCGGCCGGCGCGTTGCTCTCACTTCCTCCTTCTTTCGTTTCCTTTTTTCCCCCCTCCTGGCCTTTTGTTTTTTTTCCCCCCAACGTTGAAAAATGAAAACAACAAAATGCTTCAGCGCTGCCATCTAGCGGCCGCGTGGTGCGTTACAGCTCTGCATTGTTCAGTTGGAGCGGAAGTAAGCAGGAAGACGTTTGTTCTGAAGAGGCACAACGGGGAAACAGGAAGAAACAGGGCGTACTTACACATTTATGTGCTTATTATGTTGTTATATATTATTTTATATAATTTATTTAACTTATCAATAGACATGCAGCATCACTGCTCTTAATTCAACTGAAATACTGCAATTCTCTTGTCTCATTATTATTATTATTATGTTATATATGTATACACCGTATTAGTTTGGTTCTTATGTTATATACTCCATATATTTCTGTTCTTTTACTTAGGCCCTTAGATTAGATAATTAGATTAACTCTACACTTCCCCTTTGTGGGACGAATAAAGGGGAAATAAAGGAAAGAAGAGTGTGTGTGTGTTACCTCCTGACCTGTCTATCACATTTAGTTTCTCTCTCCTGGCCACTATGGGGCGCTGTCAGTCACTCATTCTGCTCTTTCTGACTGAAACAGAGACGCTCACACTGTTTTAATTATGACGATCATCCTTTCTGCTTCTAAACTGTCAAAGGCAACACGATAAACCAAACACGTTTCATTTAAGCCAAGACTGCTGACAGGTGTGTGTTAAGATCAACCAGAGATGTGGAAGAGATCAATCAGGAATCAGATTCTGACGTGTTGAGCAACTTCAGAGTCAAACAGTTCAGTCAGAGCAGCTTAAAGCTCCTTGGTAAGAAAGCAGAAGTGTACAAGTTTAACCCCGATCACAGTCCTGCATCCTGTGGACTGACAGATGGAATCACATCTCCTCACCTGAGAGATACCACACACACACACACGCACACACACACACACACACACACAGACTGTGAGGCGTGTTCTTTGACAGAGCGGCTTTCTTCATGTCGCTCAGCCACACACACACACAAACACACACACTCAGCTGAGTCACAGATTTCCATAATGCCACATTTCCCTGAGCTTCCCATGGAGTCGTTCCCATAGAGCGGCAGCGCTCTGTGCCAGACAGCCTGATGTGAGCCTGGCAACCAGTCAAGAAAATGTGGAGCGGCTCTCTGTCCCATCATGCAACGGGGCATGAGAAGCCAGTCTGTGCTGCGAAATAAGGAAGTAGTGTTCTCTCGAAACCAGTAACCACTCCTGCCCCCCCCCCCCCCACACACACACACACACACTCCTGCACCCCATCCTCCTCTCCTCCTATCTCTTCCTCCCCTCCTCATCCTCCTCCTTCACCTCCCATCCTCCCCTCCTCCTCCACCTCCCCCCCTCCTCTTCCTCCCCTATCGCCCCCTCCTCCTCCTTCCCCCTCTCTCCCCTCCTCCCCCCACTCTTCTCCCTCTCCCCACCTATGATGCGTCCAGAAATCTTTCTTTCAACGTGCAATTATGTGATTAATTCATAAAAACCCTGACATGTTCTTTGTTGTCTGTGGTGTCACTCTGGTGGTCTTCCTGCTGACTGTGTCCCTGTCTGTCTGTCTGTCTGTCTGTCTCATATTTGCCGTACAGAAACAGAGAGCAGAGTTTATTTAAACAGTGCTACACTGTAACATTAAACTAATAAGAGGGATTACCACAAACACCTACAGAGAGGTGTGTGTGTGTGTGTGTGTGTGTGTGTGTGTGTGTGTGTGTGTGTGTGTGCCGTGACCAGTTTAGCTCTTAACTCAAATAAACGGTTACAAAAAAAACAGGAAACTTTTCCTCATGTAGTTTCCATGGATGAAGTGAGAGAGAGAGAGAGAGAGAGAGAGAGAGAGAGAGAGAGAGAGAGAGAAGGAAGAGATGGAAGACCAGGTGAATGAGTTCAGCTCCTCTCTCTCTCTCCTTCACTCTCTCTCTCTCTTTCTCTCTCTCTCTCTCATTCTCTCCCTCTTTCTTTCTCTCTCTCTCTCTCTCTCTCTCTCTCTTTCTCTCTCTCTCTCTCTCTCATTCTCTCCCTCTTTCTTTCTTTCTTTCTCTCTCTCTCTCTCTCTCTCTCTCTCCCTCTCTCTCCCTCTCTCTCTCTCTCTCTCCCTCTCTCTCTCTCTCTCTCTCTCTCTCTCTCTCTCTCCCTCTCTCTCCCTCTCTCTCTCTCTCTCTCTCTCTCTCTCTCCACTGGATTCTCTCATTTCTCTCCTTTCCCGTTCACATTCACCTGGAGGTTCTTAAAAAAAAGGAGAGAATAAATTTGCTGTTATGACTCCTAACTCTGCCTCACGCACTGAAGCTCAGATGGATCTCTCTCTCTCTCTCTCTCTCTCTCTCTCTCTCTCTCTCACTCTTACCTCTGAAGGCCGTAGGATCAGATTTCCCTAATGACCCCAGCCTGAAATAGCGGCGGTGATGACAGGGGGGCACAGGATGGCATCGTTTGGGTTTTACTCACCATTTGTCATAACTGAACCGTGTGGACAGGAAGCAAAGCCATTAGGAACAGAACCAATCAATCAGTTCACACTTAAATCCATTTCAAAACACACACACATTCATTTGTAAACTTGACTAAAGACTAAAAGCTACAAATCAAGTCTAGCCTTGTTTATTTGTACAGTTCAACCTAACAGACCCTGTCTCACAGCTTCACAGCTCCACTCGGCCCAAAGCATTCTGGGAAGACCAGATTCATTCTTCTCAGGTCATTAACGCCTGAACTGGATCCTTGACATTGTTACAGTGTGAGATGTTTGGGTCCTGGGCCTCTGGATGGACTCTTAGGAAACCATCTGCTTCTGTTTCAACCCTGCAAACAACGTGAGTGATGAAGCCCCAATAGAAGCTAAATGTATGTTTGGGATTCCTGAGTGGAACTGAACGAAATAGAGGAGCAGGGCGACCTCACGCTTTCAACTCAACGGTACACAGATAAGAGCCAGGCCACTGCACAAAGAACACACAGAGTTAAAGGTGCAGAAATGAAAGGAAACTCCTCAAAGTATTGAATAATCAGGCTCACGTGGAGGGAACAAACTCAGGATGAACTCATTAGAGCCGGGCCACATGTGGGTCTGATGAAGGTGAGGTGGGGCGAGGAGGCACAGATTAGATTAGATTAGATTAGATTCAACTTTATTGTCAAGAGCAAGTACGGGTACAAGCTGATGAAATCACAAGGCTCTCGTTTGATTCCAGAGCTCCTTCTAGAGATAAGTAAGAAGTAAGGAACAGAATGGCACAGGAGAGCATCTTCACACAGTCCAGGGCTCCATCAGGGTCCAGTAAAGACCTGCAGACCTGCAGATCTGCAGACCAACAGGCTGCAGGTTACAAACGTGTGCCCAGAACGTGACTCAGGGCGTGACTCAGGACATTATGTAAAGAAGAAGATAGGCGAGGCTTTTCAAAGAGAGATTCCCTCCCCCATCAAACCAGCATGTGTGTGTGTGTGTGTGAGACGTTGATATCAGCGTCTGAACCCTGGTTACACCCACACCACTCTTTAATTAAAGAACTACAGGACATAACGTCCCCTGCCACTTTGAAGGCAGCGGACACAAGACGTTGTCGCACGTTTACTCGTCCGCTTCTGATCCCCCCACACACACACACACACACACGTGCTCTTATATTTAGCAGGCAGCCTGTGGAAGCCATAAAGCCGCTCATTCACCTCCACAGAGAGGGGCTGCAAAAAACCCCATCCCACTTGATAGACTGCAAGAGACTGTGTCAACACCCCCCAACACACACACACACACACGCCGCTCACACACACGCACGCACGCACGCACGCGCACAACCACACACACACACACACACACACACACACACACCCACACACCCACACACCACCCCCCTTTCTTTAACGGATAGGAGTAGATGCCAGGCCTGGGTGAAAGAGGGCCTTATGACAGGGCACACACACACACACACACACACACACACACACACACACACACACACACACACACACACTGTGACAGTCCTCATTTCCATAAGAACAAACCACATCCCAGCCCTCCTGTGTATAAAAAGACAGAACTTTGTACAACATGATCACATTTGATCTGTGCTCATCTGCAGTCCGCAATATATTGAGAAACTGCGCCCCCTGGTGTTCAATTATAGAAGCTTGACCATAACGTGTTAACAAACTAAATCAGCAGCTGTGTTGCCTCACCGCAGAGTGGGCGGAACCAGAGTGGACCTACAGAGGAACACTCTGTATGTGACTTCAATGTATTCTTCCCTGGAATTCCACCACCAAACCTGCTTTAGATCTGCATTCTTAGCGATGCCGTGCTCACAAACTTACAGACAAACAAACTGTAAGTCTGCAGTTAAGAAGCGTATCTTCTCTGCCACATTTTTAGAATTAATTACTTCTATAATTAAGGGCTGAGGAATGCTGAGTATGACGAGCACAGCAGCCCACCGAGGCCACGATTAAAACCATCTCCTCATTACCAGATCCTCATATGTGACTTATAATGGAGTGTGTGTGTGTGTGTGTGTGTGTGTGAGCGCTGACCACCTCCCAAAAGAGACGCCTCAGCACTTTCCCCCAGCTTGAAATGTGTCACGCTGGAGAAAAGCCTCAGTCCAGATCCTGTTGGTGCCGTTGGACTGTGTGTGTGTGTGTGTGTGTGTGTGTGTGTGTCTGTGTGTGTGTGTCAGCGTGGGGCTCAGGCTCATGTTTGGATCGTTTGAGGAAGGAGGAGAAGAGAGGAAACACAAGTGTCTCTGTGTTGACGTCCCCTCTGAGAGGCCTTTCAGGTGGAAGTGTGTGTGTGTGTGTGTGTAATCCTCCCAGTTTGCTATAAGAGAAAGTTGAAGTCCATCTGATAAACGCAAAAGCAACATTCATGGTCAATCTGTTCATATAAACCAACAGATCACCGCCTCACTGTTCTGATGGACTCGTTTCAACACAATAGCTGCACACACACACTCTCTTACACACGCAAACACATCTTTAAGTAGACTTCAGCCAACACACAGAGGCGACAGGCTTCAGTGTGGTGTCCGTGCCGACACCACAGCAGAGCACGATGCGCTCTGGGCAGCATAGCTCAATCATGGCTCAGTCAGGAGGCGAGTGTTACTGTAAACATACGCGATCCACGTCAACACGCCATGTTTGTGCCCCAACACGACTCTCACCTCTCCTGTAAACTCCTGATTCATCAAACCTTGACGTCAAATCACTGTGATGGAGTTAAAACCCTCCTATGACGTTAACACACACACACACACACATTTGCAGACTAAACGATCCGTCTGTCTGTCTCTGCTCTGCTCCAAACTTATCAATCAGCCCATTCATTGATAATGCACCTCAATAGATAAATCAGTGACGTTGATTCTGATTTACAGTGCGGTCTTCTTCTGTTTAGCCTGCAGTCTGACTTCTTCTCTGTTATCTCTCTGCTCTCTGCTCTTATCTCTCTTAGTTAGGCGGAGGGTTCCTGCTGTTCTTTGTTTGTATTTCCACTTGCATTCATTTTTAATTCCGTCCTTATCTGAGGTGCGATGAAGCAACACACAATTAGACAGACAATGTTTTTGCATATTTGCAGCAGCTTGAAGTTCGGAGAGCCTCGCTCGATACTGGAATCACCTCACCTGCTGTGATATCGCAGCCAACACTCCCTATTCATTAGAGGCCCGTGCTGCTCGTTCTTCATTAAGATGCTCAGCTGCATCACGGGACCGGGAACGCCGCGGCCTCACGCCAGGATGAGAGCACAGCTGAGCTGATAGCAGAGCAACCAGAGCCACCAGAGCAACTGTCTCTGCACTGCTCACTGTGACTTCATGTCCAACATCTGATGGACATGAAGGGATGGAGAGCAAACCTGATGTGACTGTGACCTCTGAGAGTAAACACTGTGAAACAACAACAAATCAATCTGCAAATAAGAAAACAAAATGAGAGCAAAGACGCTTTTATACTTTTCCCTTTGAAGATAAGCAGAGAGCAGAGAGCAGAGAACGTGAAGCAGGAACGTGAAGCAGGAACGTGAAGCAGGAACGTGAAGCAGGAACGTGAAGCAGGAACGTGAAGCAGGAACGTGAAGCAGGAACGTGAAGCAGGAACATGAAGCAGGAACGTGTAGCAGGAACGTGAAGCAGGAACGTGAAGCAGGAACGTGAAGCAGGAACATGAAGCAGGAACATGAAGCAGGAACATGAAGCAGGAACATGAAGCAGGAAGGGCAGCATTTCACCGTACCAGCAGGCTCAGAGCAGAAGGCCTCCTCTTCTTCTTCTTCTTCTTCTTCCTCTTTCTCTTCTTCTTCTGCTCCCTGCTCCTCCGTCACCCGGTGACGCAGAGACCAATGATGGATCAGCACATTTCCTCCTAACGTCAAATACATCAAGTTCCCAATTTCCATTTTTAATTCCGTCCTTATCTGAGGTGCGATGAAGCAACACACAATTAGACAGACAATGTTTTTGCATATTTGCAGCAGCTTGAAGTTCGGAGAGCCTCGCTCGATACTGGAATCACCTCACCTGCTGTGATATCGCAGCCAACACTCCCTATTCATTAGAGGCCCGTGCTGCTCGTTCTTCATTAAGATGCTCAGCTGCATCACGGGACCGGGAACGCCGCGGCCTCACGCCAGGATGAGAGCACAGCTGAGCTGATAGCAGAGCAACCAGAGCCACCAGAGCAACTGTCTCTGCACTGCTCACTGTGACTTCATGTCCAACATCTGATGGACATGAAGGGATGGAGAGCAAACCTGATGTGACTGTGACCTCTGAGAGTAAACACTGTGAAACAACAACAAATCAATCTGCAAATAAGAAAACAAAATGAGAGCAAAGACGCTTTTATACTTTTCCCTTTGAAGATAAGCAGAGAGCAGAGAGCAGAGAACGTGAAGCAGGAACGTGAAGCAGGAACGTGAAGCAGGAACGTGAAGCAGGAACGTGAAGCAGGAACGTGAAGCAGGAACATGAAGCAGGAACGTGAAGCAGGAACGTGAAGCAGGAACGTGAAGCAGGAACGTGAAGCAGGAACGTGAAGCAGGAACGTGAAGCAGGAACATGAAGCAGGAACGTGTAGCAGGAACGTGAAGCAGGAACGTGAAGCAGGAACGTGAAGCAGGAACGTGAAGCAGGAACATGAAGCAGGAACATGAAGCAGGAACGTGAAGCAGGAACGTGAAGCAGGAACATGAAGCAGGAACATGAAGCAGGAACGTGAAGCAGGAACGTGAAGCAGGAACGTGAAGCAGGAACGTGAAGCAGGAACATGAAGCAGGAACATGAAGCAGGAACATGTAGCAGGAACGTGAAGCAGGAACGTGAAGCAGGAACATGAAGCAGGAACATGAAGCAGGAACATGAAGCAGGAAGGGCAGCATTTCACCGTACCAGCAGGCTCAGAGCAGAAGGCCTCCTCTTCTTCTTCTTCTTCTTCTTCCTCTTTCTCTTCTTCTTCTGCTCCCTGCTCCTCCGTCACCCGGTGACGCAGAGACCAATGATGGATCAGCACATTTCCTCCTAACGTCAAATACATCAAGTTCCCAATTTCCATTTTTAATTCCGTCCTTATCTGAGGTTCGATGAAGCAACACACAATTAGACAGACAATGTTTTTGCATATTTGCAGCAGCTTGAAGTTCGGAGAGCCTCGCTCGATACTGGAATCACCTCACCTGCTGTGATATCGCAGCCAACACTCCCTATTCATTAGAGGCCCGTGCTGCTCGTTCTTCATTAAGATGCTCAGCTGCATCACGGGACCGGGAACGCCGCGGCCTCACGCCAGGATGAGAGCACAGCTGAGCTGATAGCAGAGCAACCAGAGCCACCAGAGCAACTGTCTCTGCACTGCTCACTGTGACTTCATGTCCAACATCTGATGGACATGGAGGGATGGAGAGCAAACCTGATGTGACTGTGACCTCTGAGAGTAAACACTGTGAACATGTAGCAGGAACATGTAGCAGGAACATGAAGCAGGAACGTGAAGCAGGAACGTGAAGCAGGAACGTGAAGCAGGAACATGAAGCAGGAACGTGAAGCAGGAACATGAAGCAGGAACATGTAGCAGGAACGTGAAGCAGGAACATGAAGCAGGAACGTGAAGCAGGAACATGAAGCAGGAACATGTAGCAGGAACGTGAAGCAGGAACATGAAGCAGGAACATGTAGCAGGAACATGTAGCAGGAACATGTAGCAGGAACGTGAAGCAGGAACGTGAAGCAGGAACATGAAGCAGGAACATGAAGCAGGAAGGGCAGCATTTCACCGTACCAGCAGGCTCAGAGCAGAAGGCCTCCTCTTCTTCTTCTTCTTCCTCTTTCTCTTCTTCTTCTGCTCCCTGCTCCTCCGTCACCCCGGTGACGCAGAGACCAATGATGGATCAGCACATTTCCTCCTAACGTCAAATACATCAAGTTCCCCATGCGTGGTCACAGTGTCCCTCACAGGACAGACTCCCAGGTCAACAGGTGACCTGGGCAGGGTCTCAGGTCTGCTCACTTATGTAACACATCAGGCTCTCTTTCATCCTTTCTTCCTCATTTACACTCACAGGCGTTTACGCGTGCAGACTCATATTAATTCTCTGATTGTAATGAAGTGTCCCTCTGTAATCTAAACCTTTGATGGTTCCGTTGGCACTTAAGGTTTCTTATGTAATGTCAGCATAAATCACACTCCTGCAGTATTTACCCATGTGCTGGCTCACATGTGTGTGTGTGTGTGTGTGTGTGTGTGTGTGTGTGTGGGTGTGTGTGTGTGTGTGTGTGTGTGAGCAGGCTTTGATCTTCTCCCGGGGCAGATTGACCAGTGGAGGGCAGGATAATGAGATAACTTGACGTTTGTCTGTACTGGCATTTGTATCGTTTATCTTCACCTTTGATTTTCTTATCCCCTCTGCTGCATGCATGACCTCACCAACTGGGCAGGAGACAACCAAAACCTGTCTGTCTCTCCGTGCCTCCCTCTCATTGCCTGTCTCTCTGTCCCGCTCGCCCCCGCCCTCTCCTGCTGTCTCACCGCCTCTCTCCGTCCCTTCCCCTCTCTCTCTCTGACGTCTCAACTGGAGGCAGCTTTTGAATAAAGCCTCTCTCTGCTCCCTTGAACAAGCAGCAGCAGAGGCCATCAGCTCACACTGAACCATTTCGGCTTGCAGGTTGGAGTCACTGGAACTTTGCGAGTATCAATGGTACGTTTTTCAACTTACAGTCCCACTGGAGACTCTGGAATACTTGGAGCTGGGAGATGGGAGATGGGAGATGGGAGCCGGGAGATGGGAGATGGGAGATGGGAGCCGGGAGCCGGAAGATGGGAGCTAGGAGCTGGGAGATGGGAGATGGGAGATGGGTGTCAGGGTTTAGAGGAACACTGAGCTGCTTCATCCCTCCCTTGGGGGAAATGTATTGTTGAGATGTCAAACCTAAGGTAACACTTTGAATCTTACGATGTTCTGTCAGTGCTGGGAAGATGAGAGCTGCAAACTTAGAGGCTTTAGAATTAGAGGAGATATTTTCTGTTGTTTTATGAAAGATTATTTGAACGTTTAAGTCTTTTGTGCTATAAAGGTGTTGAGGTGCAGCTTGCAGTAGAGTGTTAGAGCTCTGAGCGGTTAGTAGAGCATCAAATCAGTGTCTTTATCACATGGCTGTAGTCCGTTTGCTGTTTACCTGCATCGCATCGCTGAAGTCTCACTTTTAAACAACGTGAGTCTTCTTCAAAGTCTCTCTGATGGACTGAAGGCGTGTGTGAGACGCTGCATGCACCTGCCTGAGCTCAGCAGCTTGAATAATGGATCATACTCTTGAGTCAGAGGCTGCGGGGTCAAAGGAATCGGCGCCGTGTTGTGCAAAGTCTGGCAGGTTTGATCTGATGAAGACGATGAGGGTGAAGAGGAGAAACAGACCTTTGATTTTGAGCGATCACTACAAACATGTGTGAAGTGTAAAGTGCAGGTTTTTGCTAGCAACACTCTATTGAGATTTACAATTATGTGTTACTATGGTAACATGAAGCGGCATGTTTGAATGGTTTAAAAAAATGTGGTTCAGTCATTTTCTTAAATCATTCGATCGTCAGAGTTTATCAGCAGAATGTGTGTGTGCAGATATTGAACACAGTCGTGTGTGTGTGTGTGTGTGTGTGTGCTGAGTCAGCATATCTCTGCTCACTCGTGTACTCACAGCCACAGATGAATTTAGATCCTCCACCCGTTTTGCTGTACAACAACCTGTGTGTGTTCTCGGACAGACACCTTACAGTATGTGTGTGTGTGTGTGTGTGTGTGTGTGTGTGTCAGGACCATCATGTGTACATACGTGCCCATATGTTTCTGCAGCGGGAATTGGACCTGCGCTCTCACACATCTCCTTGGTGATGTGTGTGCGTGTTTCTGTATGTGTGTGTGTGTGTGTGTGTGTGTGTGTGTGTGTGTGTGTGTGTGTTCACGTATCAATGTGGACTCTGTTCTGGTGCTGAGGGTCTCTGGAGGGCCGGAGCCTGCCGTGGATGCCTGCCTCGTTGTTTACCTTGGCAGGTTGGTCCCCCTAAAGCCCGGCCCTGGTCCATCGCTGGAACAGAACGAGGCCTTATTGCCCCTCACCTCAGCTGGGAGCGGAACATACCACAGCGCCTGAACATACCACAGCGCCTGAACATACCACAGCGCCTGAACACGGCTGCAGCAGCCTGAATGGGCACAGTGTGGGGAGAGGTTCTGATTGGCTTGACCTGTCCTGGCTTGGCTTGTTCACAATACCAGTGCACATTACGATGCGGTCGCAGTTTAAATAAGACGGCCGCCGGCTCGCTCGGCCATCGGACGGTTTGCGAGAAGCGGCTCAGATTTAGTTTGGCCGCTCAGAGACGTGGGAGAGGTTTCTGCTGGCGTCGGCTGGCGTCGGCTGGCGTCTGTGGCGGCGTGTTTATGCATTGTGAGCTTAGGAGCACAGTTTGGTCGCTGGCTTCTCCATCCAGTATTAAGAACCTCAGCTCAGATGTTAGCACATTTATCTTCATAACACTGGATGTGTTCACACTGACTCACTGTCTGTGACTCCTTCAAAAGAGCCGGAGCCCCTCAGCAGAGGAGCTCTGGGATAAATTGGTCAACAGAAATGGAAACATGCAAACAGCGATGACAGAATCGTTCCTGAGTGACAGAGATCAGATCGTCTCATCTGTCACTTCATCTGCAAGCACTGAGTTTCCTCCCTGACGCTGCCACACACATCACACACAGGGGCAAATATTGGCCCTGTGTGTCCTGGAACTCTGAGAATGCACACACACACATGCAGAGAGCGAGAGAGAATACAGACACACAGAATCACAGAAAGAGCACACAAACATTTTATTCATTTAATTGTGCATTTCTACCTGAGAGGAGAGGAGAGGAGAGGAGAGGAGAGGAGAGGAGAGGGTTGTTTCAGGGCAGAACGTCTTGGCTTAGAAATAGTTTCCTTTGGGGCTGCAACTTTAAAATTAAAACCACATTGACACAAAACACATTGAAACACTGTTAGTGTGTGTTACTATGGTTACTAAGTGTCTCCTAGTGTGTTTGTGGCTGTCAGCTGGGGTTCGCACGGTGCTCACGTCACTGTTGAGGATGTTTGACGGCATATAAGTAACACACACACACACACACACTAACACACACACTAACAGAAGGCTCTGAAAGGACCATTATCTAAGTTAAGTGGAAGAAAACCATTATGTCAGAGTTTTTGGATTAAGTTGGAAAAGCCTTTGAGATGAATCAGGCGTCTCAGTCTGAACGCGTTTGAGCGCTGATGTTTCCTGTTCCCACAGACAGAGCGGCTTTCATTCCTCACTGAGCATGTAGGAGATTTCCAACCTACACACACACACACACACATACACACACACTCTTGATGTCCCGTTTTGGTCAACAGAGCTGACGTAACCACAATATGCACTGGGAATCCTGGTACGTGAATGTAGGCGTACAGGAGTGTGTGTGTGTGTGTTCAGGTAGAATATGACTCATCTGTTCTCACACTGACGTCACTGTTCACACACAGATATTCAGATGTACTTCTGTTCTTTAAATACATTATTCACACCTAAACTCAAACTCCAGTCGTATTGATGTTGACAGACACCAGATGAGACTAAAACATAAAAGAGCTTTAAGTGGGTTTAAGAACTTTCCATCTTTCCATCAAAGTCCATATAGTTACTGGCAGTGTGTCTGTATAATTATAAGTGTTCTTATTTAAAGTATTGATCATTTGTTTTTCAGGAAACTATGACCTCCCTGCTCTTCTTGTGTGTGTTCCTGTCGCTCGCGGCAACTTCACAGGGAAACCTTGGACAGCAAGGAAGTAAGTGTGCACACAGCCTGATGAGTGTCAGTACATCCAGATACGATGCGTGTCAGTTGTCTTAATAAAAGCTCTTATATGTGTAATGGTTGTTACGAGTTAACGGGTGCTCTCTTCAGCTGCAGACACGGCTGGACCGTACCAGGTCAGCATCCCTGTGGAGACCACTCTGGTCCCACACTTGGGCGAGAAGATCATCGTGCCGTGCTACTTCCTGGAAAACCTCGTAGAGGAGCCGCACATCGAATGGACCTTCACAAACCACAAAGGCCAAACCACCACAATCCTGGAGGTAACAGGCGACAACCTTCAAGTGGACAATGCCTACTTGGACAGAGTGACGCTGGTCAACTACCCACTGCTGCCCACCGACGCCTCCATCGAGATCACAGAGCTGCGGGCCAAAGACTCTGGCAGCTACAGCTGTAAGGTGACGCATGGCATCGAGGAAGGCTACGACTCTGTGGAACTGGAGGTCAAAGGTAGGCCACACACACACACACACTCACACACACACACGACAGGACTGATTCACCTGTCTACTCACCCTGCTAGTCAAAACTCCAACATTGTTTGTACTTCGGCCAAACACATAAATGTAGCAGTTGTACTCAGCTGGGACGAGTTCATGAATATTCACCAGGCACGACCTTGTCGACTGGCTGAGCTGTGAAGCACAAAATCTTAAATCAGCTCAAAAGTTCAACATTGGTAAAGTTGATAATGGCTGTTAAAGAAGCCATAGGTCGAGCGACATTACTCTGATCTAAGCTCAACTAGGAAAAGTAAACTGATCTGCCGTGTTTCTCTCCGTGTCTCTCTTCGTCTCTCTCTCTCTCTCTCTCTCTCTCTCTCTCTCTCTCTCTCTCTCTCTTCGCGTCTCTCTCTCTCTCTCACTCTCAGGTATTGTGTTCCATTTCCGAGAGAGTTCCGAGCGCTACACTCTGAACTTTGAAAGGGCAAAGGAAGCCTGTCTGCAAAGCAACGGCACCATCGCTTCTCCTGCCCAACTCCAGGCTGCTTTCGATGATGGGATGCACCAGTGTGATGCTGGGTGGCTCTCTGATCAGACTGTCAGGTAGCTGTCAGCCCACACTTCTCTATAGCTCTGTAGATTTCTGATTCCATCCACTCGTTGCATTCACATCAACAGTAGCAGCATTGGTTGAGACTGAGATCTCATTGTTCTTTTCCAGGTACCCCATTCATACTCCACGACAAGGTTGCTTTGGAGACAAGGGCAACCTCCCGGGTGTTAGAACCTACGGAGTGCGAGATCCTACCGAGTTTTACGACGTGTACTGTTTCGCTGCGACGTTAGCAGGTACTGTACCACAACACTGCGTCCGACATTTTTTGTAGTTACCAATTATTTCAGTTTAAACTCGGTCTTACTGTGCTGAAAGTGACTCCGTCCTCTTTCCTTGCAGGAAGAGTCTTCTACTCCTTCTCTGCAAAAAAGTTTTCCTTTAATGAAGCACAAGAGCATTGTGTCAAACTCGGCGCCACACTCGCCAACCCCGGGCAGCTCTTCCTGGCCTGGCAACTGGGCTTGGACATGTGCACTGCCGGCTGGCTGTCAGACAAGAGTGTACGTTATCCCATCAACGTTGTCAAGCCCAATTGCGGTGGAGGGACTGTTGGAGTGAAGAAGGTCTACCGCTTTGCCAACCAGACAGGACAGATGCCCGCAGACCACCGCTTTGAGGCCATCTGCTTTCAAGGTAAAGCACTGAAAACACCCAGAATCAGAGCCGTCTCATTCTCAGATTTTCAGTCCATTCCTAAAGCTTCTCTCATAAGGGATTATATGGTAGAGGTGGAATTCTTCTTTAAGTTGATTGTGATTGACAGTCATATCAAAGGACCCTTGGATAGGCTGATTATCAAACGTCAAAGTCCTATCACATCTGCACATCTGTCACCATCTGCTTCCTCAGTATGATCACAACTCATTCAGCTTTTGAGACGGAGGTAATGTCAAGCGATTCAAAGAATAATAAAGCAGCTTTGTCTCACACACAGCTGGTGAGGACCTGGTACAGGCCACCACCTTCCCAGACAATGTGGTCATGCTGAAGAGACCCGCAGCTAATAATAAACCGGAGGCAACGGCTGGATCATTGGACTTCCTGTACTCGACCACTGAGATGAGTTCCACAGGTAAGTTCACCAAATGTAGTTACTTACCATGTGTTTATTTTTAAATTCTGTTCTTTTCAACCTCAACAAAAAAAAAGTCGTTTCCCTTCAAATCCTAAGCCAAATGCTCTCATCACTAGGTGTGGTGTTCCACTACCGGACGACGACTGGTCGGTACACGTTGACCTTCAGTGAGGCCCAGCAGGCCTGCTTGGACGCCAGTGCCGTTATTGCGTCTCCCGAGCAGCTCGAGGCCGCCTTCAAGAAAGGATTGAACCAGTGTGATGCTGGTTGGCTCCGTGACCAGACTGTCAGGTGAGGTGGAGAGCTGCACGCTCAGTGATTAAATAATACTGATATGATTAGTTTGAACAGCTATCGGTTTATAGTCTATGAGTTTATTGTTTACTATTGTAAGTTTGCAACTCATAACAATTGCAAGTTCAGAACGGCGACATTTGGTAAACGGGTACTTTCGCAAAGAAAAAACTAATTTTGCAAAATGATATTATTATTATAAGACTTATGATCCTAACATGTGTGTCCCTCAGGTATCCCATCAAATCACCCAGGGAAAGATGTAACGCAGATATGCAGATGCAACCAGGGGTCAGATCCTACGGCAGGAGGCCCACTGAGGAACTCTATGATGTCTACTGCTATGTGGACAGACTGGACGGTGAGGAGCATTGAGTTTGAATTCAGAGCTGTCATATTACGTATCACAGTCCTGGGTGGCTGCTCAAAAGTTCAGATTCTTCAATTGTTGTTGTTCAAAGTGTCTTAAAACTAATGTTCAAAATAAATCAAACATGTTGAATTTCTCTACAACTTCTTTGAACTCATCATCTAAACGGCTTCATGCATTTTCCAGGTGAGGTCTTCTACTCCACAGACTATGACAGCTTCTCGTACGAGGAGGCTGTGCAGCACTGTCAGACATTCAACGCAACCCTGGCCACTACAGGCCAATTGTACGCCGCCTGGAAACAAGGAATGAACCAGTGCGACCCAGGATGGCTCCTAGACGGCAGCGTCCGCTTCCCCATCACCATTCCTCGGGCCAAGTGCGGTGGGGGCAGAGTGGGAGTCAAAACCATCCACGCCTTCACTAACCAGACAGGCTTCCCTGATGAGCACTCGCGTTATGACGCCTACTGTTTCAGAGGTATGGATGGAGGCTGAAGGCTGAGCGGCTCAAAACTATCTAAGTTCATTTAACACTTGTGCACTGATTGATTTCTCTGTCTTATTTACACGATATACACCAGAGATCCCGATTCCTAAAGGCCCTTTACATTAAACGTACTGATAATATATTCCAACACATCATAGCCATGTTAGCAGTTTGACTTTCACTATAATGTTTCAATGAACATTCATTAACTACCATTATCCAAATACAAATGGTCTCAGTTAGTCTCAAATGCGAATCATTCACCCACTTAAAGACCCATGCTGACCGATAACACTGACCAGTGGATGTAGCAAGACGAACTCCCACAGAGCCAGACGACGAATCCACATTCCTTGTAAAGGCAGATCCACAATCTACTGTCAGGGTTATCTTGCTCTGTAGTCATCATGACCTTAATGTTGTTGGGAGTCAAAACACTAAAATCACATTAGATAAACTAAATTAATTAATGAAACAGTTTCTATAGACATCCTCACGTGGCACGCAGAAGGACTCCACTACTCCCTTGGCGAAATGCTTTAACAACTCATCTCATTTTGTGTTTTCCAGGTCCTGCCGCTGTCCCAAATACTGAGGGAATTACTGAGCCTGGTAAGAAATCGCAGTGGTATCCAGCACTCCATACAAACCTGAAGTAAAGCTGATTCATTGCTTCATTTTATTTGTTTTTATATCATTTCTTTAGGTAAAACTCCTGGATCTTCTGGTGGCAAGAACCCAAATGTACAACATCCTACCATAGGTGAGCCAGTGCAAAAACTCTACATGTTGATTTACAATATTAGCATGGCTTCTCCTTTTAATTCACTCATACAGGACCTAGACTTTTTGAAAATATTCCTTTAATAGTGGCCAAAGTTATATTATAATACTCTTGTCTCATTTGTCTGTATTTTCCCAATTACGACTCCAGTTCCCAATGAGCCGTCCACCTCGGAGGGCACCAGTGAACCGTCCACCTCGGAGGGCACCAGTGAACCGTCCACCTCGGAGGGCACCAGTGAACCGTCCACCTCGGAGAGCACAAGTGAACCGTCCACCTCGGAGAGCACCAGTGAACCGTCCACCTCGGAGGGCACCAGTGAACCGTCCACCTCGGAGGGCACCAGTGAACCGTCCACCTCGGAGAGCACCAGTGAACCGTCCACCTCGGAGGGCACAAGTGAACCGTCCACCTCGGAGAGCACCAGTGAACCGTCCACCTCGGAGGGCACAAGTGAACCGTCCACCTCGGAGAGCACCAGTGAACCGTCCACCTCGGAGGGCACCAGTGAACCGTCCACCTCGGAGGGCACCAGTGAACCGTCCACCTCGGAGGGCACCAGTGAACCGTCCACCTCGGAGGGCACAATTGAACCGTCCACCTCGGAGGGCACCAGTGAACCGTCCACCTCGGAGGGCACCAGTGAACCGTCCACCTCGGAGAGCACCAGTGAACCGTCCACCTCGGAGAGCACCAGTGAACCGTCCACCTCGGAGGGCACAAGTGAACCGTCCACCTCGGAGGGCACCAGTGAACCGTCCACCTCGGAGGGCACCAGTGAACCGTCCACCTCGGAGGGCACCGGTGGGGACATTTCAGGGGAGTCTAGCACCAGCAGCAGTGGTGAATCAGGCTCTGAATCAGGGTCATCAACCACCACACCAACCCCCAACCTCAAGGATCCTGAGGACAACTTCTCCGGAGATGAATCTTCCTCTGAAGTGCCCAAGGAGGGAGAGCAGGGAAGCACTGTCGACCCTGGGGCTGGTGCATCTGGGACTGGATCTACAACTCCATTGTGTAAGGATGGAAAAAATGGCATGCCCATGGTAAGTTCTACCAGTGAGAGTGGGCAGATGAGCGGCAGCAGTAGCGACACACAGATCACGATAGTGGAAACACCTATGGTGGCTATAACAGCAGCTCCAGAGGTAACTGCTGAGCAGGAGAGCATGCAAGGAAGCACCGATTTATCTGGATCAAGCATGTCTGGATCAGGGGTCACATCTGGGTCGGACACCACTGACGTCATCAGTGGTAGCAGCTCTGGTTCAGGATTTCCTGCCATTTCCCTAATTGAGACAGATTCTGTTGACTTAACAATGCAACCATCTGGAGAGCAAGAGGTGTCTGGATCAGCATCGTCCAGTAGTGATTCAGGAAGCACCCCCGAGTCTGGGGAGAGTGAGGTCAGCTACCACACAGAGGAAGAGATGAACATGTCGGGGGCACCACTAGATGCTGAAGAGGGCCGGGGAGTAGTGGAAGTGAGTGGTGAAGGAAGTGCACCAGGGGGTGTTTCAGGCAGTGGAGCTTCTACTGAAGAAGCAAGTGCTCCGGAGCCTATGATGGACCATGGTCATTTCGGGCTTGAGTGGGACTTCGCTAGGCCAGCACAGGAAGGACGTGCAGGAGCCACAGAGGTGATGGAGGTGACCACAACCGCAGAGTCTTACACCAGCCCGATCACCGCTCCATCAGTGTTGCTAGCAACCCCTGCGGCTGGTGAGCAGCCACAAGTACAAGAAGGTGCGTTCACTGATATTATGTTGTTATTGGGCAGTGACACTTTTCACAATTTGAAAGGCAGTGCCTTGGATCATTGAGTGAACTGTGTGTGTTTGCTGTCGGCCTCTGCAGACCCCTGTGATCCAAACCCCTGTGGATCAAGAACCTGCTCTGTGCAGGACGATGTCGCTGTGTGCCAATGTCCTCACGGCTTCACTGGTGAAGACTGCACAACACGTGAGTCACCTTCAGCACAGGAACACACTGGAGCAGGTTGAACATCATAAATAACCTGAATGTTAGAAACCAGAGCCAAGATGTCGCCTATCTAACTAAAACTACACAGTCAGGGAATCCAGTCTATAGTTTAGTCCATCGTCGTTTCTTGGTTACAGTGTCTCATCAGAAACTGAATGTGTGTGTTCTAATGTGTTTTGGTGTGTGTGTGTGTGTGTGTGTAGCGGTCCAGGGCTGTGCTCAGGGCTGGTTGGAGTTCATGGGCAGTTGTTACCTCCACATTGCGGAGAGAGACACCTGGGCTGAGGCTGAGCAACACTGTCGGGAGCTCAACTCCAACCTGGTCAGCATCACCTCCAAGGAGGAACAGCAGTTTGTTAACTGTGAGTAGCCTGGTGTGTGTGCGGAGTCACACTACACACATTACACCCTGTATGTTTACCTCCCTCCTCCCATAATGGCAACAGCTGGTTCTGCTGCAGAGGATAGATTTGTGCCGAATCTTCACAAACTCCAAAGACCAAAGTGAAGTATACTTGCTAATTAAGAAGAAAATCTGCTTCATATAATGATCAAATGTCTCTGCATGGCAGCCAACGGTCAGGACTACCAGTGGATAGGACTCAATGACAAAGACGTGCAGAATGACTTCCGCTGGACAGACGGCAGCCCTTTGGTGAGTTCAAGGAAATACTGTGTTCTCACATCAGGAACTCCATGACTCAAACAAACGTCTGAATATTTCTTTGTACTCTAATCTGCTCAGACATTTGTGAACTGGAGACCAAACCAGCCGGACAACTACTTCAACTCTGAGGAGGATTGTGTGGTGATGATCTGGCACGAGGGTGGACAGTGGAACGATGTGCCCTGCAGCTACCACCTGCCCTTCACCTGCAAGAGTGGACCTGGTAGGCTCACAGGGGGGTCTGGGGGGGTCAAAGGCTCAGAGGGTCCGGGTTTGTTGAGTACATGTGTGTACTTGGCTGTGTGTTCCAGGTAACAGTATTGCAGGTGGGAGTAGCTACAGCTGGGAGTTGTGTATTCTGACTTGGGGGTATTGTGACGTCTGTTTGCATGCAGACATGCGTTGCATTTGTGTTTATGTGTATTTGTGTCCTCCATCAGTCATGTGCCACGCACCCCCCGCGGTGGAACACGCCAGGATGTTGGGTGGCAGCAGAGAGGGCTACCCTGTCAACGCTCTAGTCCGCTACCAGTGTGACGCTGGCTACACACAGCGCCACGTGCCTGTGGTGCGCTGTTTGCCAAATGGACAGTGGGAGGAGCCAACAGTGGAATGTATAGAAGGTTTGTACCCTGTTAATTCCTCCTACACAAGCCATAGCAAACTGTTTAGCCAGCTAACAGGCTAACAAAGTTGTCAACAAAGTGACTGTAATGGAGGCGACACGAGAAAATAGCGGTTGTTCTTTGTCACGATGTCGTCACTAAGTGTCTCTTTTCCATCCAACAGCTTCCACCAGTAACCGACTACATAAAAGATCCATCAGGAGCCGGAGTAAAGGGGCCAGCGGCCGACAGTAAAACAGGAAGCTGCTCCGCTCGGGACTGAGAGAACACAAAGGACCTCTCATGTAAAAACGCACGGACACCAGCCCAGCAAACACACACACTCCCCCTCCGTGTACATACAAACCCTACAGCACATTTAGTCGATGATAGTCTCCCTGGCTGATGCTTTGGATCTTTGTGTGTCACACCTGCACCTCTCCAGGCCAGATTACTGACATTATTAATTTATAGCATTTAACTTATCGCTATGATCCAGTAGTTCTTCTGTGGATGCACAGGTTGTGTTTCGCTCCAACCGCAGTGTGTTAGAGTGACACACAAAGTCCAAATGAGCCCATCACAGTTTCTGCAGTCGGATTATCTGAGGTCAGACACATTGTTTCATAGCGTTTTGCTATATTTTGTAGATACTTTTGTAGATACATTTTCATAGGGTTTTCTTTTTTTTCTCTAGACTTTAAGGACTTGATCTGTCTCCTTCTTTAGTGATTCCTATTCTGTGCCCAGACGGTGGTTCTCAATCTTTTAGTGACCTCTTAGAACGGAGGAATGACTGCCTGCAACCAGAATGCAGGTCGCTTCATTTCACCTGATGATTGCTTGAAACTTGCAACAAAGAAATGACACGTGAAATCACAAATGTTAAACAGAAATTCTTTTTTAATTGCTGTAAATTACATCGCTTATACAAATCTCTACTGCGCTCCAACTGCAAGATTGAGAACCACTCTGCCAAAACACCTCCACGGTATTAGATTACTGTGCTTTCTCCTTTAAAGATGGATAGAAATACAAATTACAGACGTGCAACTGACCCCGGGTTCAAACAGTCAGCACTGATGCACTTTCGGAGTCTTCAGTCACTTCTGTGCTAATCGCACCTTAAATAGTCCAAACATCCACCCCGACATTCCCCAGATCAAACCTACAGCCTGGCACTAAGCTGGTTCATGTCTCCGCCCCCGCCGGCTCAAAGAGGCACGCAGGGTTTACATAGTTGTGACCTTGTGGTTGTGCCTTTATACGAGCCGCTCCATGAGCTCTGCCCGCGCTCATGTGAGGATCAGGACTGAACTATCCTCTTCTCACTGTAAATATTCTCCCTATGATTCTCTGAGCAGCAGGATCTGTCACTGATGTAAGCAGAGCAGACAATCTAATTGTTGGTCAGTTTAATAAGCTGCAGTTGAGTTACCTATCAAATGGGCTTTAACACTGAGCTGCACACAAGACAGAAAGAGATGACTTCACTTTTCATTCCCCCCCCTCGAGCATCATCAGTGTGATTTCTGGCCGAGGTTCATGTGAAGTGTTTGTTAAACTGATTTATGGAATAAAAAACTGTGAAGTTATTAAAATGATCCTCCCTCACCGTGACCCTCTGTAGGTCAAGGTGTTTTCACTCAGAGAGCACATAGTGCATCTACGTCTGCCCTGACAAACAGTAACGCAAAGAGTGACTGCGAGAAAACAC
This sequence comes from Genypterus blacodes, assembly GCF_046128005.1. Classification (NCBI taxonomy): domain Eukaryota; kingdom Metazoa; phylum Chordata; class Actinopteri; order Ophidiiformes; family Ophidiidae; genus Genypterus; species Genypterus blacodes. The sequence goes on from NW_027466829.1 coordinate 7,045,853, forward strand.
GCAATTCACTTTGTATCTGAGTAGCTGTGATGAAAAGCCTCACATGTTCCAACCTAACATGGAACTGGCACACACACTGCATTTCCCAACTGGCTCATCAGTGTGTGTGTGTGTGTGTGTGTGTGTATGATAGAATAGAGCCAAAAAAGTCTGTGTGCTTCTGATCATTCCACAGCAAACAACAACAACAACGACAACAACAACAACAAGCAAATGATCCTGAATGATTTTAGACAAATGAAAACGTAATCTCTGATTTTGTTCTCATCCCTGAAATCCTCATGTCAACATGCAGTATGTTTGTACTGTAGTGACCAAATAAAACCTGGTTTCATCTGCCTCTCAAACCTGTGGTGGTGTGTATTATTACGTCCTTACAGAGAAACACAGCGACACACAGCACTGTATCATCACAATCACTCACTTCAATCATGACATCATCATCCCTCCAGCTCAGTGACTGAAGGAGAATCTCTCGTCCCCACAAACAAACTCTGCATTTAGTTTGATTTCACCTCCTGAGGAACCAAACTATAAACACACACAGCAAACACAGCAAACAGCTCTGCATTCATCAGCACAGTCATCATGTATGTGTGAGTGTGTGAGAGGCCTGTGTGTGAGGGTGTGTGTGTACATGTGCAGATGCATGTACAGTACAGTACATACTGCATCTTTGTGGTGTGTGTGAGCATGTGCAGATGATGTGTTTGTGTGTGTATCTGTGTGTTTGTGGCTGTGGATGTATGTCCTCCGTGTTAGTGTGTGTGTGTGTGTACAGCATGCGTTCTGCCCATGTTTGGCCAGCAGGTGTAAATAGGACGTTTGGCTGTGAAATGAGTGCGACTTCTGTTTCAGCTCTGAGGCCATGGGGGCGTCGCCACGTGTTTGACTCCCTCAGCTAGAGGTGCGTGGTGCCCAGACAGAGCGGCGCGTGTGAGCGTTACACACACACACACTGGATGGTCTGTACAGGTCAGGTACCAGGCTCACCTCTCTACCCGGGCATCCTGTTTGGACAGTGAAGCAACTGTTCACGCCACCTAGGGTGCTAACAGAGAGAGAGAGACGGAGAGAGAGAGAGAGAGAGAGAGAGAGAGAGAGAGAGAGACAGAGACAGAGACAGAGAGAGAGAGAGAGAGAGAGAGAGCAGATGTCCTCGTCTTTGTCTCTTTCTTCCCCTCTGTCTCTCTCTCTGCGTGTGATTCTGTTGAAATTCATTTAATTAATTAATGGACCCGTCCTGAGTATGTGTGTGTGTGTGTGTGTGTGTGTGGGTGTGTGTTGTGCGTCAGTGGTGCAGCCTCACGTCACTGTGCTGATAATGTTTTATCTTTAAACCTCATTAAGCAAATCTTCACCGGAAACATTTTAGTTGCATTTTAATCTGCTGCTCTAAATGCACACTGATCCGTTCAGACATGAGTTTGAATCCCTCACAGTTTGTTCTCATAAACGTTCCCCACGTAAAAAGACTTTTACATTTTTTATTAGTTTGTAGAAAATAAGTAGACGTGCAGAAAAACAGTAAAGTGATTTATAATGAAGCTCTGCCTCTAACATGAGAGTAAGAAAGGGTTAAATCTCATAACACACACGTGTTTGTATACAGACACACACTGATACACAGAGAACTGATCCCACGTTGGAGTTTAACACAAGGTTAAGACCCCCGGACACACTGAGGGAAGGAAACGTGTGTGTGTGTGTGTGTGTGTGTGTGTGTGTGTGTGTGTGTGTGTGTGTGTGTGTCATGTGAACACAGTAAACTCTCCCTAAATAAATAGACGTTGATTCCTGACTGAAGGTTGAGCAGCAGTGACTGGTGTGAATGTGACCTGAGTCTGGAACCGATCACCTGTGTGTCCTGTGTTCCAGTCTTGTGGAGGCTGATTGATGAACCAAAAATGGGCTCCGGCTGCCGTCAGCGTCCCGAGGTTTGTTGCCGTGTCTCCCGGTAACAGTAGGCACCGAAGGTCTTGTGCCGTGGAGGGAAACCAAAGCTACGCACCCCAGGTTCTGCCGGGCCGCAGTGAGCTCTGGGTCTGGTGATCGGGTACCGGACGCTCCCGTCAGACAACCAGCCGGCGTCGCAGCGGTCCAGGCCCGTCATCCTCCAGGCGGCGTACAGCTGGCCCACACCGGCCATCTGGCTGCCGTCGCTCACACAAGCCTGGGAGGCCTCTGTGAAGTTCAGCCTGGACGGATGTTTGAGGAAGTAAACGGTCCCTGAAGGCAACACAGAGCCGTGAGGACCAACAAGGAGGAGACAGCAGGCAAAGAGTTAAAGGTAACGTGAAGTGTGTGTGTCATTTAGGGAAAGAATCCACTCACACACACACACACTTACACTCACACACGCACAGACACACTTACACACTCACACTCACACACGCACACTTACACTCACACACACACTCACAGACACACACACACACTCACACACACACACTTACATTTTTACACACACTCATAAACACTCACTATCACTCTCACACTCATACACTCACACACACACACACACACACGCTCACAGTCACACTCTCACACACACTCTCACACACACTCTCACACACTCTCACTCATTGAAAAACACTCACACACTCACACACACACTCACAAAGTCACACACTCTCACACACACTCACACACTCTCACACACACTCACACACTCTCAGACACACTCTCACACACACTGACCTTTGACAGAGGCAGAGAAGCAGAATGCGTCATACAGGTGCAGGATGCGATGTCGTCGCCCGTAGCTACGTAAACCGGCCTCGAGGTCGACGCCCCCGCAGCCTTCACGGGGGACTGTGATTGGATACTGCACCGTGCCGTCGGCCAACCAGCCGGCGTTGCACCAGTCCAGCCCCTCGTCCCAGGCCGTGTAGAGCTGCTCAAAGGTCGCGAGGGTGGCGTCCTGCCGCTCGCACGCTTCCTGCGCCGCCAGGAAGTTGAAGCGGTATCGACCTTTCTGAGAGAAGTAGGGGAACACCACACCTGAGCAGGGGCGAAGGTCAGAGGGTCACAGGTGAGTATGAGGTCACTGATTATGGCAGTGTACCAGACAACACACACACACACACACACACACACCTCGCAGCTCCAGGTCCACCGTCACACTCTCGTCCTCCAGGCCGTCGATGACCTCACAGCGGTACCGGCCCGTGTCGTTGAGCTGCAGCTCATTGATGACCAGAGACATGTCGCCTGGCACAGAACGACGCAGCCGCACTCGGCCTCGGAAGCCGCCGTAGCTGCGGTGGCGGTTGCCTATGGCGACCATGACCTCCGTTTCCCTGAGAGCCACAGGGGAGGCAGGTGCACTGATGGCGTTGGCGGGCAACCAGGACCACTTGACTCTGGTCCTGCGTGGCGTGGAGGGCTCAGGCTCGTAGTGGAAGTGGCAGGGGAGGATGACGCTGCTCCCCCTAGTGGCCGACACAGAGTGTTGCGGCGACTCTACATGGAGACGCACTCCGTTAAAGAAGACTAGAAGAAGAACAGGGAGATGGAACGAGTCAGTCCAGCCTAGATACTGTGTGTGTGTGTGTGTGTGTGTGTGTGTGTGTGTGTGTGTGTGTGTGTGTGTGTGTGTGTGTGTGTGTGTGTGTGCGTGCGTGCGTGCGTGTGTGTGTGTGTGTGTGTGTGGTCCCCGACTGTAAACATGACGTCAGCCTGAATATGGACAGAACCTCTAAGACGCATCTTGACATGTGGGGCTCAGGTTCAGCTTAACTCTTCAGATCAGTTCTACACCTAGACACACACAAACACACAAACACACACACACACACACACACACAAACACACACACACACACACCAGGCAGGAAGTCCACGTCTGTCTTCAGCTGTGAAGGCTTCATAAATTATTGTCTTTCTCTCTCAACATGACAAATCCACAACATGGCCAGCCAGCTGTGTTATTGTCTATACAACACACACACACACACACACACACACACACACACACACACACACACACACACACACACAGCTGATATGAAGTCACAACACACCAGGCAGCATTTTGTTTTTAGGTCTAAAACTCACAAACACAAATCTCTTTATCTTATATAGACAGCAATTAGGTGATTAGTTTATTTATTTATTTACACACACACACACACACCCACACACACACCCACACACACACACACACACACACACACACACACACACACACACAGGACCTACTCTCTCCCTTGCCGTTGCCGTCGCTGATGTCCTGGTAGTGGAAGCCGTTGTAGAACCGCGGGGTTCTGGCCCGGCAGCAAGGCAGCAGCAGGTAGGTGCAGCAGGCGGCCAGCAGGGGGCGCAGTAGACCGAGCATGACGGCAGTCTGCGGCGCTGACAGACGCTGGAGAGAAGAGAGAAGAGAGAAGAGATGACTGAGGACACTGAAACTGAGCTGAAGCTGAAAACGGTCTGAGACTCTTTCTTCCCCCAAAAGAACCAAAGCTCTTAAAGTGGGGGGACAACAACAAACACAGTGACGTCATCAGGACACTAAATGACTTCTGGTTTTGCACCAAATCAATTAAATGATTAAATAAACAATGTTTGCTTGAGGAGCACAAACACGAGCAGGTTTACACACTTTCATGTCACACATCTTCATCTTCATCTTCATCGCAGTTTAAAGCCTCAGAAACACACCAGTTAAAGTGCGCAGAGATATAAAGACACTAAACTCCTGATAAAAGATGATAAAGACGTTAATAACTCCATCTTACATCTCGTGTGACATTAAACAGAGCTGTTCAATCACTCTGTGCTCGTTGTGTCTCTTCATCCCGTCAGGAGGATGAATGAAGCAAATGGAGCGTAAATCTGAGCTCTTCTGAGTTTCACCGCAACGAAACTCAAACTGCTTGAATCAGAACCGTAACATTCTCCAGGTTTTCTCTTCAATCGGAACAGATTATCTGCTTATAAATAAGAATGTAAAGAGTTAAAGAGACTCACAGATCAGCAGCAGCTCTCCGCCCGGCGAGCCTTCAGTTCATCTCCTCCTCCTCCTCATCCTCTGCCTTCCTCTCAGCTCCGCGTCCTGCCGCGGAGGGGAGCGCACCGTGACGTCACAGGGCCAGGCATCCCCTTTGAAGGAGCTGTGACGTCATACAGCGAACTACTGCCACTGAATACCGACTATAATACTATACTTTAACCCTTATATCACAACACTGCTATGATAATACAGTAAATTGAATTTCTTTATCCAATCTGAAATGTAAACAAACAGAATAAGGCTGAGGCCATCTTGCACCCAGATGCATCTTTAATGTTGCTCAAGCTGTGGTTTCATGTTAATAAGGTCGTGTCTGCACAGTTGACCTTTTCCATGACCCCATAACATCACACTAACCTGTGGGCAAACCTCCCTAAAGGCCATCTGTCAGACTTTTATCACAACTGTAAAGACACACACACACACACATACACACACACACACACAAGCAGAACGTCCTTGGCTACAGCTTGAAGATGTCAGCTTCTCATTCTAAGAGGATTCCCCCTCTTCTTCTCTCTCTAACGCCCTCTTCACCACCGTATACTTCACCATCTCAGATGTGGAGGTAAATATTTACGGTGGTGAGACAATAGTCCTCGCCTTGCTGAAGGACATTTAGCAGCCTGAGAGTTCCTGTTGAAGCTCTAAACTACAGAGCAGCTAAAGCAGCCTGTCAGGTTTTTAGAAGCTTGTCATTTTCTCAAAGCCTTTATAAACAGTGTAAACAAGCAGCTGCTCTTTCCTACAGTAATGAACGGGCTTGAATGAGACGTTTACTTTAATCCAGAATCCAATTTATCTGTTGACTAACTCTAACAGGGACGGTCGTCGTCAGAGCGAGTCCCAGCAGGTCTGAGGCGTCCTGGCACTGTGATCTGTGTCGTTCTGTTCTCAGCCACCGCCACGGCCATTTCCCCTCAGCCATTATCTCCCAGTGCGTTTGAAGAGAGCAGTCACTGCTCTTCCCAAAGCCCCAGATGAAAGCTTCTGGCCCCAGGCCCCGAATACCAGCCGGCCCTGTGAACTGCTGGGTGACTGCAGCGGGGGAGGGAGGGAGGGAGGGAGCAAGGGAGCGGGGGAGGGAGGGAGCGAGGGAGGGAGCGAAGGAGGGAGGGAAGGAGGGAGAGAGGGAGGGAGGGAGGGAGGGCTGTAATTTCTGTGAGTGGAGAGTTTGGCTCGGATCAGAGAGCAGACTTTAAACACGAAGAGATAAAGGGCATGAATGTGAAGGTGTGTGTGTGTGTGTGTGTGTGTCGGGGGTTAAATTGAAGAGCCATGTGGTTGATTGTGTCAGTTTTGGACTTGTCAGAGGGAAGTTGGTTGGTCACTAAAGGTGTGTGTGTGTGTGTGTGTGTGTGTGTGTGTGTGTGATGATTAGAGGATGTGTTCAGTATAATTTTAGGCACTATGATTTTACATCTTTTATTCCACAATATATGTTTACCATCAAACGACAGAACAGGAAGTAGAGCGATCAACATCCCCCCATGTCGTCATGCTCTCACCCCTCGTCCCTTGCTGTGTCGTGTGTTGCTACGTACCTGGATCCTTCCTGCCGCTCGTTTCCTGTTTGTTTTGGCTCGCCGTCTGTTAGCCGCCACAAAGATAAAAGCCTGGACCTGGAGCTCCTGCAGGGTGTTAAACAGAGGAACAAGCAAGTATCCGGCAATTATAACAAAATCTGTCAACATAAAGGAGATAAGAGACACTTTAGAGTACAAAGGGTGCCCAACCTCTAGAAATGTTACAATTAAATGAGATACCAACAATCAGGCCTCCACTAGCTTAGCATAGCATAGAGATGAACAGACAATGCTATGACGACTTGATGAAGATGTGGAGGGGACAGAGGAGAGAAAGCTGTAATTACTTCTTCCCAGCAGCTCCACAGAGGGAGAGAACAGCTGGTGTGTGTGTGTGTGTGTGTGTGTGAGAGGGGAGAATACCTGCCCACCCCCATGTTACCTGATAATTACCTGCCGTTTTCTCATTCAGCACATTCAAGTAAACACACTCCTCTAGTTAACTGTGGTGGAACGGCCCCTGAACGCACCACAGCGCCGTGAATCCGCCCAAAGTGAAGAGGGAATTCCTCCAGTCTCTCATTCTGAACGTGTTTCCATGGGCTCGTCTGCTTGAGCGTGACCTCCTCACACCATAATGAGAACGTAAAGGGGCCCGTGAAGGTTCCCTCCGTGTGTGAAGATAAACTTTAGGGCCCCTGATGGTGCTATAAAGAGAGATAAGGCCCCGGGGGGTCTGAATGCTAAACAGCAGCATGAGCCTCTTTTGATCCTTCACCTAAAATGGAAAACCGTTTTTAAATGAATTCACCGATTTGATCCTTTGGTTTTTAAATTCTTTATTTATTCATCTTGAGATACAAAGGCAAAAACATAAAGGAAACCTCTTAAAAACACAAACGGGAAGAAAAACAGAGGCAAATCCATCAAAACAATACAGCAAGAAATGAAGTAAGAAGATAAAACATCCAGTTATTTATTCATTTTTTAAACAAGCATAAAAAAAAACAGAAGGGAAACAACAACAAACATATCTACAAGAACCTGACTGAGGAGAACCACTTAGAAAAAAAAAACAATAAATCCAATCAGGTTGATCTAAAGTGATCAGCGGCCCTCAGGCATGCAGACTGAAGATGAAGAGGAGCGACTGAACAATAAGAAGCTGTACAGAGTTTGACACCGCCGTCCGTCTTTGTCCTCTCAGTGGCTCTGCTCTCTCCCTCAAGCGCTTTCTACAGATCCTGCCCCCCCCCCCCGCCTCCCCGGCCCCCCCACGCCTCAATTAATATTCATTGTCATCAAACTAACACAGTCTAATATTGCACAAGCCCATATAATTCATAATTCATGGGGTGGAAAGGTTTGAACACTGTGACAGTGGTGACAGAGGCAGACGATACACCGCCGCCGCCGTGCTAATCTGTTCTGATTTGGTTTCCTGCTCGCGGCCTTATCAGCAGGGCCGCAGCTTCAGACCGGAGGCTGAATGCTGGACCCTTGAGAACACACAGAGGAGAAACACTGTGGAGGAGAGCCGTGTCTCTGTTTAAAGCTCTGCAGGCGCTGATGGAGGTTTGTTCTTCAATGCTAAAATACTTCTTTTAGTTTCCTGATATTTCAATGGCAAAACACAAACATGGATGCAGGTTGAAAACTTAATGGACGTGTGAGAGCGGGTGAAGAACTAGAGGGCGAGTGAGAGTGAGAGAGTAGATAACAGGTCTGCGGGGTGTGTGTGTGTGTGTGTGTGTGTGTGCGTATGTGTGTGTGTGTGCTCACGTGTAAAGAGCGTGACAGGAGCCAAAACACCAACACACACACACACACACCTCTCACACAGCAGCTCAGCTCAGCTCAGCTTGCCACACTGGTCAATTAGTAATAAATGGATTACTCAGATGAATTATTGATTTAATTCTGTCAATCTGGCAAAAGAGAAGGAGACACACGACACCACACTGACAGCTGTCTGTCTGTCTGTCTGTCTGTCTGTCTGTCAGTGTGTCCGTCTAAGGAACGCTGGGGATGAACTCCAGTGTGAGAATCACTAATATGAACACATTCGTCTCCTCCTCATTCCCTAATACTGATTAACCCTTTACTGTAATTCACTGAACTTCAACCAACACAAAGACATGACGTCTAAAGAAGCCACCACACTTCAGCTGCAGCAGCCAATAACTTTACTTACTTACTGCAGAAACCGTCTCTCATCTTGTGTGTGTGTGAGAACCGGGAACGTGAACGCAAAAACAAGTTTCTGGTGTCTCCACTCTGTTTGGCCCCTGAACTGATCAAGTCCCAGATTGAACATGTGGAGGTTTTGGCACTAAACAGATAGAGTGTGTGAGTGTTTAGGGTCGGGTCCATGGAGAGCAGAGAGGCGTGGATAGGAAGAGGAAGCTGCTTCTTTTGTTATTGGCTGCTACACACACACACACACACACACACACACAGAGTGTAATGACGCCTTACTGGATGTTACACACAGAAACTGTACAAGAACTTAAGTCAAACGTGAACAGAGAGTGATCAAGGTCCAAACCACAGCAGGAAACACTGGAATACTGCACCACACACACACACACACACACCAAGGATACTGGGAGAACTTCAATCTATTTCTTTTCCTGAACAGACATGCAAATAAGGGCAGAACTGTGAGAGAAGCTTTCTGAAGCTTTCTTCTTCTGTGCTCTTTGCTCTGAGATCATATGTACAGTGTGTGTGTGTTTGTGTGTGTGTGAGGGGGTTAGGACATGTGCGAGCCGTGTAACAGAGCGTGTGTACATCACCAGCCGAGGGTCTTGGGGGTTGGAGCACCAGCTGATCCAGCAGCACCTTACTCACCCCTCACCTGGGAGGGAGAGGGTTAACGCCCTTCTGATGCAACAAAGAAGACGAGCTTCCTGTCGTTTTAGTGAGAAGTGATGAACTGATGTAACAGCACCCAAGATGATTGATTGATTGATTGATTGGTTGATTGATCCAGGGCCTCTCTAACACTGGTTATGCGGTGAGGTCGCCCACCTCCAACCAGCCTGGATCAAAGTGGTGCTGTGCTACTCTGGTGTTCGCTGCCCCCTGGGGCTGAGAGCGAGGCAGTGCAGGCGTGGCTCAGGTGGGAGAAAGGAGGGAGAGGAGAGGAGAGGAGAGGAAGGGTGGGAGGTAGAGGAAGGCGACAGAGGAGCAGGGGGGGGGCGCTGCTACTCATCGCAGCCCAGCAGCTCCATTCTCAGGGTGATGCGCTCGTGCCACTCCCACGGCAGGATGCGGACGAACCGGGCGTAGAACGGCGGCTCGAAGATGTTCTTTTTGTGACCGTTGTTATCGCTGTTGCCTGGAAAGATCTGGAAAGACGACAGCAGCCAGTTAGGAACAAAGTCAGAGGAACAAAGGTGTGTGGTCATAACTGGACCCAGGCAGACGGAGAAGCAACAACATGAAGTTTATCTTCTGAGCGTGACGGGGGCGGAGCTGAACTCACCCTGTCCGTCTTGGTGGTCTCGTCCTTCACGATGGTCCAGAACTGTCCGTCATCACTGTGGGCCACTTTGAAGGCCATGATGAACTGGATGGAGCCAAAGTCTTTGGCCCCCTGGGTGATGACGCCTGTGATCTTCCTTGGAGACTGCAGATCAACCTGAGGACATCAAAGAAGCGTTCTAACCTTGATAACGTTACTTTACGACCCCTGAATGAGTCACAAATGCATGAAAGCTCTCCTCCTACCTGCAGCCACTCAGACTGAGTGTTGGCGGCGGCGCTCCAGGCGTTGGTCTTCCCCTGTTTGTCCAGGCGGGCGTAGTGTGACTGCCAGGTGAACGCCTCAATGCCCCATGTGAGGAAGGTGCTGGAGGAGGTGATCTGGCTGTCCGACACCAGGCGGGACTTCATTCCCATGGGCTCTGAGCAACCTGAGGTGTTTGAATAGACTGTGGAGGTCAGACCAGAGAAGACGAGAAGAGACGGAGAAAAGACAGAGAAGAATAGAAGGAGAGAGAGAAAGCATGACAGGCAGCAGGGGATGAAGAGGAAGCAGCCAAGGCCAGCAGCCACATGAGGCAGCAAGGGGGAGGAGAAGAGCAGCAGATAGAACAGGAAGGAGCCATGAGTGCAGAGTTACGCTGAGCTGAACATGCCGTCATCTCTACCTCACTGTGGTCCAAGCTGATCAGAACCAACATCTGAATAGGATGTGGTAATGATCCATGGCCCTTTGTTTCTATTTTCATCTGAACTAAATTGTTAACAGTGTTCCTGGGTTAGTAACCAGTCAATGAGACAAGCAGGTCAAAGATGAGCAGAGGGTCAGAGGAACACAAGGCGTATCAATGATGTCATCCATTAAAGGACATGCAGGTCCAGGTCTCAAGGCAAAGGGACTTTCAGGGGAACCAAAGCCAAAACAAGTTACAAACAGAGCAGATTGACCGCCGTGCGTAGAATGAAAGCTCATCAAACAGGAGATCAGCCAACAGTGAGTGAATGATGAAGGGTCAGAGTGAGAGGAACAGACATTTGGATATAAATGCAGCATTGTGTGTGTGTGTGTGTGTGTGTTTACCGTTGAGCTCACAGCCGACCAGCTCCATGCGCAGAGTGCAGGCTTTGCGACACACGATGGGGATGATGCGGACGTACTGGGCGATGATTGGCGGGTCAAACAGGTTGGTCTTGGTGCCGTCGTTGTCCACATTCCCCACAAATACCTACGAAAGAGGGAGAGGGTAACAAAGTGTGACTGACTGAACACTTCTCTGGTCTAAGCACGGCCACGGGAGAGTGGTCTGATCCGAGTCTCCTCACCTGATCTTTGCCCTCCCCTGCCGTCCTGTGCACCGTGTACGTCCTTCCATCCAGGCTGGACGCCACCTTGAAGGCTTTGATGAACTCGGCCGACCCCACCCGGCTGGCGCCTTGAGTCACGATGCCTGCAAAGCGCATTTTCCTCTGCAGGTTGATCTGGAGAGGAAACCAGCGTGAGTTACAGATGAAGGTAAGAGCAAAGGGAAAACAATGAACCTTCTCTGACAGAACTCTCATCTAGGAGTTCAACTGAAACATCATGTGACACAAAATCAATCCAGGCAATGGAGCGACATCACACATAAACAGGATCTCCATATTTGTAACTGCTAAGACAAACTCAAGCCCGTCTGTTTCAGTGGGAATCTGTCTTCCCGTTTCCCCTGCCGAAGCGTCTCACTTGTATCCACGGGTTCCTGTCGTGTGCGGCGGCGGCCCAGGCGTTCACCAGTCCCTTGTTGTTGAGCCGGGCCAGCTCGGGTCCCCAGCGCTGCAGGCCCAGGAAGGTGTAGCGCACAGACGAAGCCGAGATCTGGGCCTCGGAGATACCGCCTCCCTCCATGCCGAGCAGAGAGATACAGCCTGAGGAAGTCAAGGGGGGACAGAGCAACATAATAAACAATAAATATGTGTGCATGATCATAACTTCAGTGGCTTATTTGTGTTTGTTGCTGTTTAAGAGGAAAGTATTCAGTCTCTCCTTAGCCCTCATGTCCTAAGCGTGTTGTTGTGCGTGACGCCTGGGTGTTGACACTTACGCAGGTGGCAGTGTTTGCCCACATAAGGGGAGGGGCAGTGGCATTTGAAGTCTCCATCCAGGTCCCTGCAGACGCCGCCGTTCTGACACGGCTGACCGGCGCAGTCGTTCACGTCTGGAGGAAGATGAGACGGCGCTTAAGTGTCATACAACATAGATATGGGTCAGTGAGGAGAGGACGACGTCATGCTGGAGAGACACAGCTTCTCCTGTTCCTTCACTCGGTTCACACTGAGGTTAGTTGAAGCCATGCCAACAGGATGTGAGCAGCAAAAGAGTGAAACGCACAACCTTGTTTCTAGTCTTCAATTTCCTTAGGATGATGACGGTGTACGAGGACGGAGTCTGTGACGGTGTGTGAGCGGGGGGAGGAAACCCTGGTTACTGATGGTGAACACAGATAACCCCCACACTGAATGTTAAGGGTCTTCAAAACAGTAACAGCCTTCCAAAAACAAACAAATGGGAATCAAGTATAAACATCTCAGAGTCCGTATCTGTCCAAGCAGTCTGACGCTTCATTCCCTTGTAATTCCTTGCGTCTCCACTGGATGGCGTCCTTGCCAAACCCTATGTGTTTGGCTCGCAGCCTGGAGCGGATGAGTCAGGGAGCGGAAAGAGCATCAGCGGGACGAAACGGGGAAGAAACACGTTTTCATCTCAGACCCGCAGGAGCTGCCAGTGTGACGTCACCTCTTTCTGCTGCCTAATCAATGCACAGGTTGAGTTCATTATGCAGACGACTGTGGTGCACAGGAGAGGCTTCACTCCAGTCTGTCCATCTCTGGGGATTTAACCCCTTGCAGTCGTTATTATAGATGATTAAAATGCATACAGACACCACAGGCACGGTAGTGATGTGTGCTCCCTCCACCACAGGCTCGCTCCACAAATAGCTCCGTGTCCAATCTCTCACATGAACACTGACACACTAAAGTGGAACAAATGCATGAATGTTGGCATCTTCAACCAGAGTAAGCAGCACCTCATCTTACACCTGAATAACAAACGTGATCTCTGTGTGTGTGTGTGTGTGTGTGTGCCGCCCTACAGCTCAGACACCTACAGGCTGACTGATCACACACTTTGGTCAGCTGGTGGGCCTGGTTCCATTAAGAGGATTGGTCAGTGGGACCACGCAGTCTGAAAGGCTCTATGTATGCCAGAGACAGAGACAGAGACAGAGACAGGGACAGGGACAGAGACAGGGACAGGGACAGGGACAGGGACAGGGACAGGGACAGGGACAGAGACAGAGACAGAGACAGGGACAGGGACAGGGACAGAGACAGAGACAGGGACATGAGTGCACTGAACCTACTGGCTCGTTTGTTGCCGGGGGTACCAAAGCCCTAAATGTCTGCACTTCTGAGTCTCCAATTCACAACAATCATAAAGAGACTTATTGATTGAGGTTTTTTTTATATAGTTTCTTCTTTCAACTGACAGATGATCAGCTGTTCCGTCCTTTCCTGCCGTCAACACATTGTGTGCAGATATAGATTTCACTCAGTCTGCCAGTCGTGCCTCTAGCCCACAAACCCTACAGCAGCACAGAAACCACTGAATGCACACACACACACACACACACACTAACACACCATCCAAAACGTCAATATCAGCCCATCTCAGCAACAAGCAAAAACCGATAGAAACCTCATGCGGTTTGTTTGAAACCTGAGCCTGATCGATGCAGAGCCCAGGTCAGCTGACTGTGCGAGTGAGGATCCTCTGTATCTGTGCTGCAGCCAGCAGGATCTGGACCCAGAGACAAACCTGTGGGCCTGGACCTCAGGACAGCAGAGCTACTTTAGTATCCACATGAACACAAAGCCAAAAACCAGCCAGTGTCTGAAGAAAAGCCAAGAAGATTAAGTTATATTCATCTCCTTCTCCAATCAACCTATCGGCCAAATTACAGTTATTAAAGTTTACAGTTCGGGCACTGATTGATGGTCAGATCCTATAAACCCCTTTGTAAACACACGGCGCTGTAGCTGGATGCTTGTAAAGTTTGCAGAGGAGGAAGAAGCTTTTTCCCTCCGCTGATGGCAGCATCACAGAGGGAAACTGCAGATGTAAACTACCGCAGTTGCCATGGCACCAGGAGCGAGGGGGGTGCCCCGGAGCCATTATGGTCACGGCACAAAACCACAGACGCATTATTAAATCACAACGTTTTAGAAAGTGTCTTAAGATGTAATTTTCTGGCTGCACCACAGCGGAGCTCCGGCTGAGCCCAGAATAACTCTGACTCTGCCTCCGAGTCTGAGTCTGAGTCTGTCTCTGACTCTGTCTCTGACTCTAACAGTTCTCCAGCAGACTCAGTTCCCACTTTGTGTCCTTGTGGCCCAAAATTGTGCAATGACACAAAAATGTATGCATCTTGGATTTCCCCCGTTGTGATTGTCAGGAAGGATTCCACGGCCTGGTTCCATTTCTAAACAAACTTGCGGTCTGAGATGGACTCCCTGCTGCTTAGTGGTCAGAAGAGGAATAGGGGATGTGAACATACAGAACTTCACCTAAGAAGTGGAACGCCTGCTCAGCAAATCTGATGGAAGGGAGACGTTAAGATATTTGACCACAGATGAGGAGAGCAAGAGATCCAGATCACAGCTTACAGCACCAGGTTTAGTTTAGCAGCTTGAGACCAAAGTCAACCCAGAAGTGTATGTTAGATTTGTTCGGATACTGTATATGCCCTCTCACACACACACACACTCCTCCTGAGGGGACATGGAGCCCAGTCTGCCCACACCACCACATCCTGGGAGGAGCTGAAAACTCACAAAAGCCAAGGCCAAGAGAGAGACACACACACACACACACACACACACACACACACACACACACACACACACACACACACACACACACACACACACACACACACACACACACACACACACACACACACACACACACACACACACACACACACACACACACACACACACACACACACACACACACACACACACACACACACACACACACACACACACAAACTTCATCTTCTTGGAAAAGCTGTGATCTAAAGGAAAACAAATCCTCCTTCTTATCAGTTCCTGGACATGTGTTATGAACCAAGCTGATATCTGAGCGTCTCCCTCTCTCCCTCTCTCCCTCTCTCCCTCTCTCCCTCTCTCTCCCCCTGCCCCCCCTCTCTTTCTGACAGGACAGTTAGCGGAGCTGCAGTCAGACCTGAGTAGCGGCTGTGTCACTGTCAGGCGGGCACAGACTTAATCCTCCGCCTCCGTATTCAATTTTTTGCCTGGCAACAGTGGCAGCATTGACGTTGCGAGCGCTCGGCGTGGACCGCCACTTTCTGTTGGCTGCACTGGCACGAGCCGTGTGTGTGTACTGTGTGTGTGTACTGTGTGTGTGTGTGTGCTGAACTGTGTATATGAGATCATGTGCTGTATGCAAGTAGAGATTATGAGCTTTAATTCCCAGTTCTCAGGGGCTGGAACATATCATCTTAAAAAAGAAGATAAACTGGAGTAAATTCACTGTATTACGGAGCAAATGTAGAGCGTCTGAGGTTTGTGTAGAGTAACCGGTATGTGGTGTGCGAGGACATCTCCATATCAGACTGGGTGAGGTGGTAAAGGTGACATCATTCATAAACATGATGTCACTGCTGTGTTTGCTGCTGGCCTGGACTCAGAAACAAGGGAGATAGAGCTGATCTCAGCATCTCTGTGCTGCTCTGTCACCGCATGCAGCCAAGAGAACAGAGAGCACCTGGAAATGGAAAGAGACCACAGAGCACAAATACAAATACACACCCACACACACACACACACTCTCTCTCTCTCCCAGAGTCAAGAGCTGGTCGTTGTTTATTGTCTCTTGTTACCTGTTCTTGAACTTAATTCTGCCCCTTCAACACCTACGATAAAAAGGCACACAGGGTTAAACACAACATATTTATAGGTTTACAAAAAGTTCCCTTGATTCTTGCTAAATTACTTCTTTGTGCACGCTTGGCCGCTCTGCTTTGCCACCTTCTTGAGCAAACAGAGGCCATCTGTGTGTGTGTGTGTGTGTGTGTGTGTGTGTGTGTGTGTGTGTGTGTGTGTGTGTGTGTGTGTGTGTGTGTGTGTGTGTGTGTGTGTGTGTGTGTGTGTGTGTGTGTGTGTGTAGGGCTGGAGACATTTGGAGGATCGCAGCACATGTTCCCAACGCTGCCTCCCACTCTCTGCTGACCCTGAGTGAACCAACCTGGGCCTGCCTGACATGAGTGATGCTCCCATAAGGACCAGCAGCTGTCTGACTGTCTGTCTGTCTGCCTGCCTGCTGCCCTGCACCAGCAGCAGCAGCCGTCACATACTGCATTAGTGCAGCAGATTAAACACGGGGAAGGTTGAACAGTTAACTATGTGTGAATGTATCACAGGCAGAGGGATGTAGGCAGCATCAGCTTTACAATAACATCCTGTGCTTGTTGCCGAGTTAAAAATGTGGCTACAACATCCAGGAATGGAGTCATAAAGAGGGCTAGTTTAGATTCAGAATTATAAAAATATGCTAATAAATTGAGTAAGCTTACAGTGGAAGTTATCCTGAATTAAATTGAGGAGCAAACCTGTGTCAGAACCAAACAATGACATCATATACACAGGGAACACTGATAGTTTACTGCTGAATATTCATCAATACATTTGTGCTAAACGTCTCTTCAGTAAGAGTAGACGGAGAGGGAGGAAGTCTTACTGTTCTGGCAGTGGACTCCATCAAAGCCCGGCTGGCACTTGCAGATGTACTCGCTGAAGACGTCCCCTCGGCGTGACTGACCCGTCAGCTCACACGCCCCCTCGTTCTGACAGGGGTTGGGGTGACAGGGGCCTGATGGAGGAAGAGGTGAAACCTAATGAAGCCTTTATTCTAAACACATACATAGTTAGGTTTGTATACAGGTTTGATAACATTAAGAGTTTTCCTGTGATCTCCACTGCAGTGTGAGCCGGGATGGACCAAAGGTATTTAGCTGTCCAGTTGTTAAAGTTATTGATCTTCTCACCAGCTAATGTTCAGCACTTCATCTAATGTGTTCTTGTGGCAGCATGAAGCTCTGAGCTCTGAGACTCTCTGGCTCCACTCACCAGTCTCTGTCTCGTTGCAGATTTCTCCAGTGAAGCCGTCGGGGCAGATACAGATGAATGGAGCTCCGGCCCCGGTCACACACGTTCCCCCATTGCTGCACACGTTCACCTTACAGTAGTCACCTGAGAGAAGAAAGAGACGGTTACTTAGATCTAATCTTCTAATCTTGACCTTTTCCACTCATACATCCACTTTGAAACGGTTCTAGAGAAGTGTTGAGGGTTGTTAGTGTTTGTAATCTCCATTTCACAGTCATAAATCCTTGCCAGCCAGCACTTCCTGACAGAAATATTTGCTGAGCAGACGAGCAAACATTTGATACTTCCTAGTTTAGTAAATCAGGACAGGAAGAGAGCCGGCCTGCATCTCCTCTATCAGATACTGCAGCAGCTGGTACTCAGGAGTGCAGACTACATTTACTTTGAGTTCTCTGAATGTTTATACTTCATCTTTGTTGCAGTGAGATTATTGAGGCAGTATTGTTTTAAATCCACTGTTTCCTTGCATGATTCTCTAGCTGCGGTCTTTCCCTTGTTGTGCTGTGAAAAAACCCACAGTGGGTTGAGAGTGTGATGGTGTGAAGAGCTGAGTAAGCCGTCACAAACACAAAACAAGCCCTGGAAGCTTCCACCTGCATCACGGCGGCCTCTGACGGGCGGGGAAGAGAAATAAGAGCAACACAGCAGTTTGCAGAAACACATAAAGACGGAATGAGATGTAATTTACTGTTAAAAACATGTTATTCTGAAAGGAAACCCTAAAAATAACTGAATTGTACCTCCATGTTTGAAACGCCGAACAATGAACCGCATGTAATTACATTTTCCTCAATAGATGCATAGCATTTTGGAGAATGGCCTCTTCAATTACTTCCTTATATGTCTGACACTGCGTGTGTGGAGGAAGTGGAGATGTGGGCGCTCTTTAACACCGATGGAGCCCATGGGAGTTAACACATCGTTTGGGTAATTGTTGAGGAAACAAGAGGTCGGGCCTCAAGTGTGAGATTAGTGGTTTACACACCGCAGCGTCTCTACCCTGCAGACTGAGACGAGGCTCTGACCCCACAGTTCAGCCTCTAAGTGGGGTAACTCTCTCTCTCCCCCCTCAGCCATGAACCACTGAGAGGAGATGCTTTTAGTTAAGAACGCTACAATGAAGAAAATGAGGCCTTCTGGTTCTTTTTGGGGTATAATTCTCAGAGGCCCTAGAACCCAAACCCCACAATGTCTGAAAATGGCACTTTGGATGGTTGTGCCACACACACACACACACACACACACACACACACACACACACACACACACACACACACACACACACACACACACACACACACACACACACACACACACACACACACACACACACACAGAGCGTTTATAGAACACACTTAACAATGTGATGGTCTACGAGTGTGTTCTGGGAAATGTTAGGCAACAGGCCGGCACCTAGCATCCTTATCCAAAGGTTACTGCCTGTTTATCTTTGAGCAGGAACATTACCCCTCCTCCCCCTCCCCCTCCTCCTCCTCTTCCTCCTACACTGGCAGGCAGCTCCCCCTAATAGCCCATAAGTCTGTGATAGCCTCTGAACAGCCTTGACCGGGCCTGAGAACTGAACTTTTGCCGGAAAAATGTAACAAATACAAAAAAGAGACACCTTTTCACAACAGTCCATGATATTCATTGAACATTCCCTGTGGTTTTCCCTCCCACACACTAACTGTCAGTTTCCCTGTAAGTTTCAGAGGAAGCGAGTTGCGTTTCCTTGTTACCCTCAGGTTCGGCTCAGCGTTTCTGTTTCAGATACTCTGAAATATGAAGTTGTAGTTTCAGTTTAGTTGAAAATAAGTGACTGACTAATGGAGACCCCCCCCCCCCCCCTGGTGTTACACTTCCTTCAGTCTCTCAGTTTCTATTTCTTAGTATTCAACATTGCTTCACCTTTCTAATTGTAATGTGGTGAGATATAAAGACGTCCTTTAAACTCCAGACTTTGCTTCCTAATGTGTCCAAGCCGCAGTGACACATCAGGCAGGCATGTGGCGTTGTGTTTGGCGGGGCAGAGCATTGTGTTCTCCTCACTCATTATGAGTCATGATGTGTGCCTTTCCCAGGATTCCTTGCAGTCTGAGATTGGGATCCAAATTTCAGAGAAACGAAACACAACAATCAAAGCCAGTACCACATCATGACTCAGTCCACACTCGGGTCCTCAGGCTGAAGTAAGAGATACTGCTTATAGGGAGGGATAGAACCCAGACGGACTGAAGTAAGAACCTTAGTTATTCACAGTAAGGTTCCTCTGCACGGTGATCTTCTACACTTTCATTAAACCGTACCCAGCTCTTCTGATGAAGGAGCCATACACACTTCTTGTTGTGTTTGGTGTGACAGGCTGTGACACGTCCCCGTTACAAAACCCCCGGATCGCTCCACAGCTCAGGACGGTTAGGCTGGTTTCACACTGAGCAGCACCTTTGGGTTCCGCGCCCACGTCAACAGGTTTAACCCTTCACACTGCCACTGAAACAGGATCTGTTCTCTTGCTTGCTGCTAACTGACAATGACACAATAACTGCATGTAGATAACATCAACAAAAGACTGAATAAACAGATCACACACACACACATCATCAGTACTGTAAACTTTGTGTAGGCAAATAAAATGCAAGCGATCACAAGCGGGAAGCACAACGGTCACATGGGCCGGATCTGCTTTGGGTCAGTCACACTGCGGTGAAGCTTCTGCATACGTAGGCAGTGTGAAGCCGGTTTCCCGTGGCTCTGGCTGCTGTTGCTGAGACGATAACACACAACCTCACACTTTGAGGCGACACAATCCCTCTCTGACCACATTCATATCTAGGTGGGTGAACAACAAAACAAGTCCTCCTACAAGGCTGAACAGACGACACACAGAGAGGAATTATACAGCCGACAGGGAGCCGGTGACGTGACTGCACGGCACGACCTGCGACCGGAAGCCATTTAAAGACTCAGAGCAACGGTGGAGGGTACTTCAGGACATCAGGGACACGCTGGACCCTTAAAGCATAATTACAGCGGGCTGTAATGGAGGAGTCACAGAGAAAACGGCACTTTAGACCAAACTCCCCTCGGCATCAGTGATGGAGTGTTTTAATCAATTAGATGGGCGACAGAAACATGTGGAGCCTGAAGTGTTTCAGTGACAGATCAAGGACAAAGTGTGAGATCTGATACATTAAGAGCATGCAGTGTGTGACCACGGCAACCATCTCTCTTCAGCTGAATTATTCTTGAGGTAGCAAAGTTGACGAGGTGTAAATTGCTTGGATCTAAAAAGTCATAAGTTAAGACCATTAGGCTGTTTGAAGGCGCTCGTTAAAGGGATCTATAGAAACGGCTCTGAGATGAGCTTAAGAAGTCAGAGCTGTCACAGAGTAAAGACCTCTGCACACCTGCTGCCATGTCGGGGTTAAATACCAGCACATGGGAGCAGCGTGTGAAGGAGCATGTGACAATGTGAGCGCTTATGTCACTGTGGCGTCCTTAACCTGGGCCCCAAACACAACAAGCGCTCCGTCTCTCACATTCTGTTCATCATCCTGGCATGCTGGAGCGGATACTGTAGGCTGGCTGGCTACTGTGGGAACTCAGTGTTCTTAAGAGCCAAGAAGAGAGAACGAACACTCTCTCTCTCTCTCTCTCTCTCTCTCTCTCTCTCTCTCTCTCTCTATCTAACACACTCACACACACAAAGTCCAGCCCTCATTAAAACAGTTGTGAGTGCTCATCCAGCAGCCTACAGAGAGAGGGGGGGGGGGGGGGGGGGCCCTGTGTGTAACAGCAGGTGGGTGTATCCAGGCCAGGCCTCCCCACCTCCTCAACCGTCTCAAGCAAGTTTCAAGATTAACACTCCAAGTCCAGATGCAGGTGAGCTTTCCATAATCTTCCAAGTCCTCTTCCAGCGCCCCACAGCCATCTGCTGCTCCAAAAAAACTAAAAATACTCTCACGTCACGCACCGTCAACACGTCAACAAGCTTCTCTCTGAGCCGACTGCATCACAGCCAACAGGCCTCAGGATGGAAGGGCTGACTTTCTATGATTCATGTTCTGGCGGGTTCATCATGTTCTGATCTCCTCCTTGGGTCATTCTGTGTGTGTGTGTGTGTGTGTGTGTGTGTGTGTGTGTGTGTGTGTGTCTGTGTGTGTGTGTGTGTGTGTGTGTGTGTGTGCGTGTAAGCTCGTAAAATATTCAACATGGCAGATTGGGAAGTGGGGCGACAGAAACTAATTTAAGGGACCGAATTAGAAGATGCTCCATAATGCCATGAAACATTGATTAAGGAAGCCAGAGATAGAAGAGAAAAGAGAGAGAGAGAGGCCGTCCTGTCGTTAAAGAAGTGGAAATAAAGTCCTGAAAGAAGACAGCAGCCTGAAGGAGAGACCTCACACTGCCAGATGGAAGGAGCTGGCAGGAGACATGCATGAAGACTCCCAGACACACTGACATTCCTCTCAAGTATTTGCAAACTTACATACCATCTCAACCCAAAACAACGACTAGTCAGTGTCAGTATACAATCAGCTCCTTTTACTCCTTTGGTTGGCCTGCCAGTAAAGAGGGATGCTGATAGGTTCAACACTCACACACACCTCATTATTCTGCACAAATCTATTATCTTCTAATATCATCTTCTGACCCAGTGTCCCATGTGGTCTGTTAGGCACTAAATTCTCTTTTGAGTGTGGTAGAAAAGCCCCTTGTGCCTCAAAGGGACGTGAACATATGAAGCAGAAATCATCACTGCATATGTTTCAGTCTGACAGCAGGAAGGACGCCATCATATTCACCACAGAATAGCTCATATCACTAACCTCAATGTACATCTGCAGGTGCATTTGCATTCACTTCCACAAACATACACACAGTAAATGCACACAGTATGTATATGTGTGTGTGACCGCAGCCTCCACACTGATAAACACACACACTAATGCCACATCCCTGGCCCTGCCTCGGGGCTATATTTAGCCTCGGTTCACTCAGCTCCCCTCTAAGTGGTGTTGTAGTGAGAAAGACTGCCTCAGCCCTGACAGACACAGCACCATTTTACACTTCGCTCCCCTCAGCAGCTAAAGACAACTGAGCTACAACCTGCTGAGTCCAGCCTCATCAGGTAAAGAGGCAGCAAACTGAACAGAAAAGCTCTTATTCTGCCCCGTAGACATTTTGCCTGACACGGCCGCAAGAAGTCTCCCATCTCCTTCATCCCCCTGAGGATCCAAACTAAGGTTTCACCCGGCGGGAAGAATCTGGAAATGTGACTCTACATTGTCCAGAGCGAGATCCCATCCTTGTGCCTGGAGGGGAAACGCACTGGGAAGTGTGCTGGAGCGTTTCAAACACAAATGGTCTTAGGAAGCATTTATGGGCCTGACCTGATCCCCAAGGGAGGAAATGTCAAAGGTCAGGTGTTTTTCAAATTGATAGCAGGAAATGGATAAACCTTAAGTCCACATTTGTTCTTGGGAAAATAAAAAAGGAATTTCTCTCTTACACAGGGTCGAGCCAAATAAGGAATCTGTCTTTAGTCAGTGAGGAAGAGGGTTTGAAAGGATGAGGACATGTTTTTCATTAGGAAAATGCATTACGATACCAAGGAAACACGGCTATGCCTGTCTGTCTGTCTGTTCACTGGAATGCTGAAATAAGTCAACAGATAAAAGAAGGCAGAAGAATAAAGACATCTTCCCTGCTGTCCCTATCGGCCTGGAAGTGATCTCTCCATGTAAATGGACACAAAGCAGAGCGCTGATGGCAGGATGCTCCTCTGACGAATAACAGCCAACATGTACTGTATGTATGTTCTGCTGCTGCTGCTAAGAAAGGAGCACAGCCTGAAGTCAACCATGACAAGAAGTGCGTGTCTGCTTAACAATAAGGGCAGAAAAAAAAAACGTCAATCATATATCAGTTTGCTTTTATCCAATTTTTATCAGCTTAGGTTTTTGTAGACTCAAAGACAAACAAACATCAACTTCCCTCGTCTTTCCAGCTTCTACACTTAAATATGACCATTGGTGCCATTATATCCTTTGCGTGTCCGTTTTTTGAATGATCACACATGTTTTTCTGAAGGATAGAAATACAACAAACTGCCCCGTGTGTTCATCATGAGGTGAACCGGACTGCACAGTAACTTTAAACGCGACTACAAGCTGGAGTGGAGCAGCGACCTTCGACCGGTGGACATTAACCAGGCGACAGAGTGGAGGTGTCAACAAAAACAAAAGAGAGGCAACTTACCGCTCACTGCAAGCACCAGGCAAGCCGCGAAAAGTTGCAGCCGGAGGAGAAAACGCGTTTGTTCGCACATTGTCGCTGTTTTCCGCCTCTCGGTCGTTGAATTTACGACAAAAAAGAAGCAAAATTTGAGAATCTCAGCTGTTGTTGTTGTTGCTGAAGTGTAGTGGCGCCTCGCGCGTGTGTCACGACTGCCGCAGCTCGCGCTGTATGTGTCGATTGTGGGCAGAAACACTCCCGTGCACGTGCGCCTCGGCTCCCTCACAGCCAGTCGCGCGCTGGTATATGAATGTTAGCTCCGCCCCCTTTGCCCCCTCATTAGAATACCGACACACAAACTAAACTAACGTCCCATCGGAAACTAAATGTAAACACTGAAGTAAACAATAATTAAGTCTGCGTGAGGATTGCGATCACATTGTTCTACAAATTAGCGGGTTATCAAAGTCATTCCGTGGTGATGTGAGATGAGAAGTTGATATTTATAGATTCACGTCTGAAGTAGATCACTGACACTGTTTTGTTGTTGAGGGTTTGTCTTTTTGTAAATTGCAGCATTCTGAAGATATTTGGCGTTCACCTACCAGGTCCACAGGCCTTATGGAACTCTGTGCTATTCCCTCACCAACAGTGCAAACAAAATTAATTTTCACTGAGTAGT
This sequence comes from Genypterus blacodes, assembly GCF_046128005.1. Taxonomy (NCBI): domain Eukaryota; kingdom Metazoa; phylum Chordata; class Actinopteri; order Ophidiiformes; family Ophidiidae; genus Genypterus; species Genypterus blacodes. The sequence goes on from NW_027466829.1 coordinate 7,070,033, forward strand.
AGTTTTCCTCACAGTGCCCTGAGTATCTCCTCAACATCTCAGCAACTTGCCTTTCAAAACACAGACATTGGAGGTTGAACTGTCTCTGGAAGTCATATTCTGAGGCAAAGGTGAGCATACTGTTGTCTAACCAGACTGATAAATTGATATGGCGTAAGATGTTTTAGTTTTAAGATCACTTTTCTCACTATTTTCTATCCTGAACTTCAGCAAGCTTGAGATGAATATGTCTATCCAGCTGAATTTAATCATACTGGGCAATAAACTGGTTAACTGAATGCATCTTTACACCAAAAAAGTAATTTCTTCATTGAGCCTGTGTTGTTGGCGCATTCCTGAATAGTTCTGGGAAAATTCCCATGAGGGTTCCAAGCATGAAATCCTCCTCTGAAATGCAGATTAAGGCCTTGGTTTGCTTGTGATGTTCTGAAAGGTTCATCTGTGGGCGTTTGTTGAGCTGAGATCCAGCAGAGGGTCAGAGTTGATGTTGTGCTGTCAGGAGGAGTGGGTGTGAGTTATAGAATTATATTAGGTCCAAGTCGAAAAGCATCTGACCCCTTGAGTCTCTTGGGAGTAAGTATCATTATTTAAATAGTTACTTTATTCCGTTTTAGTTACAGAAAGCAGCCTAAATATAACTCCAGTCCACATGATGTCAGGAGATCAGCGTGATAATGTGGGCGGTGTTGTTGGCTTTGGACTTTTCTTTTCCTTCCTTTGGCACATTCTGCGACGGCAACAACAATATTCTCCTATGAAAACTCTACACATTTTGATTGGCAGGGTGAAATGTACCCCTCTGTAGCCTAGTAACAAGCAAAATGATTTAAATGCAGCTTGAAGTGACGGCAGCTTGGAGGAGAACAACCGCTGGGCTTTGATGGTTGATTCTCATCACACCTCCATAACGGCTCGGTCTCTCTCTCTCATGCGCATTTAGATCAAATACAATTCAACATGATAGCCAACCAAGATGAACTTCTCACATCAAAGGCAGATTAGGCGCTATCGATCAGTGCTTAGCTCCTCATACGTCCCCCTCGTTAGTTTGAGGCGACAAGAGGATTACTGTGCATGTACTTCTATCAGATGAGCTGAGGAATGTAAGAAAGAAACAAAGTGTGAAGGTTCACCTCTGTTCTCACAAGGGTGACATGTTATTTCATTGTAACGGCTTTGTTTGTGCTTCTGCTGCAAACTCAGTGGAAACACACAGAAGTCAACTCACGTCATTCAAATAGTATTCTTTGTATGCACACATGGATAAATAAGTGTGTTTAAAGACAGATTTTTATTTGAACAGTTCCACTGATTTACCATCTGTTTGCCCTTTTAGCTCGATAGAATTTAACCACAGTTCTGTAAATGTTAAAGTCATGTACGGCCTAAAACAAATTGCATTAGCTGCTCCCAGTCCTCCCACGCTGATTCAGTTGTTGATTGAGCGACGTGAATAATGTGTTCCAACCGTGATTAGATGGCTGTGAGTGTGGAGGCAGAGTGCAGTGTGTACCTTGGTTTCCTTTTAGTAATCCACCTGAACGCTTTGACTCCACCACCGGATGTACATGATTGTATACATCACTCTCGTGTGTTCACTGCATCTGTACTGGCTGCACAATGATGATGAACCTGATGAATGATGGAAACATGATGTGGGGACCGTCTGGGCCAGAAATGTTCTCGTCCCCCCCCCTCCTTGGGTTCTTTAAATATGAAACTCAGTGATCAGAAAGAACAGAAACTAAATATTTGAACCAAGCTAGTGTGGGAACAGATCAGTCATGTGGACTGGAATGAACCAGTTGACGTCACACAGTGGTCAAATGAGGTGAAACACTGCCACATTCCCTGATGTTCCTGTCTGGCCAAGCAAAGCCTTCTCTGAGCTAAATGATGAAGTTCATTGTTGCAGAATGATGGAAAGATAGCATCTAAACAGAACGGAAGTACATTGATGTGGAGTGGAGCATAATGCTGTAAACTCATCCATGTGAAGCTGCTGAACTCCACTCACGCACATAAACATTTACAGGGAATAATGAAGTGAGAATAATGGAGAAGAGGAACCTGAGAGTTCCCTGTAGCTTTTTACTGCAGATATGAGGAATTAACTACAGCTGCTTAAAGGTTCAAGCATGAGCATCATCTCCTGTTACTATGATATTATATACTTACTTATCATATTATATAAATCCATAATATATCACTTGATGCAGCATAAATATTCTTTAAAATGACGACATCTCCTGTATATAGACATTTATTTTTTACTCTCCCAAATCTTATCCACAAAACTGTCATTAAGATGTTGGTCCTTTAATAAAATACGAAATAAGACTTCGAACATGGACTTTAAAAATAGAGAAAAGCCTGATTGATTAAGTCCAAATAAGAATGGAGTGCCACGCATTACACGAACCCATTAGTGGATGGCGCCCCCCTGTGGTCAGATACGTCTGAATAAAAAGAATGCAAAAGTAAAATAAAAGTAAAAATCGCAATCTATGGAAAAGACCCAGTTGACTCATTATAACGATTCATCATTAAATCCTCTAAATAAGATCATTTATAAAACATAACTGTACTTATTTAAATGTGTGTAATCGCCTGTTTTTAACTTTGTCAGGAAATGTCGTCTGCGTTTGTAACTTATGTGCGGCTCGCCTGCTTTCTAAGTCCTATTTGTGTAAATTGGCGTCGATTCAAATCAATATTAATATCCAGTAAGCGGACGCGAAGGAACTTCAAATTACCGTTAGTTTCTCTGAAGTAGGAAGTAGAAAGTTATTTGTTATGGTGCGTTCAGAGCTACACCGAGCACAGGACAAACACATGACGGTGTGGCACACATGATGTTCTAAACAAAACTTTACTTCATCACTTCAGCAGTTAAAATAATAAATCTGTTTTAAACTGATGCCGGTCCTAAACTTGTCAAACCGTGTGATAGTTTGGCGCCATTAGCTGTGTTCATACATGGAGTTGTCGGAAAAATGAGCTTTACACGAGCCCCTGAACGCGCCCTGAACGCCCTGCTGCCTTGCTCGCTGCCTGTAAACACTCGGTGCGCCAGACTGCGAGGCTACAAGTTGGATGGACTGGACCGGACGGGACACACCGCACACACTATGGTAGGAGCCCCGGGAGCGAGCGGGAGAAGCGGCGGAGTGTGTGTTTGTGTTTGTAAGACGCTTCGGCCCGACTTCAGCTTCTAGAGGGAATAATTACAAGTGAAGACAAAGAGAGCAGGAAGCTGAGATCAGACGCCAGTTGTGACTTGTCTTCACGCTACCTGTGGCACATTCTACTCTACTCTGCTCTATTCTTACCCAACATTCTATTCTATTGTATTCTTACCCAACATTCTATTCTATCCTAGTGAAACATTCCATTCTATTCTAAGTTCTGTTATCCTGAACCTTCATTGTTAACAATCTTCACTCTAATGAAACTTAAAACTTGTTGTTTTGTTTGTTTTTGTTCTGCTGTTTTTTGTTTTCATGCTTTGGGTTTTAGGGCGAATTATTCAGAGGAAATGAAGTAGAGAGGAAAAGTTTGACTTCATTATCTGTGATTAAAAGTTAAACTGTGTGTTTTGCAGCACTGAACAGCGTCACACTTTGTTTTCAAACTGCTGAAGGAGGGACAGAGGGACAGAGGGACTCGTACTGCAGCATTTCTGCAGGTTTAAGGCAACACAACAAGGTGGGTGAGACACACATCCATCGTCTCACACATCTCCTGTCAGCCTCTCAGGCATGTGTAACTCTAAACACAACAGTTACAGAGTAAGTGCTTTCCCATCATGCTTTGCCCAGGTCCTCTCCCACGAACGCCATGGATGACAGTGAACTCAACACCTTCGGCCCGGAGCTGCCGGCCATGTTTGACGGCGTGAAGCTGGCGGCGGTGGCCACGGTCCTTTACGTCATCGTCCGCTGCCTGAACCTGAAGAGTGCCACAGCGGCGCCTGAGGTCACGCATCAGGACACGGCGCTGAGCCGCTACCTGCTGAAGACCTGCCCCCTTCTCACCAAAGAGTGAGTGCCTCTCATTTCACTGACTCATTCAACACCGACTTCAATCCAAGGACTGTTTGACTCAATCCCCACAAATAGGCTGCTGGTTTCCTCAGCAACGCCTCAAACTACAGACCAACCTCACTGCTGAGTCCTGAACTTGAGTCTGAATGAGTCAGATGTTGACTTTGAGTCACGTGACTGGATTGCAAAATTCATGTTAAAACTTAGACTCACAGTTATGGTCGCTGCTCCGGTTACCATAACGATGGCAAAACCAAAGACCTGGCACAGATGCTGATGGTCAGGCCGGTATCAGATGGGGCTAAAGGGCCGTGTGCATAAAGGTTACATCATCCTGTCATATTACAGTAAAAGAGCGTTAACATTCAGTCATGAAGAAAGAATCTTCTCACGCTTGTGTCAGAGGCATCAGCCTGTAAATGAGCGACCTGGGCTCCGCTCGGCCCGGCTGCACGTGAGAATCATTGCTAAGACTGAGCTTAAACCACCGCAGGGCAAAGGTCACAGCTGTGTTATGTAATATGGACCGCGCCCTTCTTTTTTAGATACATTCCTCCCCTGCTGTGGGGGAAGAGTGGCCACCTCCAGACCGTCCTGTACGGCAAAATGGGCCGGGTCAACACTCCCACGCCGTGCGGGGTCCGCAAGTTCCTACCCATGCCGGACGGGGCCACGGCCACCTTTGACGTCTTTGAAGCGCTGGGGGACCACAGCACAGGAGGTGAGACACAGATACTCGCTCCCGACTCAGACGGAACGCAGAGCAGCAGGTTTCTGGTTTCACTGCACAGATGTTTCACTCCTCAGATCTTTTGTTTACGTCTCATTCTCACCTCTGCGCTCATTCCCACTGTGCTACTGTTGTTACTATGCCCCTCCTCTCAGGGTTTAATGTGTTTCTATCATGAGAGCATTAGTCTGAAAACAGAATCAACACTAATGACGTCCCTGGAGGGAAACCTTGCATCTCTGCAGCCAATTAACCCAACACAGACCAGCAAGCTCACACCAGGTCCACTTTAACCAACAAAGCTATTTCCAATGTTTACATGTGTGTTTCTGTGTCTGTCTGTCTGTCTGTCTGTCTGTCTGTCTGTGCGCCTTTGTGTTTCCACGCAGATGACATCACTATGGTAATCTGCCCCGGAATCGGTAACCATAGCGAGAAGAATTACATCCGGACCTTTGTTGATCATTCCCAGCGTCAGGGTTACCGCTGTGCCGTCCTCAACCACCTGGGCGCTCTGCCTGACGTGGAGCTCACCTCGCCACGCATGTTCACCTACGGTAAAGCAGGGAGGGGGCGGGCGAGTAATGGGTGACTTATTATGGGATGATATGATTTTAAGCTGGGGGTGGAAATCAAACATGAGGTGCTCGTAAAGTAAAGGAGTGTGTGTGTGTGTGTGGAAGTATGGGAAGTGGTGGAACAATGAGCCCACAAAGGTCAAACCCTGTGCCAAGACTTCTTCTGTTGCACAATTTTGCTGTAATTGGATCTGCTGAGGAGCTCCTTGGCTGTGGGTTTGTTTGCCACGCGAGGCTCCACACGCGTGACGCGGTCAACCGGAGGATCTGATGACAGCCACCGCGCACACACACACACACACACACACACACACACACACACGAAGAAAGCTTGTTTCCTGTAGGGCCGTGTTTGTGTGTGAGCGGCCCTGAGGACGAACCGACGCTTCACAGCCATCAGCTTAAACACACACACACACACACACACACACACACACACACACACACACACACACACACACACACACACACACACACACACACACACACACACACACACACACACACTTACCACAGTGAGATGATTCATGTTTCTATCTCTCTTCCCTTCAGGCTGTACGTGGGAGTTTGCAGCCATGGTGGGCTTCATCAAGCGGGCCCTCCCCGACACCCTGCTGGTGGTGGTGGGCTTCAGTCTGGGGGGGAACATCGTTCTGAAGTACCTGGGTGAGAACCGGTCCAACCAGGAGAGAGTGCTGTGCTGCGTCAGCGTGTGCCAGGGATACAACGCACTCAGGTGGGTAGACAGGAGGGCAGGCAGACAGACAGGCAGACAGACAGACAGACAGACAGACAGACAGACAGACGTGGAAACAATTAGATTAAAATAGCATTTGAGGTCATTGAACTCCTTGTGTTGACACCTTCCTGTGTGAGATGAAAGTAAAGATGCCTTCAGGTGTAGACAGCAGAACAGGACTTACAAGCTTCCAAGGTGTTTGTCTGTTTTTAATTGTAATCATGTTTAATCTAGTGTGACGTGTCGTGAGTTAAAGCAGCGATCCACACTGAGCCAAATACTTTGTAAGGAAAACTGCGTGACCTGCTTCTGTCTCTAATAGGTTTGTCAGTGGAATAGACTGTAACTGAACACGTGAAAGAAACTGGAAGAAACGTGTGTGTGTGTGCGCGTGTGTGTTTGTGTGTGTGTAGAGTTCAGGAAACCTTCCTTCAGTGGGACCAGTGCCGCAGGCTGTACAACTTCCTGCTTGCAGAAAACATGAGGAAGCTGATCCTGTCACACAGGTGAAGGGCACACACATACACACACACACACACACACACACACGCACACACACACACACACACACACACACACACACACACACACACACACACACACACACACACACACACACATAAACATAAACAGAGGGAGTTCTCTAAAGGACAAATCTAATTGTTATAAAGTTTGTCTCCTGTCAGTCACCTGAGCCTGCATGTCTCTGTGTGCGGTGACAACAGTGTTTTGTCGTGTTTGTGCGGGCAACAAATGGTCTGTAGGTTGCTATGGAAACAAAGTTGGTGACACCAAGATAAACATTCATAGAGGTGTAACATTGCACTTTCAGATAAGAGTGTGAACATAATTCAATGAGGAAGTGAAGTCATAGCAGCCCTTCTGCTAGAGTTTGATTGTTTCCACGGTAACAACAACATGTTACCTGCCTTAACGGCGTCCTTCCACAGGAGCACCTTGTTTGGCGTGAATTCCAGCGCCCTGGACGACGGCGACTTGAGCCGCCTGTACGCCGCCACGTCCCTGATGCAGATCGACGACAGCATCATGAGGTGACGACTCCTCGCCCGGCGATCTGGAGCTTCCTGTCTGACTCGTTGGATCACTGATGCTATGGCCTGTTTTGTTCCTGTAGAAAATTCCACGGATACAGCACAGCAAAGGAGTATTATGAGAAGGACAGCTGTGTGCAGTACATCCACAACGTGAGCGCACACACACACACACACACACACACACACACACACACACACACACACACACACACACACACTTCATACTATCAGTCATGCTGCCACTACTACAACTAGCAACCTCAGTACACTGATACTGCTGCTTGTGTTGACACCATGTTGTTGTTGTTGTTGTTGTTGTCGTGTCCAGATCACCGTGCCGCTGCTCCTGCTGAACTCCTCAGACGACCCTCTTGTTCATCCATCACTGCTGGCTATTCCACGCAGCTTTGCAGGTCGGTCATAATAATCAGCAGCAGTTTGTGATCAGTAGGTTAGTTGGGGCATGACATCATCGTGTTACACAGCCTGGTTACAGCTGTGGGCGGATATCTGAGCTTTAACACCTGATAAGAGACTCAGATGTGTTTATTATTCTTTATTCTATATGATGATCTTATATTTAGCATGTAGAGGAGAAGGACTGAGTGGACGTGCTGCCCTCTGTCCCCTCTGTCCCCTCTGTCCCCTCTGGCCCCTCTGAAGGAGGACATGCAGTCTTAAGTGTTGGTAAAGTCGTGTCTCTGCTCCACACCGCCGAGGCCAGACGGTCTTGTTGAATTTTTCAGGGCCATGTGATCCGCCCGAGCTGCTGGATTATATATATAGCTCCGTGTGTGTGTGTGTGTGTGTGTGTGTGTGTGTGTGTGTGTGTGTGTGTGTGTGTGTGTGTGTGTGTGTGTGTGTGCGCGTGTGTGTGTGTGTGTGCCTGTGTGTATCTTCTCCCTCAGTACCTAGGTCACACACACTGCCCCCTGTGCGTGTAAATCAGTGTGTGTAATGACTCGGACCGTGACAGGTGAAATCTTAAACCTGCACTTCACAGGAAGGAAACGGATAAAAGAGGCGACTCCTTTATTTTTCCCTCCTCTCTCTGCTTCAGTTGTTCTTATTTGCATGCTGACCAAACCAACTTACACTAATGGGTTTGTTAGTGTTGTTTATAAGAGGAGTTTGTTTGCGTTATAGACATGTTTTCTTGCTCCATAAACCAAATCTTCAATGTCTTCTATGATCTTGAGGACTTTGCATTTTAAATCTCCATCCAACTTTCAGAGAATCTCTCCCTAAAGTAGCTGTGTTGTCCTAAATGTGCAGTTAGAGTTCAGATGGAGCTGTGTGATACGCTGAATCCCCAAAAAGGCAGATGAGAGAGTGGAGGGTGTAGAATAACAGAGAGGGAAAGTAGAGAGGAGTTAGATTTCTGTGAGGAACTCAAGCAGCGGATCAAAGCAGGAGAAGCTCATTCATTCATTCCCTGCACAAATCAAAGAGCGGCAACATGCATCTGTTTCTGTGAAGCGTAATGACAATAATAATAATAACAATATATGTTGAGACCTGACATCTTCCCGCTCTCTTCCTGGTCGTCCTCTCCAGAGAAGATGCCCAACGTGATGTTTGCCCTCACGCAGCACGGAGGCCACCTGGGCTTCTTTGAAGGAGCCGTGCTGCTCCCTCAGCCCCTCACCTGGATGGACAAGGTGGTGGTGGGCTACGCCGACGCCCTCTGCCACTGGGAGAGGCAGCGGCCGCCCTGCCAGAGGATCCGCCCCCCGCACACACACTCAGGAACGCCTCAGGAATGTGGCTACGGCAAAGATGCAGAGTAGAGCGGCGGCACAGATGGAAGGTGTTAGTATCCCTGGTGGATTTTTCTTTTTACTTCTGAGATGAACTCTCTCTTACCTGTAATGTTACCTGAGTTTCCCCGCCTGCCTGCCTGCCTGGTGCTTATTGACCGCCGCCGCCGCTGCTGCTTGTTGAGTTTGGACAGAATGACACAGGGACAGGAGGGCAAACTGTAACCAGAGGTTGAACCTATGACCTTGACCTTCCTCTGGACAGGGGTCAGGAGCACAGAGCAGATTTATGTGCCTTAAGAAACTCAGAGTTTCCACCTCAATATGAATCATTGAACGACGCTCCTAAAGCAGCACAGATGTTATGATGTGATTTATGATGGACAGCTTGGTCTCCAGCTGTCAGAGGGTTAATATGTCTTTGTGTCCTTATGCTGTTACTGCACTTTCTGTAAGATAATGTTTAATATTTTTCCAAAGAGTGTGTATGGCTACGTCCACATCACAGGGTGAACGCTCCAATGGGATCTTTAGGTTTACATGTGACACAGCTGCGTTCTGTAACGTGAACGCAGCTGTGATGTGCAGTGGACCTTCAGCCTGCACATCCTATTGCCCTTCAAAATAAAATAATTTTTGATTTGGGGGGGAAATTTAAAGGAGGAATGTTTTTTTTTTCGTTTTTTGTTTTTTGTTTTTTTTAACAATGCTCCAAACTCTGCACTGTCAACTTCTTTAATTCCACACTTTGCTCCTTGGCACCTTAACATAGCGTTTATTCCCTGAGCTCCGTTAAGTGGGTTCATTTCCTTAATGTCCTGTGAGATAAACAGGAAGTAGATAAATTGCACATCCCAGAATCCCAATGCAGGGAATGAAAGAGTGGAAACATGTCATGGATGAAATGACAGTGATGAACTTTGAAGAACTGGACCAAGGCACCTTTCACTTTTTAATAAAATGGCTCTAAATTGAATTTTGGTCACGTGTGTGAGATCTCTACATGTGGGTTTGACTGGAAACACACTGTATTATAGATTAAACTTCATTTGAATGCTGCTCACCTGATGGGAGGAGTTTAGATGGAACACATGAGTCAGATCCAGGTCTGATCCAAGTCTAATCACTGCGTGTGTGCGTGTTCCTACTCCTCTCTCTCCTTCCGTCTCTCTCCGGTCTTAAGCTCCTTATCAGACTGTAAACGCAGCGAGCTCCACCCGGCACCAAGTGCCCCCAAATGGACTCGACAGTCATGTGTACTGTTTGATGTGAGTCTGGTTCACCGAGCTTTCATGGTAACAAACGTTGACATTGTGTTTCTTGGTGCTGAACCGGAGCCCTGAGGCACAATCAACACAAACTCTACCTGTGTAAACTCACGACAGGCAAATCCACAGCTCTCACATCAAAACATTCTATTTATTTTAACTTACAACACGGCTAAGAACACGTAAAAGTGAGGACGGGAAGAATGTTTGAATTATAATGTTGATTCCTACTTTAATAGCTAAATTTGCGTCTTCAGGAATCTTAATGGGCTTAAAAACATTTTGCAGGTCAGACTGATAAAGAGAAAAACCTGATCGCCTGTGTGGGTACAACACACACACACACACACACATACACACACCTCCCTCTTACATTTACTGTAGCTACTGACTTCATGGCACTAAAGTGACATTCATTCTCCGGCCTAACACGCTTTGTTCTCACGTGTAATAAATCATAAACATGACTAAATGTCTAAACTAAAGTAATAAGTCTTTGTTCATGTGTGTTTATTATAACCTGTGTTGGGTTCATTTGGACAGATGGACTCCATGTGTCAGGTGATGTAGTGTATGTTCTATTGATTGAACTCCAAACTTAAATGTATATACAGTTTATTGTACAGTGACATTCTTATTGATGCACCAGGTTGTACAAAGGGTCAGACTTCATCATGTTCATACTGAAACGTCCTGCACGCCCACAAAGGTGACCTCAGTGAGCTCTGATCAGACCTCTCTTCACAGACTGGTGCAGAGGTCTGTACGCCTCCTCGCACGGTCTTGAGAAGAGGCCTGATCCGCCAGAATAAAAGAGAACACCTGTGTGGGGGTGTCATTCTCACAAACACCAGAGAGGCAGGCACTTGATGGAATGTCAGCCTCTCACAAGGAGAGGTCGGGGGAGGGGAGGGGGTCACAGGGTGGAAGCTGAGAAAGCTGGGGCCGGCCAGTTTCAACAGGAGCTGTGTGGGTGAACGGCGGTCCGCACAAAGCACAACTTAACAGAGGAATCGTGGGAAATCAAAGAGGATGAGCCGTGCAAAGCTGCTTCACGTGTTAAACTATCATTTCAGCTCACATGTCTGACAAATCACTATAATTAATGCTAATACTTCCTAATAAGAGCTGTTTTAGATCAATTGACTGTGTGGGAGGCCACTGCTTCATTCACCTCACTGTGGAAACAAAGTCAAGTGTTTCATTCTTGAACCAAAGTGAGGTCACGTCTTGTTGTTGTGCGTTAGGAAGCTGAAACAGTAGCGAGCTTCACAAACAATAATGGATGGATGTTTGTTTGAACAAAGCGCCAGAGGCAAAACATTTTCTTTGTCTGTACAAGTTGGTGTTTATACAACAGAGAATGTTTGTGTGGGAGGTAGGAAGTCGTCTCTGTTGGATTGTGCTTTGTTAGGATCTGCAGCGACTCCAGTCATCATCTGACTCGTTAACCACACAGCTAGATTGAACATATAGCGGCTCCCTGTCCAGGTAACAAAAGGAGGGCGTTTAGTCGAACAGCTTGGCGGCCGTGGCCTTGCCGTCATACTTGGGAGCTTTTCCGTCGAAGTCAGCGGGGAGGATGTCGGCGTCAAACTCCTTGTAGTAGTTTTCCAGCTCGTCTCCGTGAACGAACACCTGGAGAGGAGGAGGGGACAGGAGAGGAGACAAGGTGCTGTGACTCCACCAACCCATAAAACACACAAAGCAAACGGGTGAAACCCGGCCTGATCCCCATGTGCGTCCCCAGAGGTGCATGTGAGTGTGTGTGTGTGTGTGCGCTCTCTGACTCACCCGCTCCAGCAGCTTGCCTTTCATCAGGGGTTTGACCACGTTGTAGGTGGTGGTGAAGTACCAGGGCTGGTGGATGAAGTGCACCGCTTTGAAACGAGCAGGGAAGGAATCCTGGTGCAGCAGAAACACAGATGGTTTGGATTAGACGACGTGAAGAAGACCCATCAACCCATCAAGAAACTAGAAGATTAGAACCTCCTGGAACTTTTTGTTGAATCTTCATGACATCCTGACTACATCCAAACAATGTGGTGAGAATCTGGTGCTTTAACATCAAATGCCTTGCTCAAGAGTGCCTGGGTTAAAGTTCACATTGGACCTTTCCCCAGTCCAAACCCGGATATTCAAAGTTTTGATTTAAAGGATTAGATATCCCACCTGCAGCATGTCCACCATCTTCTTGAGCTCAGCGGGTTTGATCCCTGACGCCTGCTGCATGGTGAAGCCCTTGAAGTTCTCAATGATGCAGAAGCCGTTAATCTGCGTCTCCTCGTTCTCCAGCAGCTTCTCCAGGATCACGCAGTAGGCACGCAGGATCTACACACACACACACACACACACATACATTTCATCATCACTTCATCTGATTTACTTCCTGTTGCATGATGGGATACATGTTCACCGTGCGCCCACATACCTCATCGAAGGTGATCTCCTCGTAGTCCCAGTTCTCGATGTTGAAGAGCAGCACCACGCGGCCGTACTTGTCTCGGCTCTGCAGGATCCCGGGGTATCCGGCCTCGATGGTGCTGCGTACGGCCTCTGGGGTCAGATTCTCAAACAGCTCAGGGTAATCCTTCCTGAAACGCACGTAACCTGCATGTACACACACACACAAAGTTAAATCAGACCCATGTTATGATGTTTATCACATCTCAACTATCAACTCTACTTTCTCCCAAAATAGCATTTTTGTTTTAGTTTTCTATCACAGTTGAGTCACAGTGGAAATTCTATGTTTAGTTTGACTTTGTTTGGGTTTTTTTTTTTTTTAAACCTGGCAACACTTAGTTTCTAAAGACACGGCAGTTAAACACGGCTGGTGCATAAAAAAGAAACCAAATGATAAAAAAAAAAAGGATTGGAAGGGGGAGTAGTTACTGTCTTTACGCAGAGTAAGTTCCTCCCTTCCACTCCCCTGTTTCTGTTTCTGTATGTTCTCACCCTTCATGAGCTCGAAGGCTCTGGGAACGTCGTACTTCCTGGCGCGGACGAAACGGACCAGCAGAGCGTCCGGTTTGTCCCCAAAGGTGTCCTGCACCCCCTTGGCCAGCTCGTCCCCGCCGTCCGCCTTCTCCTTGATGATCCCACGCAGCTCCTTCACCGCAGCCACGCGCTTCTCATCCGTCTCGTTCAGCTCGTCTTTGGCCTGTAGGGGGAAGTAAACCAGACTGTAAGCTCAAAGAAGTGATCAGCATCATGTTATTGATCAGGGGTGTGTGTGTGCTTGTGTGTGTGTACCTTCTGCCTGGTGTGGTCTGGCAGGCTGGCACAGGGTCCAAACACTGGCCCGTGGTCCTTCACAGTGAGACGCTCCAGCTTGGCCCTGAGCGCCTGCTCCTCCTCCGACACCATACGGTAGGTTCCGCTCTGAGGGGATGAGAACATACAACACGATGATGATGATGATGATGTCTCAAAAATGATACAATGCATCATCACGACAGGCTGCTTGTATTATTGTGGATCTAAACGAGTCCATATCGTTCTGACACCAGACGCGGTGCAGCAGTGAGTCTGAGCCACGTGAGTCTGCAGGGTCACAGGCCAGCGATCAATAGGCCTCAGTGTTTGCAGATTAATCTCCCTCACGAGTCCAGCAAAGCCCATAAACACACGTTAGACTCTGCTGGGAAACCTCAGGCAGGATCAGAGATTATCAACAAAGACCACAGTCGCTGCTGACCGCATCCATAGCAACCAGCTTTGGTCTTTGAGGAAGTGTGGATGTGTGTCCTGCAGAGAGCCTCAATGTTACACACACACGTGACCACATAAACACACACATATGTACTTACAACCACAGCCATGTCTCCTGGGCTTTGAGTCGGCTCGCTGCGATCTGGAGGAAGAGACGGAGAAGATTTAGTGCCTTTACATGAAGAATCAACATTCCTACTGTTCTCCTGATTAAATCCTCCCATCTGGACCCACATGAGAGCAGAACACCTGATCTGATCTGTGTTCAGCAGGATCCCTGGGTGATTAATGAGGAGATTTACGATCACAATCTGCTTTCATAAATCAACAGGCTCAGGATGTCTAAAGAACCATTGTAGGAAACAAACCGGATGTAGACCGGATGATAACATTCACAGAATTCCTGATAAGTGTCCACTAATCTAATATTGTCCACACTGTGTGCTGGATTACACACACACACACACACACACACACACAAAGTTTCCTATTGGCCCCTGGAGTAGCTTCAGTGTAGTTAGCTACTTTCCCCTCGTGTTGTAAAGAAGCTTCTCTAACAACCAAACGTGTTGAAACATCACACACTGACCTCCTGAAAGAGCTCCCACATGTTCTACTTATAGATTTCACACATCATAACAGAGCAGATGCTTGTATCCATGGCGACACCTTCATTTACGAGGACCAGCATCAGAGCTCACTAACTTTAGAAACACAAACTTCACACACAGATCAGAGCTCCATCAACACAAACACCATCACAGGAAGGCTGCAGAGAGTTTCAACAACTTCCTGAAAGAATCCCCGTTTCCCCATGGCGGCGGCTTACCTGAGGCAGACGTGTGTGTAGTCGCTGGCAGGGAGTCACAGGCGTCTGTGGAGATGCAGGCGGAGGGGACCTACGCTTTGTATGTTGGGATTAGTGGCGTCACAGCAGATTACGCCCCACAGGTTTCTATCCAATCTGCATAAAAGTGAGGAGGGGAGGGAGGAGGGGGGAGAGGGGGGGGACCGTGGCGATGATGGAGTTTGCTGTTGTAATAAATGAAGGCAGGGCCATGATCCACTTTGGATGATGTAATGTTGGGGTAAGAGTGTAAAGCTGTGGGTGAGAGGTGGCGTGGGGGAGGAGAGGGGGAAGAGGACGAGGAGGAGAGGGGGAGGAGGAGGAGGAGGAGAGGGGGGATAGGAGGCGGGGGGGATTTGATTGCATTCCAAGGCGACTTGGGCCAAAGTGAAAAGTGTCCATTGTGGCTGCTGAGCCTCATTTCTGCAACGTGAGAGGAGGAGGAGTCATGATGAAGACATGGAGTTTCAGTGATATAAAGGGTGACCATGGCGACAATAAGTCTGAAGTGATGAACCAGATAGACTTTAAAGTGATCAAGTTTAAAAAAGGTAAACATTTTCAGGAAACACAGACACGAGTGGAGCCCTGTGCCTTTACTTGACCCTTGACCCTAACAGTCACCTGGTTGTGTGTACAAGATGTATTTTCTCTTGAGCTGCCAACACGACGTCAGCAAACGGCTAAATTAGGAACAACAATGGACCGAACTCAACCATCAGCTGATCCTCTGAGTGTTTTGGACCGGACCGGTCTGAGAGGTCCAGAGCAGAAGAGACAGAGGGAGAAGACAACGTTTCTGCTCCGGCTCTGAGCAGCAAACCTGGAGATACACACACACGCTGACACACACGTGCATGAACTCAACCAGCACTTTGGTTATGAGGATTTGGATTTATGCTGAGCTCCATTCATGTCAGGAAACAGGCCTGAAACTACCCACAATGCCCTGAGAGCAGATTAGTTCCCATACATTTCACCACAGAGAACATTATGACACTGTGCACCTGTCAGTCATCTGTGTGTGTGTGTTGTTCTGAGCATTAGGAGCTGAGATTAAAGGTAACTCTTTATATAACCTGATCTCTCTCTCTCTCTCTCTCTCTCTCTCTCTCTCTCTCTCTCTCTCTCTCTCTCTCTCTCTCTCTCTCTCTCTCTCTCTCTCTCTCTCTCTCTCTCTCTCTCTCTCTCTCTCTCTCTCTCTCTCTCTCTCTCTCTCTCTCTCTCTCTCTCTCTCTCTCTCTCTCTCTCTCTCTCTCACACACACACACACACACACACACACAGGAAGTGAGATGATGTCACCATTCTGTTACCAAAGTGTTTAGGGACCAAAGTGTAGAAATCCGGAAAAGGCTAAAGTAAACTTCCCTTCAACTTCCTCTTTAAGTTGCTGTCACATTATCATCATCATCACAAGTTGGCCTCTTGATGATGGAGGAGCAGTGTGTGTGTGTGTGTGTGTGTGTGTAAGCTGCCAAACATGAACCTGATCTTCTCAACCAAATTTAGCTGGATTGACCAAACAAAGCGAGGCTCTGTGCTCCCTGAGGGCCTGAGCCCAGGGGCAAAGTCCAGGCTCAACAGAGGTGTGTATGTGTGTGTGTGGGGGTGTGTGTGTGTGAGTATGGGTGTAACAAGCTAAGCCTTCTACAGTGCTAGAAGTGTGACTATTGTACAAAAGTATGCCCCCACACACACACACAATGTGCAGCAATCAGAGAGATTTGATCAGGAATGCTGAGGAGGAGGAGGAGGAATAAGGAGGAAGGACACTAACACACACCCATACACACTCACAGTGCGTGTTGTTGCGTGTTCCCCCTGTCAGATTAGGCAAGACCAATGGCTCCGCCCACATTTATTGTAGAGGCTTCAGCATCACCTCACACACTGATCCAGGGTTTGTCGCTGCCCCCTGGTGGCTCAGGGACGTCACTGCACTGCTCCGGCTCACGTTCCTGCACCTGCTCAGGGAAATGATTACCATAACAACGACCAGAGTCTGCTGACAGGAACGGTGGTCTGAAGAAAGATGGGTGGCATTTCTAGATTCCAGCTCTGTTCAAGGGCCCTGAACGCAGCGTTTCTCTTCACTGACCTCAGTAAGCCTTCAGCCTCAGACAGATCTGTTTCACTGTGGCTCAGCCTGAGTCTCACCTGTGGGCGCTCAGCCCAAGTCTCACCTGTGGGAGCTGAGCCTGAGTCACACCTGGGGGAGCTGAGCCTGAGTCACACCTGTGGGGAGCTGAGCCCGAGTCTCACCTGTGGGGGGCTGAGCCCGAGTCTCACCTGTGGGAGCTGAGCCTGAGTCACACCTGGGGGAGCTGAGCCTGAGTCACACCTGTGGGGAGCTGAGCCCGAGTCTCACCTGTGGGGGGCTGAGCCCGAGTCTCACCTGTGGGAGCTGAGCCTGAGTCACACCTGTGGGAGCTGAGTCTCACCTGGGGGAGCTCAGCCTGAGTCTCACCTGTTGGAGCTGAGCCCGAGTCTCACCTGTGGGAGCTGAGCCTGAGTCACACCTGTGGGAGCTGAGTCTCACCTGGGGGAGCTCAGCCTGAGTCTCACCTGTGGGAGCTGAGCCTGAGTCCCACCTGTGGGGAGCTGAGCCTGAGTCTCACCTGTGGGAGCTGAGCCAGAGTCTCACCTGTGGGAGCTGAGCTCAAATCTCACCTGTGGGAGCTGAGCCTGAGTCTCACCTGTGGGAGCTGAGCCTGAGTCTCACCTGTGGGAGCTGAGCCTGAGTCTCACCTGTGGGATCTCGCTGGACCTCAGTGGTCTTTCGATTTTCATGCAATCTCTACATTCACACATTTAAACTCAACAACATGTATGATTCAGTATGTTGCCGTGTTTATTGGTGCACATATGGGCAGCATACAGTAAAGGTCAGGAGGTCATGGTATGGAACACTGAAGGTCGCATCCACACTGACTGAGCTAGTGTTCTTCCTATGTGGACACAATGAACCTGTGTGTGTGTGTGTGTGTGTGTGTGTGTGTGTGTGTGTGTGTGTGTGTGTGTGTGTGTGTGTGTGTGTGTGTGTGTGTGTGTGTGTGTGTGTGTGTGTGTATCCAAGCTTTTCCAACAATCAATAAATTAACAATTCAAGTAGAGCAGATACTCAACACCACTAATCCATAAATCCAAACTTCCTCCACCTGTAGCGTCTTCAGGCTGTAACAGATCAGCTGAGGTAAACTTCTCACACAGCAGCACCTCTGCCCTGAGCTGAACTACGGTTAAAACTCTTCATTTAGCATGTTTACATTTCCCTTTTAACCCTTAAAGTCTCCAAACACCAGAGAGAGCAGAGGCTCTTATAGTGACACATCTGTCTGTACACATCTGAGGGCTTTACTGTATTTATACGTTTATATAGTTCAGTCTCTCTGTATTTGGCTCCTGCCTCCAGGTAGCCCGGTCCTCAGTTCACTGGCCCTGGGCTGTGAGGTCTTGTGGCCAGTACTCGTCCTGCATGTAGTGGTTGGAGGAGGCGAAGCTGGGCTCCTGCGGCGCGTCGTCCCCCCTCAGCTTGTGCTGCGCCTCCTGCTCCCACTCGCCCTCCACCAGCTTGTAGAGGTCCAGGGCAGCCAGGGCGTCTTCCACAGAGCAGTGGCCTCGCTTCCCCGCCTGGACGTGCACAGACGAGGACATCAGGACACTAAACAAACCCAGCTGTGTGTTTTTACATTCAGACACGTGTTCTTCCTCACCTGTATCCTCCTGTTCAGCAGCTTACAGGCCAGGACCTTCAGGGAGGCACAGTGACCCCGGGGGAAGCCGGCCAGTCGGCTGAGCAGACGCGTGGCGCCCGTGTCCCTGACCATGTGACACGGGTGAGGCATGTCCAGGACCTCAAAGTCGTTGTAGATGGAGTGACCCACCACCACCTTCCCCTCCAGGAGAGTGAAGACCTAAAGGAGAGACAAGAAGGAGGAGGAAGTTAGGAGACAGATCTTGGCTTTGCAGGATAATAACATAACCACTGATGTAAACAAAATGGCTACTGAGTGTTTAGAGTGAACCCACCTCCTCCCTGGCCTGAGCGAAGGGCGTGGCGTTCCTCAGGTGATGCCTCTGGATGCCGCTCCAGCGCGTCCTGTAGTCTGTGACGGGCTGACTGGGGAGGACGTACTTGTCAAACAGGACGTTGCCGTGATAGTCCAGGACGCTGCAGCGGGCCAGTTCGCTGCGGCGTCCCCCCGGCCCGGTGCCCACCATCTCACAGTCCAGGGCCACCACCATGGTCGGGCAGAGGCACGGCGAACTCCGCCCGCTGACCGAAGGACTGGACTCGGAGGAGAAGCCGCTGTCCACCTCCCAGCGCTCCATCATGGCCGCCGCGGGGCCGCCGGCCTTGTGTTGCCCTGACACACACGGCTGCTGCTCACTCTCCTGCCTGCCGTCCCTCCATTTGGCCCTTTTGACCACGTGACACCCGTCCTGCTGCTCACTGCGGTCGTTGATTCCTTTCCTCTTCATCCTCCTGAAGTTCTGCTGAGGTTTGATCCGTGTTGCTGCGTTCTCCACAGCGTGAAGCATCGTGGCTTTGTTATATGAGCACTGGTCGTTGTTGAGGAGCCCCCATGAGGAGGATCTACTTCTCTTTGACTCCTGTGCCATCATCAGCCCAGATAAGCAACCTGCCAGTCATTTCTGAGGGCAAACAAATAAACCAGAGTTACAGTGACATCTGATATGTGAACACTTTGAGAGCAACAATGAACATATCAATATCTAAACTCATGCTATTAGGAGTTTGAGAGGCTTCAGAGCACTGATCAGGTTCAGTGCTTCTGTTCTGTGAGCGGAAGCAAAAGAAAACAAACACGTGTCAGTGACCAAGTAGTACATTTCCCACAAAGTAGCCATTTAAAAGAGTAAATTCTGCTGATTCAACCCAAAGAAAACAAGATACAACTTGTGTCATAAGTCACAGGTAGAATCATTAATGTACAAGTATGACATCACTGTTTTCTTGTTCTATAATATTGATCATATAAATATGTGGTTGTTTCTCCTCTCATGCTGCGTTCAGGTGCTCGTCGCATACCGACACATTCCATCTGATCGCTCGTCAGAGGTTCACTGACATTCGGAGATACTCGGGCTAGAAAAGCTCTTAATGCGGCTGAATGTGTTCAAGTCTCGAGGATCCACAGGCGCCGTATGACGCCGTCTGACCTCAGCGGCACGGTGGTGCGGTGTGTTCAGTTAGATTTTGTTTCAAATGTCGCTGAAGTGGCGGAACGTTTAAGTGCTCGATGTGTCAACAGAGTTTGTCGTCAATCTCCGTAACCCGACACGAGAGCAGAGCGCCGCCACGTAGAACAAGAGGACAAACAGGTCCGTTTAGAGGAAACGAGCTAAGTTAATGCGACACAACATGAGAGTTTAATAAAGAGATTTAACAGAGTAAAGAGTCGTAAAGTAACTGAGGTTTTCTACCTTACCTCGAGAATACGGCACGTGCAGCGCGTGAATATGTCTGGACACGTTCCCCTCTCTCTCCACGCTGATTGGCTCTTTGACTTCTTTCTTTGTGTTTTACAAGCGCGCTCAAAGGTGAAACTCTGCCGAGGGTGACCCCTTCCGGTGAGGCGCTGTACTGCTCATGATTGTAAGAAAAACACAGAGAACACGAGGGGAGGAAACGACATTTACCACTAACGAAACAAACTGAGCTAATTTGTAATATTATACTATATTATACTACTTTTCCAAATGTATTCAGATGTGTTATTATTTTAAGACTGGTCTGACATTACAGCTTATTGCATCATTCCTACAATAGACGGATTGAAAACAGCTTACTTGAGACTAAATGTAGAAAAGTCCAAATCAAGAGGTTCAGATTACAGAATCATGTACAGTATGAGGGGCTAATTAGAACACATCCCTCCACCAAGACCAAAAAAGATTCAACTAAATTTGGCTTTGGTCTAATAATAAATCTAATAATATATAAGCGAATGAAGAGCAATCAGAAACTTAAAATGCAGATTTTTACAATGAAAAAAGTCCTAAAGAAATGTTGTAATAACTGGATCAGTCGCTGAATTCAGATTGGCCTCAAACAGTCATGAGTTCTTCCCTCAGGCCATTCCAACTTTCATCAATTCCTAACTGAGTAATGCTACAAACAAACTTCAGTGGCAGGTTCTGCATGACTTTCCTCCACCAGGATAGGATCAGGTTACGACGTAGTCACAGGATCCTTCGCCACACCTTTAGTGTACTCATTTGTTTTTGTACAGCTTGTTTGCATTCAAGCGTGGGAACATCCTTTACACCGTCCCAACTGCCCATCTAAAGTGTCGCACACCCTCTTTCCCTTAGTGTGACATGAAGAAAGATGCAGGAAATAAAGGAAAGACGAAGAACAAACGTCCTGCACGGTAACAGTGAGATTTTTAAGGATCACTTCAAACCTTTTGGCCTCGACAACTTGTGTCCAAGTTTCCACCTTGATGAATGACATCATACAGTTAATTTTGGTTTTGTGGGCCTTTTAATTTCACGATCCTTCCAAATGTACAAAAACAAAGACGTGGTACAAAAACAAATAAGGAATTCACCATAACCAAATCCCTGTGTGATGACGAGGACAACACAAACAAAGAGCGTGGAGCCCAAAGTGCAGTCTGAGCCGCGGCACACACACACACCATGACGGGGAAATGAAATCGCAATTTTCAAAAGCTGTCCCCTCTTCCCAAAAAATTAAGTTTGACACGTGGGACAGGCCCTGGTCTCAACCTGTTCACCTACCACAGTATTCCCAGAGCAGCGGAGGACCTAAAGGGAGCGCCGCGTCTTTTGGACTTGGCTCAGAGCATTCAATAGTTCACTAAGAAACTGGAATATAATTTAGTTCTTTCTCTGCAACAATTCCACAATCCTCCTCCTGGCGTTGGTTGGGTGGGGGTGGGGGAGGGGAGGAGGGTCCAAGGTCCAGTTTGGAGCTTTCATTTATAGCTCTATCTTGTCGTCCTCGTCGTCATCCTTCTTCTTCTTCTTCTTCTTGGGCTCCTCCTGCACCACCACAGCGTTGGTGGCCTCCCTCTTCAGGTAGCTGATGAAGTCGCTCACCTCACGACCTCCCTGAGCGGCACAGAGAGCAGAGACGGGACCGTTAGAGGACAGGAAGGACAGACAGATGCCGGGCTTCACACAGACGCGACATCACCGACGCTCAGACTCACCTCGTATTTCTTTGGGCTCGACTTCCGTCCAGCTGGGGAAAAGTACAACGTGGGGAATCTAGAAGGAATGAGGAAGATGAGTTCACATCGTTCATGTTTACATACAGCAGCTTCAGACTCAAAACAAGCTCTCTCTTTTTAGGCATCACATTCCCCCATGATGAAGACTCACCCGCTGACTTCATATGGAGATGGCACATCGTTGGCTGTGGCGTCCATCTTGGCAATGATAATGTTGGGATCACTGGCCAGCTGCAGGAACAGAGGAGAAGCTGTTAACTCCCAAAGCTCTGAGGCAGTGTCAGTTCAACTCTTTTCACTGTGGGGGGTCGGAGGTCATTTCCTCACCTTCTCTCCGAGCTCCTTGAACTTGGGCTCCAGGCTCTTGCAGTGGCCGCACCAGGGAGCGTAGAACTCAATCAGCACATCTTTGCTGTCGTCATTGACGATGGAATCAAAGTTCTCAGCCACCAAAACCTGAAGACGACAAAGGAAGACGATCAGAATTCAATGAGTAGTTTTTGGATCACATAGCCAAGCTTCTCCAGACCAGCTGGATCGTTCACTGCAGCCATAATACAGGTCATCAGATTACAGCGACGGTCCTGAACGCAGCGTCTCACCTTCACAGGTCCATCGTTGCTCTCTGGAATGGCCTCAGATTTCAGGTAACGCTTCAGTTTGCCATCAAAGTAATCCTGCAGGAAACGCTCCAGAGCTTTACCGTCACGACTGTGGGAGAGAAGAGACGACACATTTAACCAACCAGCTGGGAAACACAAGCTCATTCTCCTCCTCTTCATCACTGGAACTTTATGTATATGAGCTCTACACGCCACAGGCAAACCTCTCAGTGAGTGTAAAAATATTTACTTACGAGAACTCCTCAGACATGACAAACTTGTCTCCCTTGACGGTGCGGATGGCGACCACAGGAAGTTCCCCTGCGCTCCCGTCCAGGCCAAACTCAGTCACATCCTGGTTGAAGGTGTTCTTGTTGGCCACAGCCAGTAGCAGCTTCTTGCCCTGATCCAGGAAAGTCTTGGCGACCTTCATCACCCTGCAAAAAACGAGTTTGGTTCATTATATGTGTCAGTCTTGTTTGCATAAAACCCAACTTAGAGCTGGGTGATGTCAGGTCAGAAGAGAAGAGAGGAGAGGAGAGGAGAGGACAGATGGAGCGTTACTGAAACATGAGGATGAGAAATGAGAGCTGAAGTTTGAGCTGAAGCTGAACTGAATCCGGCTGGGCTCTGTTATAAAAGGAGCAGCTTCAGGGTTAGGGGTCATGACCTTTACCTGTTCCTCCAGTAGTTGGATCCCTTGGGGTTTTTGTCATAGTCCACATCGTAGTAAGCCACCAGCAGGTCCTTCCCCTTAAACTGGTCTTTGTTATCGTCTGTCATGTGTGGGCACATTCCAAAGCTGAGAGGAAAAAAACAAAGAAGAATGAATTAACTTACAAAGGCATTATAAATAGAAACTTTATATAAAATGAGTTCCCTTTCTAAAGAGTGACTGGTTTAACCCTGCAGACGTATTTGGGCGTGTGCAGCGCCGACACACGACACCAAACAACACCTCTGTTATCATGCAGGAAGGTGACGCAGAGTGAAAGTGAAACAAACTGCTGCTCAGACAAAATGGAGACGTCACACAGAGATCGAGCTCCAAGCTGAACTAAAGGACAAGCTGCTCCACATGGAACCAAGTGCTCCAAACCTAAGACCTACATTCATAACTGAGCAACACTGAGCTGAATATGTTTGATAACTTCATCTTACAAACACACTTGAGCCAGAACTGAAAGCTTGTAATGATTCGGTGACTAAAGGATTTAAAATGCTGAAAATGTTTCAACTCAGATGATTTACTGCACCTTAGC
Source organism: Genypterus blacodes (assembly GCF_046128005.1). NCBI lineage: Eukaryota > Metazoa > Chordata > Actinopteri > Ophidiiformes > Ophidiidae > Genypterus > Genypterus blacodes. The sequence continues at coordinate 7,093,863 of NW_027466829.1, forward strand.
TTAAATGCAGTATTAATCCCTCACAGCAGGATGTGGATGGTATTCATTCCTGTGTATTACCACTTTATTAGGCCAACTGCCCCCTGCTGAGAGCTGAACCTGTGTGACACCGACTCCAGGTCCAGAGGTCTTATTGACACTGAGCCATGTGTGTCTCAGCTGAATGATGGATGAGCAGGGCGGTCTGGATCACTCACATGTTGTCCTGGATGAACCTCTTGATCTTGGCACTGGTGAACTTGTCCTCTGTGAACTTGACCGAGCTGTCCTCAAACTTGTTAGACAGCCGTGTGGGGCGGAACAGGATGACGTCTCTGCAGGAGAAGAGCACAGACGTCACTGTAGTCTGATTCAGCAGGACGAGGTTATGTCACTGAAACAACAATAAGCAACAACAGAAGATACTCACTGCTCCTCAACGCCATGGTTCTGGAGCAGGAGCTCAAGGTTGGTGTGGGCAAAGCGGTAATTGTCTCTCAAGGCGCTGGCAGCCTTCAGGAACTCTGCCTGGGCTGTGCTCTTGTCATCAGCAAAGAAACCTGGAAGGAAGGAAGGACGCAGAAGCTGATTCACCATCCTGGTCTGACAGCAGAGGCTACAGTCTGACAGCAGAGGCTACAGTCCGACAGCAGCAACCATTTAGGAAATACAGCAACTCACCAATCACACTTGAATCATGGTCTGAGATGAACTTGACATAGTCTGCTTCAGTCTTGAGCGGCACAGAAGCTGGGCCAGCCTGCTTTTTAAGGAAGCTGACGATCCCATCTGAAGACAGAGGAGAAAGCAGAGGAGAGATGAGGAGAGGGGACGTAAAGGAGGACCACAGGCTGATGGGAGGAGGCAAAGGTTTATCTTCCATTTTGTTTTCATTCTCTTCCTTCTTTAAGTGTACAACTATGTTACATGCCATTATTTTACTTTCTTCTATGTTTAAAAAAAAAAAGAAAAAAAAGTTTGAGTGGTCAACATGAGGTTCGATCCTCAGAGCCCCATACCTGCACTTCTGGGGCCTTCATAGGGACCGGTTTCTTCTCCATCCCTGAAGATCTTCAGTGTGGGGTAGCCAGTGACTCCATACTTGCTGCAGACATTGCTGCTGACTGTGCAGTCGACCTAAAAGAGAGAAGAGGCATCCGTCACAACTGATGAGATACACACTTAACAGCACAGCTCAGAGGGCGAGTGTGTGAGTGTGCTATACAATACCTTGGCCAGAGCTACGATGCCTTTAAGACGCGTGGCAGCTACCTCATACTCGGGTGCAAGTCGTTTACAATGGCCACACCTAATATAGAAAGAGAAAGAATAGAACATATTATTTTGTACTAATGTATTATTATGTACTTATACTGTCATGTACTGTTCCCCCCATTGTATGTACTTCGTACCCCTAATGTGTGTACTTATCTTGTACTTATTATCTACTTGCATTCTTGCACATTTCTTTATTGCACTAGTTTGGGTGATTTCTGGTTCTGTATTTCATGCTGTACTGTAACTGTTGCACAGTAATTTCCCTCGGGATAATAAACTTTCATCTTATCTTATATAGATCTGTTAGAAAAAAGACTTCTGTCACCTTATTACATGTTAATATCCATCCTGCTGCTTTAGGTGTTGTAATCAATACAGCAAAAGTAAAGAAATTGGACAAATAGTAAAAAGGGGGTTTGATTAAAAGTGACCAGCCTATTATTTACCAGAGTTGAGGATAGTTTGTGTTATTTACATTCTGCAGTGTGAAGCTAACCCGGAACCTTCCAGCGCATGCATCCTGGTTTCATGTCACATTTGAAGTTTGCGACTGTGTGAGCTCGTCGCGTCCAATCCGAGACGGACACCAAAACTTCCCCAGCCAATCAGGACGTTACAACAGTGTGAAGCCACGCCTCCAACTTCCTCGGTCTTCCGTTAGCTAGCTGCTTTCGTTGATAAAAGATCAACGTCTGACCGCAATGTGTAATAACTATCCTATAATTATGATAAATTGTGACTAATGAATACCCCAAAACGTTGATTAAAACCCTTAACTGTAGCCACAACCAATGCACTGGTTTAAAACGACCGGTGCGTCCCGCTTTAAGCTAACATGCTAACATTTCTCATGAGATTTGCCTCTTTGGACCAGGAAAAGGAGGACATTAAACACCGAATACGGGTGGAATCGCGCGTGGCAGGCTTCAAATGCAGACCCTAAACATTAGATAGGCTACCGAGCAGGCAGAACACTATGTCACCGTAGCTTTCGCGTTACGTATGAGACTATTTAACGCCGAAGCTACTTCATAAAACGCAGAAAAGCACACAAAACCTTACCAAGGAGCAAAGAACTCCACCAGGACGAGGTCATGGTCTCCAATGCTGCTGTCGAAGTCATCGTCCGTGTACTCCAGCACGTCACTGGCCCGGGTGAAGCCGGCGAGAGCCACCAGAAGCAGCAGCCTGAACATAGCGGGGAGCGCTGACGTTTTTGCCGCTTTGTGCCAAACAAAAAGCTTGTGTGGGGATGCAAGTGGAAGTGTCCGTGGCTTCTTCTCTCTCCCCCTGTACGGAATGGAAGCGGAGTCTGCTCGTCTGGTCGAGAAAAGGGCCAGGAGCGACAGTGCGGACGGGAATGAAAGAGAAAGGCAAGATACCACTGAGCCCGCTCCTAACCACAGTGTGGCAGCCTGCCATTGGACCGCGACGCCCGTCACTCCTGTCCGGCCAGCCAATGGACGGGGAGGAACGATGACTTCCGTGTTTCTCCACCCAATCACGATGAGCTGTAATCAAAACTCCTCTCTCACACGCGGAAGTCATACGTAAGAACGTAATTGCTGTGCGTCGTAATAATGTAAAGACTCTTTGGAAATGTTTTGTTCAATCGTAACAACTTCACACATTTCTACAGTTTAAATGCTGCTGTTCGGTTAACTAACTCCACTGTAAGGGGAGAAGAACACATTTCAGTCATGCATGAAGTTTGTTGTATTGCTTTTACTTTCGTTGTTTTTTGTTGTTTTTTAACGCTTTCAGTTTACGCCCACGGGAAGACGATTCAAATGTACTAACATTTTAGTTCTTTGGCCTACAAAATTATTTATTCTTAATTTCTCTTCATTTAAAAATCCTTACCTATCCCTGCTATCCCCGTAAAATGCTATTTAAAAAAAGGATGTTGTGCCCATGATAAACGTTGTGGTCATATAAAGACAGAGCTTCAGGTAAATTACGGCTCCATCAGTCAAACCTGAGCTCTCACTCACTGCTCTCAGGCTGAATCTCAGGTTTCTGCTGCATCTTTGCCTCCCACCTGAGTGGAAACACGAAGTAAACCTCCAGGATTTACTGTCAACATTGGAAATCTATGTTGCGGAATAATTAATGAAGCAACATTTCTGAAAAGTTTGTCCTGTGTTTCATTACCCGCATCTGTTCACTCTACTTCATCCCTTCATCATTACTACCTGTTAGTTAAACATGATGATGTCCACTTATTACACTGTTTACTTGGCTTATTTACTTATTTTCTTCCGTTCAAACACCGTTAGATAAGCTGCGTTTGGTGTTCAGCCTGAGCATTATTTCTTATTTGTAATGTCCACATTTAAGGATTAATAATTTGGGGTTCAAAAATGTTAACGCCTTCAAAA